>NW_020173687.1:10692860-10783068 GCF_003031525.2 Neophocaena asiaeorientalis asiaeorientalis | reverse complement strand
CAGGGACCTCACTGGGCCCCTGGGCAGAGGAGAGAGTCACAGAAATCATGCGGGTCCCAAACCTTCGGTCGCAGGCAGGACTGCCTCTTCCCCGCGTGTCCCTCGCTGCCTCTCTGTGGCACCCGGACAGCACCTGATGCTTGGATCCAGCTGGGGAGCTCAGGGCAGGCGGGCCAGCTGAAGGGGCTCCTTACCCAGCAGCTGCTCCCCAGACACTGAAGGGGCCGTCCTGGGCCTCTTCCCCTGAGGTGCAGCCAGAGGGAGCCGGAGCCTGTTCTGCTAAATCTGTCCTGCTCGGTGCTGCCCAAAGTGGCCCACCGGCCACAGGGAACCTGCAATTTCACTTCATTTGGAAGTGATGCTTCTAAATTTAACGGCGTGGGCTCTCAGGGCTGGGCAGCGTTTTTGCCTGAGTCCCTCACTTAGGGCTCTTTTATATCCGTTCAAATGCCAGCCAGGGATTAGTTTCCTTATAGGAGTTTCCAAAATAGCCCTTTGGTTTAGCACGAAAGGAAATGGCAGAACAGCCCGGGATGAGGAATGTGAGTTTATACATAAGAGGGAAGGGCGTCCTGAGAAGGCTTCTCTGGAAACCAGACTGTCTGCACCAGATGGAGTCCAACTCCCTCATCTTACTGATGGCCAGACCCAGTCCAGAGGGGCCAGACGACCTGCCCAGCTCACCCAGAGGTGAATGGAAGAGTCAGAAGAATCCAAACTCCCTGTGCCTGCCAAAACGCAGTCCCCTGATCCTCCGCTGGAGCCCACTTAAAATCCCGTAGCTGACCCACGCAGGACGGACGCCTTCCATCGGCTTCCACGCCTGCCGGCTTGGGCTCCCCTCTCCCTGCTGGGCGCCTCCTGAGCCAGGTTGTATGGGGCCGGGAAGACGTGCCCAGGGAAACAGGAGAATACGGTTCCAACTGCATGTGATCTAGAACAAGTTCCCTCCCCTCTGAACCTCTGTCTCCCAGTCTGTAAAATGGGAGGATTGGGCTAGAACTCAGGCTTCCCTCAAGCACAGCACATGCTGGGCCAAGTGAGGGATGCCCAGTGGCCTCCAGGCGTCACTTGGTGGGAGGGTTCTCTTAGTCTTTTAGTCTTTAGTCGTCTTTTCATCCTGGCTCCCCGACTCTCTGTCACTCGTCACCCTTCCTGTTCAACAGAGCACAGAGCTGGCCCGGGCACAGAGCCAGGGGTGGGCAGAGGAGGAGCTTGAATGCAGTCAGGTTGTTTTGTTTTGTTGAATTTCATTTAAGGTAACCTTCCATTTAGAGCAAGCTCTCTTCTGTATGACTTCAAGTGTTTTTTTAAATAGCATGTTTAAATGAAGACAGTACGGATTTAAAGAACACTTGGTTTAAATAGAGCAAGTAGGCACCCACCTGCCTGGCAGCCCACATTCCTGGGTCCTGCCACCAGCTCTCAGGGGCCACCGTGGAAGTGGCAGCTGGAGCCAGTGGCACCTGGAGACCCCAAGGATGTCTCTGCAGGTGGCCAGCTGGCCTCAAAGAGACAGATGGGCTGATGGCTCCGGCTTCTGGTATAAAAGAAGAGCAAGCAGCTCCTTGGGGAGCCCCAACTGTGCCCCCAGAGTCCACTGTCCCGCAGCTGCAGGGCAAATGGAAACTTCCTAACAGCCAGATTCAAGACCAGGCACGGAGTCAGAATCCGGGATCCAAGAGGGCCCTTGCCTCAGTGTATCATGCAGTCCACAGCCCACTGTGTTCTTCCTGCCCAGGGCAGGCCTAGGAGGAGTTCCTGTCCTGCACCAACTCTGGCCTGTAGGCTCGTCAAGGACCAGTCACAGGAGAGGATGGGCAGGCCCTCTCATTGGACTTCACAGCACACCTGTGCCCATTTCACAGATGGGAACACTGAGGGTGCATCCACAAATGGCCAAGTGCAAGGGACAGGTTAGATAACCATACAAAAGAAATGTGTGCGGCCGTTAGGAATATGATTTTGAGGAATAGTGACATGGGAAAATGTTTGAGGTAAGATGTGAGTAAACCAGAGCAAGATGTAAACTGTATACAGCATGTTTTATTTTTGAAACAGTACCTTACGAATGTGCTACAATGGACATGTATGCCCTCAAATTAAGAAAAAAACGTTAATTTGAAGAAAATCGAGAGATTGACTAAGCTGTCCTCAGTCCCACAGTAATCAAGCTGCCAAGCTGACTGCGTCTCCTCCAACCTAGAGAACGTTGCTTCTCAGGATGAACCTGGGATCAAAGGAGAAACTTGCCTCTTTAAAAAAAAGAAAAAAAAAATTTTAAAGGTCCACAGATATCATCTGTACTCCCAGCTAACTCCACTGGGTTTTATGAGGCAAAAATGACTCATGAATTTCTGTGAAATATCCAGAGAGTGTTCTAATTTAAATGGCCCCTGACCACCACCGACACACTCCCATTGGCGGGTCGACCAGGGGTCACCTGGAAGAGACAGCAACTCTTGGGGGAAGGAGCCTCCTGAGGCCGCCACGGGCAAAGGAGTGGGTGTGGGTGTGGGGAGGGGAGACAGGAAGCTGGAGCTGCCCAGAGATGGGGGGAGGTGATGAAGCTGAGCCTCTGGAAGCACCACTCTCACTCTGGTCTGCTTAGGACCAGCAATAAAAATGGGGTGAGGCAGGAGGGATTGGGCATCTCCCCACAGCACCCCTCTGAGGTGGGCACCGTTACCACCCCCATTTTACGGACCAGGAAACTGAGGCTGGTAGAACTGAAATGACCTGAAGTAACACGTGGCAGCACTAGGTCTTCAATAACTCACCTTAAAATGCTTATGTGCGGGCAGCGTGGCCCAAGTGCGCGTAGACCTAGCCCACATCCTAGGGGTGAGTAGGTGTTGCGTGGAAGGCACTAACATGGGTCCCCACTCCAGAAGCAGCTATGGGAGGGTCTGTACCTCAGCACTGCTGACATTTGGGGTCATTCTTCACTGTGGAGGTTGTCCTGCGTATTTAGCAGCTACCCTCCCACCCTCCTGATGCCAGGAGCCCTCCACCCTCCAGTTGTGACAACCAAGACTGTCTGCAGACATGGTACTGTCCCCCGGGGGTGGGGGCGGGGTGCAGAATGGTGACCGATGGGAAGGACCGGGTTAAAGGTTAAAGGCAGCTTGTCAGATCTGCACGAGAGGGCTGGTGAATTAGCGTGCTGGGTGTCAGGAAGGATTTCTCACAGGTGAAAGGAGTAGTGTTGTAGATACTCTATTCCGTTGGCTACGAATGTTGTTCAGGCTCCGTCTCCTGACACGAATAGGGTGTGGGAACCTGGGGGCCCCGGCAGCCCAACATATTCAGAAGGGGCCCTGGGCCTACAGCTCCCACTGGGCCTCTGCCACCCCCATCCTTCACACGCACGTGTGCACACACGCACACACGCCAGGGTATGGATGAAAGCCTGGAGGCCTGAGCGGGAGGCCTTGAGCTTGGAGTAGAGGTTGACCTCCTCCTTGGGGGATGTTTGCTGTAACGTCAGAGTTCTGCGTGAGACCTGCCTTGATCGTAACCCCCTACCTGGAGGCCAGAAGAGACCCAAAGGCTACCTACCTTTTTAATCCCAAAGACTGCCGATGAACGCACACGCTGGTTTGGGGCAGCTCAACACAGGCAGGGTTTGGATTCAAACCCAGGCAGGCAGAACTCTGCTGGCCACGTGGGCCAACCAGTCCACCCTGGATGAACCGCCTGGAATTCTCGGTAATCTTGGGGACACAGACCTTCCCCCTGCCACACAGCTGGACATCAGAGCCCAGGAGTCTCTCTCCAAACCAGCCAAAAGGACTGGGAAAGAATTCTGTTCCTGACTGCTGTCTGTGGAACAAGTTAGGGCCAACTTCTCCACTAGGGATGGGGGCACAGTGCACAGGCCCCATGAAAACATGAGGATTACTTTTAAAATCAGAAGACTACAAAATGAAATTTTAGGTCAAAGAGAATGTTTTATTATATAATGTAAAATTATATTATTTATATATTTTAATAGAATGTATTTTATTTTATAATACATCCATCTTTATACCAGTCACAATATCCTATACTATTTAATATATTTTATGCAGGAATTGTCCCCGGATGGCCAAGGTGCTGGGGGTGGGGTGGGGATGGCACGAAAGTCATCACTTGGCCCTGCCCTTGGCCCTCTCCTAGCCCCGCCTCCAATCTGTCTGCCTCTAGATCAATCCTTCCACCTCCTGCCCTGCCCTCGGGCTCTCTATCCAGCTCCCTCCCACACAAGTCTTTATTATGCAAATCAGATTCACCCTTCCTTCCTGTCTCCCCCTTTCTCAGTTTTATCTCCCCCTTCCCTACTCCCAAGTCCACTGGGCCTGACTCCCCAAGATGGAAGAGCTATGAGAGCCAGGCCGGACCTTGCACTTGACCCAAATCAGCTCATTTGACCCTCAGTGAAATGTAGTACTGCAGGTTTCACTCCATCCCATTCTGGTTTTGGGGTCTAATAAATCTGAGTTTTGGCTTCTGGCCTGTGCTATCAACCGCAGACCTCAACTTCCAGTTCTCTAAAATGGACTCAGTGGTTCCTAGGTAGAAGTTATGTTTGGACATGATTCCTAGTGAGCTCATGCATGCTTCCATATGTACATTATCCTTAGAGCCTTCTTTTCTGGAACTTACAAATGCATATTCCTTTGTACAGTTACCTAGTTTTTGTGTTTTTTTTTTTTTCTGTAGTCTGCATTGCGTGGTATGTGGGATCTCAGTCCAGAGATTAAACCCGGGCCCCCCGCATTGGGAGTGCGGAGTCTGTTTTTAACCACTGGACCACCAGGGAAGTCCCCAGTTATCCACCTTGATCTCATTGATTTCTAGGGGCTATTTATAAATCCTGGATTGGTGATCTTTTCTTAATTTTCTCCCAGCCCTTCACTTACCTTTTACCTTGCTCTTAATGAGGTGTGCGTGCGTGCGTGTGAGTGTGTGTAACAGAAGCTTCAAATATTTACGTGTCTGGATCTGTGAACATTCCTTGTATGCTTTAGAGTTTAGAACCTGCTTTTTCCACCTCGAAAATTGTTTCAGATCTGTGGACCACTGAAGTCTAGTTCCCTGGGTGAGAATTTTGTCTTGCTGGCAGCCGGGCTGTAAGACCCTCAAGGGCATCGCTCTCCCCCTCCTTGGTCAAGAGACTTCACTCTGCACCGTGCTTCTCAGAAACACCCAGAATCTGTCCCCTTTTTCCACCCCTACCCCAGGACCAAGCACCATCACCTCTCAGGTCTCCACTGGTCTCCCCGCCTCCACTTGCCCTGAAAACTGGAGTGAGCTTTTAAAAATGTCCACCTGTTTCTTATACCCCACCCCAGATTCGGGGCTTCTGGGAACTCTTAGTATTAAAATCTCACCCCCGCACCACACCCACAAGGTCCAGAAGGAGGTGGTGCCTAAGGACGGAACCCAGACAGGGACAACGGAGCGCTCCCTGCTCGCTGCCCAGGAAGGCAAGAGCCCCCTTCTCACCCCTCAAACATTAATCACAACCAGGTCTTGTCATGGTAAAGGCAGGGCCAGGGGCTTGGGGGACCAGGGGCTGGAAGGTGGGAGGGATTGCAAAGCCTTTACATAATCCATCCTATTTCCACCCTCACCCCATTTACAGCTGAAGTACCCAGACCCTGAACCCTGATGAAGATCCATAGCCCAGCAGTGCTGAGTCAACCTCCTGGAATGCCCGAGGCTCCCCAGCCAGCAGGCCCTGGGACTCCTGCACAGGCATGTGGGCCAGTGGAGTGGGACTGTTTGCTAATAGAGGCTGTTAACAGCACGAGAAATGGTCAAGGGGTCAACAAGAGATGAGCCATCTGGTTGTCCCAAGGTAAACAATTTACAAGAGAAAAGTCAGGCCAGCTTGCCGTTCTGCTTTTTCTTTCGACAGTGCGGACGTGCAGTGTCCTTTTCCCCTTGGTGCCGACGGGAAAGACAGAGGCTGTCCCAGGCACCCTGGCCTCAGCTCCAGTGCCTCCCAGGAGGGGCAAAAAGGCAGGAAAAGTCGGATTTTTTTCCCACACCTTTTCTTGTCCCATTCTCAGGACTGAGTGATTTCACACCAACTGGTTAATCCACATTGTAAGGAAGGTAGGTTTCATCCCAAAGAAACAGACTTATTTTCAAGCACCCAAAGCCTTGAACTTAGAGAATCTTCAGCCTGAAATTTATTTCCTGTTGGAAGAAGACCCCTACTGGTCTCCCCAGGGATTGCAGCCCTGCTCTACCAACCGCTACAAATGCCCACCCGAAAGTGAGAGAGGGTCTCCGTTCTTGCCATTCAGAGTGAAGCCAGTGGATTCCCAAGCATGCGGAACACACATGTGGCTTAATAGCCTGAAATAAACAGATTGGGCTGAAATTATAGTCCTGGAATTTCCAAAAGTGTTGCAAAACATTCCAGGCAGATACTGGAGTTAGTATACTACAAGCTGTTTATCAATTATTTCCTTCTTTGCCAAACATTCTTACTTGGGTCTACGGGGAGATGATTTTGGTGGGAGTGAATCTCTGATTTTGTAATGAAAATCACCAGGGAAAAAGGCTTGCTTTACAGAGGCTCATGTTACAGAAAATGTGGCTGTAACAGGTAGTTCCCATAAGAACATAGCTAGTACTAACTTTTGAACTCATGTAATAAAGAAAAGTGACATCTGGGGACTAGGATTTGGGGTCTCTGCACTAACCTGTGAGATACAGAGCCACACATTCACATGGAGGATGATGAGTACAAGTCTTGGTGTCAAAAATCTTGTTCAAGTCCAGCCTTTGCCTCCTTCTAACTATGTGACTTGGATAAGTCACAAACTCTGAGCCTCAGTTTTCTCATCTACAAAATAGAAACCATTGAAATTAGTTACCTTACTTTACAGTTTCCAGGATGTGGGTTTTCTTCTCCTTGTTAAAAGGAAAACCAAACCATAATTTATGGCCTTTCCTACAGCTTTGTGCTGCTAACGTTAGAGACCTGAGGTAGTATCTTAGTTTTCTGTGGCTGCCGTAATAAAGTACCCTTTAAACAACAGAAATGTATCGTCTCACAGTTCTGGAGGTTAGAAGTCCAAAGTCAAGGTGTCGGCAGGACCATGTTCCCTCTAAAGCCTCTAGGAAAGAGTCCTTCCCTATCCTTCCCTGGTGGCACAGTGGTCAAGAATCCGCCTGCCAGTGCAGGGGACACGGGTTCGAGCCGCGGTCCGGGAAGATCCCACGTGCCGCGGAGCAAGTAAGCCTGTGCGCCACAACTACTGAGCCTGCGCTCTAGAGCCCGAGAGCCACAACTACTGAGCCCGTGGGCCACAACTACTGAAGCCCGCGAGCCTAGAGTCCGTGCTCCCCAACAAAGAGAAGCCACCGCAATGAGAAGCCCGTGCACCGCAACTAGAGGAAGCCCGCGTGCAGTAACGAAGACCCAACACAGCCAAAGATAAATAAATAAAATAAATAAATATATTAAAAATAAGAGTCCTTCCTTGCCTCTTCCAGCTTCTGGTGGTGGCCCTTAATCCCTGGCCTTCCTTGGCTTTCGGCTGCATCGCTCCAATCTCTGCCTCGAGGGCCACATGGCCTTCTGAGCATTCTGTCTTCACCAGGCATTTGTCTCTAGTTATAAAGACACCATCATTAGATCAAGGCCCACCCAGAAGACCTCCTCTAAACTTGATTACATCTGCAAAGACCCTATTTCCGAACAAGATCACCTTCGCAGGTACAAGGGGGTAGGAATTCAGCATATCTTTTGCAGGGGGACACAATCCAACCCATAGCAGGTCGAAAACACTTTGTTTAGCCCGGCAGCTTAATGAGCTTTGGGATGTGCTAAGGTGGGCTCCAGGCATTGGTGGGGTGGGGGAAGAGATGCTGGACTGTTACCTGTAAGAAGGCACTGACAGGTGCATGTTGATGATTGACAGCTGGAGACAGGGAAGGCTATGGGGGAGGGGAGGGGAGAGCAGAACATAGGACATTTTCCAGGCAATGGGATTTTAGGATGGTGATTCCAGACTTTACTTCCAAGTGTGCTACCCCTGGGTTCCCATTACCCCAAATTCTATGGACTTTCTTCCCAAGAGCTCCCTGTTTGCCTTTTTCTAGCCCACTGCCTTCAGTCTGCTGGGACTGGCCCAGAGCCCCACCATCCCCTCACTACGGAGAGGACAAGAACCTCGCCAGGCTAAGCAGACACAGCCTCCCTGGGAAGGGAAACTGGAGTCGAAGGACAGGAGACAGAACATGCTGGATTTCGTTCATTCTGGCTTCGGTGAGTCCCTGACTGCAGTGTCTATCATGAGACCGTCTTGGGTTCCTGAGCCCCTAGTTCAGGCCATTTCCAGTCCTGTTTTTCTGGACCCTTTCAGTGACCCCCCACTCCCCACGACCTTCCAGGAGACCCCCTCAGCTTAAATGAGGCTCACCACAGACCTCTCCAGAGGCCGCTCTCCCAGCAGCCTTGTGTCAGCAAAACTTTAGGAAAAATGAAAGAATTGGAGCAGCATCCAGCATGGAATAAAAGGGAAAAAGATAATTTTTTGTCTTTTTTTTTTTTTTCACATACCAAAAGCCAGATATTTAATCAGGTAAACAAAACTATTCTAAATATACTTTTATTTTTTGATAAATATTGATTTATAATAATCCTAAGCATTTTTTTAATCTTAAAAAATAACATCCAAAAACTTCAAATGAACTATATTTTAGGATCAGCTTGTCTTTATCTTGAAGGTTGGTTTTTCACCACCTTTGCACCCAGGGGTCCATTATCAGAACACAGCATAGGGCTCTGTCCCTTAAGCATGTCCACATCACTGACTGACAGACCTACTTCCAGCCAAACAGGCTCTTTCCCCTGTACTCTCAGTGTGGCTGTTGCCTGCCCCAGGCCTGTGAAACTCCCTAGGACTGTCTTTTCCTCTGGGAGGGTCAGACTCACCTCTGATTAGTGATACTTCAAAATGATGGTGTCAAAAGGAAAAACAGAAGGGCTTTTAATTCTTGAGCTGTTAACACTGCTGGGGAAAATGCTTTCTGAGTATTTTGTTCTCCTAAAAATAATAGTGAACAGAATTGTGCTCTTGGTAATCTTATGCAGATTTGAGTTTGTGCCTTGAATTCTTCCCAGTGAATCCAATCACCTTAGGCCTGCAATTTTCTATAGATCTGACAAGCAGATATTCCAATCTCCCAAACTCCTTGGTTTACAATAGTTCTACCTACCCCGTAAAGCCCTATTGGCCTTCTAACAATGATGACTGTTAACTGTCCCTCATCCTCCTCGAGCTGCAAAGCTGGCTCTTTCCTTTTTAAAATTGCATCCAGCATTTTAGGAGAAGAATGAAATATTTTTAAAAAATTAACGTATATCAGCACAAAGCTATCTAGAAATGTTAAGACCCTCGAGAATCCTTGGGGATAGTGTGTGGGGGGCAGGGATTTCCCACTGGGGTCTTGGGCTCTGGTTAATATTAAGGGGAGGGGTACCCCACAAGAAGCCTGGCAGATGTAGGCACCCAGGGGCTGCCGCTCAGGGCACCCACATGAGTCCTGTGCCTGGCGCATGGAGACGAGGAGCAACGGTGAGCACCGCTTGACACGTGGCCCTCTGGACAGCGTGGCCCCCTCTCTTTCAGCCAGAGCACCGCAGCCTCAGCCAGACGCCCTCCCTCGTCATGGGGTTCTTCCTGCACACATGCTGTTTTGATTCTGTGCCCCTCAGTCTTTACTCGTTTTCCTGCCCAGCCCAGCAGCAGTTCCTGTAAACGCTGGAGCTTCTATGACCCAACGTGGTGAGTTTGCAGGGAAGCACTCCCCGAGGGCTGGGCTGGCTGGAAAGAGATGCTTCGCCCTTTCCAAGAACGGTAATGAGGTCTGAGGGTTCTGATGGCAGGCAGGGGTGCTGTGGGCTCCAAGAGCCCTGGGCTGGCTTGGGGTCAGAAGATTTGGGCTCCAGCCCGAGACACGCTAACTAGGCGCCTGTCTCTCTCCTGGGTAAAACGGGGATAATGCTCATACCTCACGGCATCGCTGTTGGGCTCCAGCTGGATTACAGACGTAGAGTAAGTCTGGAAACCGTGATGCTCTGAGCAAGTGAAAGGAAGTATCACCGTTCCCGTGGCCATTACTATTATTATTATTAGAACCTAAGATCTTCCATGGCCAGCAGAATATCACGATGACCCCCAGGACCTTTGACCTTGCATGAAATCCTCTCCCCTTTGAGTGTGGGTGGAACCCGTGAATATCAGGACATATGACTCCTGTGAGTAGGTCACCTTTTATGGCAAAAGGGAGATTATCCTGCCCAGGCCTGACCTACTCAGGAGACCCCTGAAACAGGACCGGCTCTTCCAGGCAGAAGAGGTTTAAAGCATGAGAGGGACTCAGTGTGAGAGAGTCTCCATTGCTGGCTTTGAAGATGGGAGGGGACCACGTGGCCAGGAAATCAGAAGCCTCTAGAAGCTGAAAGTGGCCCCGGCTGACAGCGAGTAAGGAAGCGGGACTTCAGTCCTACAACCACGTGAAACTGAATGATGCCAACAAGAGTGGTCTTGCAAGTGGATTTGTCTCCAGACCCTCCACACAAGAACTCGGTCTACCCAGTAACTTAGACACCAACTTCTGTCCTCCAGAGCTGGGAGCTCATAAATGCAGTTGCACTGAGCTGCTGAGTTTCCGGCAATTCGTTACATAGCAATAGAAAACCAATCCGCCCCCTGTGAGGAAGGCCTTAAAGTGGAAGGCTCCTACACCATCTCCCTCCCAGTGTGGCCTGGACAGTAGAGACGAGGTTGGAGACCTGACTGTCCTACTCGCTGGCTGTGTGGGGGTGGCTGCAAGACCTCCCTCACAGCCCAGAACCTCAGTTTGCTCATCTGTGAAGTGGGGATGGAAATTAAATGCATGTAAAACATCAGACTACGTCATAAGGGCACATAGTAAATGCTTAAAAAACATGAATATTGTACATGATAATGATTAGAAATCAGCTGGTGGCTGACAGCTAACAACAGTGGGCCTGTGGGCGTCAGAGCTCTGCCCCACACTAGGGGCACAGGAATGAGCCCCAACCTGTGTCCTGGGAGTCAGGACCTGAAAGTCACAACTTTGGAAACAGTGGGTGGTATGTGCCCAGCGTTCTTGGCGGGGTGAAGCCCAGGTCTCGAGCTCTGAGCCCCCCTCGGAGTCTGGTGCAGGCCTGGGAGTGCTTCGCTCCTCAAGACCCCCTTTGCTCTGGCTTCCCTGAGGAGGAATTCTGCTGCCTCACTCTGTCCCCCTCCATCTCAGTGAAGCCCAAGGCCAGGGCCTGTTCTCATGTGGAAGAAGCTCGCCCTGGACCCAGGAGGAGAGGTGGGTCCAGTCTCTGAGTTCTGTTCCTGGCGCTTGCCCTTACCAGCCCCATCACACCCCAAATTCTCTAAGCTCCAAACCCTGGGGCCCCTCTCTGACTGCCCTTCTCATTCCCTCCCATCCTCAGAGCAGCTGCTGAAGCCCCCGCACCCTGGCCCCAATTAATCCTCCCGCCTCTGTTCCCACTGACCCCAGTTCCAGCCACAGGAGGCCAGAGTAAGTTTCTAATTAAACACAACTTGGCTGCTGGGGTTGCCAGTCAAATCCACAATGAGATACCACTTCACACCCACTAGGATGGCCGTAATCAAAGAGATCGACAGTAACAAGTGTTGGTGAAGATGTGGAGAAACTGGAGCCCTCGGGCACCGCTAGTGGGCACGCAGGACAGGGTGGTCGATTAGGAAGATAGCTTGACAGTTCCCCCAAAAGGTGAAACACAGAGTTTCCATATGACCCAGCAATCCCACTCCCAGATATATTCGCAAAGGTATGAAAACACATGTCCACACAAAGCCTGGACACAAATGTTCTTAGCAGCATTACTCCTAAGAGTCAAGACGTGAAACCCCCCGCAAATGTTCATCAGCTGTTGAAAAATAAGCAACATGTATGAAGGTTCACTCGTCCAATGGGATCGTTTTCACCACATAAAGGAACGAAGTACCGATCTATGCTACAACATGGATGAATCTAGAAAACACGATGCTGAGTGAAAGAAGCCAGACACAGAAGGCCACATATTATATGATTCCACTTACACAAAGTGTCCAGACCAGGCAAATCCATAGAGACAAAAGCTGGATTCGTGGTTGCCGGGGGCTGGGAGCAGAGGAGGGTGGGCGTGACTGCTCAGCGGTGCGGGATTTCTCTCGGGGGCGTTGAAACTGTTCTGGAATTGGATGGTGGCAGTAGCTGCACCAGTTTGTGAAAAGGCTGAAAGCCACTGAATTGTACACTTTAAAAGGGTGTGTTTTCTGGTATATGAATTATATCTGAATTTTTTTTAAACAGGTTTAAATAAAAGTGCTGACAGCAGCTTGCTAAGGGCATGACCTTGCACAGGTGATGTGTCCTGAGCCCGCAACTCCCCGTCTGTGGAACGGGACTGACCACAGTGCTGCCTCGTGGGTCCGCCGAGATCACATAAGAAAACGCAGGAAAGCAGCGCTCGAAGAACGGAATTTGTATGAGGAGGAGTCTCAAGACTAGTATAAAGCTGGGGTGGCCTCCCAAGGGTCTGCTTCCCCCAGCAGCTCTGCTCCCTTCTATACTTGCTGCCTGGCTGACTCTCCTCATCTTTCCACCCCCGCTTCCTGGCTTTCCTGGTCCCTCTGCCTGGAATGCCCAGCTTGTCCTCCCTCAGCAGGTCCAGACCTGCCCCTGCCTTCAAGCTTCAAGAGCTGCCCGGCAGCTCCCCCTCTGACCAGCTCTCCCTGACCCATCAGAGCCTTAGGGAATGCCGTCCCCTTCCAGAGGCCCTTAAAGGGAGGTGCTGATCACAGGCTGAGTCACACTGAGGGCTTTCATCTCCTGAGCCAGGCTCTGGGCAACTCGAGGAGAAGGGTCACGTCTGTTTTTTTTTTTTTTTTTGGCCACACCACAAGGCAGGTGGGATCTTAGTTCTCCGACCAGGGATTGAACCCGTGCCCCCTGGATTGGAAGCGTGGCATCTTAACCATTGATCTGCCAGGGATGTCCCACGTCTGATTTAAGTGTGTCCCAAATTTCATTCATTATCACCGTTACAATTTCTCCCATATTTGAGTGCCACCTGTATTATAAGTTCCTTAATACTTTTTAAAATCAGCTCACTTTTCAGGGCTTCCCTGGTGGCGCAGTGGTTAAGAATCCGCCTGCCAATGCAGAGAACGTGGGTTCGAGCCCTGGTGCGGGAAGATCCCACATGCTGAGGAGCAACTAAGCACATGTGCCACAACTACTGAGCCTGCGCTCTAGAGCCCGTGAGCCACAACTACTGAGCCCTCATGCCATACCTACTGAAGCCCGCGTGCCTAGAGCCCATGCTCCGCAGCAAGAGAATCCACCGCAATGAGAAGCCCGCGCACCGCAACTAGAGAAAGCCCGCGCGTGGCAACGAAGACCCAATACAGCCAAAAATAAATAAATAAATACAATTTTAAAAAATAAATAAAATCAGCTCACTTTTCAAAACATAGATGAAATTAGAAAGATGCTTCTCATAACTGTAAATGAAGAGCCAGTGTCATTCCCCATCAATAGTAATATAAACAGTAACTGCAAAATATTCACACTGAACACAAAGCCAAGTTCAAGGGCCAGTAGGCATGCTTGCCTGCTAAGCCTCTGTGCTTCCAAGGGGGAGATTAGTGGGTCTTTGGGAGGCATCAAAGACATATTAACAAGTAGAGACTTTCTCGGCATAATCGGGACTGAAAGATACTTGAAACGGGACTTGCACGTGATCCGTGAGTCACTGTTATTTGATTTCCGTGCCTCCTGAATCATCTTCCCTCATCTCCCACAAATTGTGGCTTAACACCTCCTTTCCTGGCCCCTCATCTAAGTGGGACCACCTCTGCCCCCCTTTCCCCATCCCGGCTTTACTTTTCTCTTTAGCATTTAATACCATCGGCTCTTCTATATGCTACATTTTCCTTGTCTGTCTGTCACCCCAGCTCGAATGCATGGCAGTCTCCTGCTAATGGCCCAGCATCCCCAGAAGGTGCCTGGCACCTAGGAGGCTTCGGTAAGTATCTGCTGGTTGAATGGATGGACGGATGGTTGGATGAATCTTGTACGTCCAGCAGCTTTGTACTATCTTACACTAACTTTGTATCAAATCTTACACATAGGAGATGGCCCAATAAACAATTGTTGAGTGAGCAAGTGAATTAATGAATCCATCCATCAATACGTTTCTGCCTGGACAGTGAAGCTGTCAGTTTTTAAGATCGCCCAGACTTTTTCATGTGTATATGTTTCCAAAGTCCCTGATTCTAAATACTTCCTGCAGATTCTCTCCAGGACTAAAGGAATGGAGCCTTTGCCAAGAAAAGTGTTTGAATTCTCAGGCCTCCAGTTTAGATGAAATGGGATGGTTTACCAGGAAAAGAAAGTTGGGGACCCCAAGAAGTTATGGGGGGCTCGAGGAGTGGGGAGAGCATTCTCCAGGGCCAAACCCCTCCTTGCCCCCTTGCCCAGCACCCTGGCACACTGCCAAGCCGGAGAAGCCCGGCAGACACTCAGGTACACTGCAGTTACTAAGTGATCCTAAGTACCTCAAGATGGGTGCATTGACGCGAGCCACTCGGAGAAGATCTGGAATGAATTGGAGGGTTGTTAAGATGGCCAACTTAAGCCTCTTCTCACAGGAAAAATATTTATTTCACTGAGCTCTGCTTTTTGGAAAGCTGCGCGTGTAACAGTCTACATCGATCTAGCAGAGTTTTGGCTACTGCTGATTTTTGTCTCTTCTGTCGTGTGTGTGTGTGTGTGTGTGTGTGTGTGTATGTGTCCACGATTATTAAGCAATCAGCCAGAAGACACAGCCAGGACACTCTGCTCTACTTTCACCAGAAAAAAAAATAGACACAAACTGAGTTCTTGCCTTGCAAGGGGCAATTTCCTCTCTCCTTCCCTTTCTATCTGATATGCTCTCCCCACACCCCACTCTGGTTTGCTGGAAAAAAGTACAGACAAGCATGAGAAAGCAAGTAAAACTAGCTCACTCCTACTCTTCCAAGGAGCATGATTAGTGCATCGTGTTCTTTCCATTCCTTTTCTACTCTTCGGAGCCGAGGGGCCTGGGTTGGAATCCCAGCTCTGCCTCTTGCTGACCGTGTGACCCTGAGAGTCACGTCACCACTTGGAACCTCTGTTTCCTCATCTGTAAAATGGAGTACTAATAGCACCCACCTCTTTGGCTTATGGGGAGGAGTAAACAAGAAAGTATGTAAAGAACTTAGCAGAGTTTCCAGCACATAGTAAATGCTCAATAAATGGTACCTATCCTTACAGGATCAATATATACAATATTTGTACCTTCTTTTTCATGAAAGAGTATAGCATGTACATCTTCTCATTTCACTATTCTCATCAGCATTTTTAATGACTACAAAATAGCTCATTGCAGGACTACACCAGCAATATTTTTTTTCACTATTCTCTACGAACAGAAATAGAGGATGCTTCCACAATATCACAGAGATTGCTGTGACAAACTTCTCCAGTGTCAAGTCTTGGTCTGCAGCTGAAGTCCTTTGGGATGAATTCTCAGAAGCGTAATTATTGGGTCAAATGGTGTGAACGCTTCTGAGAGCCTCGATGTATCAGATTTAGCCCCGCAAGTTGTTTCCAGAAAGATTTCCCACAGACGTGTATGACACAATCCACCGCACCACGTCCCAGCTGCACTGAGGATTATTACCTTTTAGCTGTTGTTAATTTGATAAGCAAAAATTTCACCGCCTTCTTTAATTTGCATTTTAAAAAATTTTGCCCACTATTTTTCTAATACTGATTTTATCAGCTACAATATGTTGAATGCTTACTATATGCCACACATGGGCTAAGGGCTCTCCATAAAATATCAATATCTTAATCAAACTCTGGATAAGAAGTGGAAGCTGGGGTTTGAACAGATATTTGTACACCTGTGTTCATAGTGGCATTTATTCACAATCACCAAAAGGTGGAAGCAAGCCAAGTGTCCATTGGCAGATGAATGGATAAACAAAAATGTGGCCTATCCATATAATAGAATATTCTTCAGCTTTAAAAAGGAAAGAAATTCTGACACATGCTACACAATGGATGAACCTTGAAGACATTATGCTGAGTGAAATAAACCAGTCACAAAAGGACAAGTATTGTCCCATTCCACTTACATGAGGTTCCTAAAGTAATCAAATTCATAGAGACAGAAATTAAAATGGTGGCTACCATGGGCTGGTGCAGGGGGAATGAGAAGTTATTGATTAATGGGTAGAGAGTTTCAGTTGGGGAAGATGACACAATCCTGAAGATGATTAATGGGTAGAGAGTTTCAGTTGGGGAAGATGACACAATCCTGAAGATGAATGGTGGTGATGATTGAACACAACGGTGTGAATGTATGTGATCCCACAGAACCATACACTTAAAAATGATCAAAGTGGGGCTTCCCTGGTGGCGCAGTGGTTGACAGTCTGCCTGCCGATGCAGGAGACGTGGCTTCATGCCCCGGTCCGGGAAGATCCCACGTGCTGTGGAGTGGCTAGGCGCACAAGCCATGGCCACTGAGCCTGCGCGTCCGGGGCCTGTGCTCCGCAACGGGAGAGGCCATGACAGTGAGAGGCCCACGTACCCCCCCCAAAAAAAATCAAAATGGTAAATTTTGTGTTATATATATTTTACCACGTCAAAATATCTTTCTTTTTTTAAAAATAAATTTATTTATTTATGGCTCTGTTGGGTCTTTGTTGCTGCGTGCGGGCTTTCTCTAGTTGCAGTGAGCGGGGGCTACTCTTCGTTGCGGTGTGTGGGCTTCTCATTGCCGTGGCTTCCCTTGTTGCAGAGCACAGGCTCTAGGCTCGCGGGCTTCAGTAGTTGTGGCACGTGGGCTCAGTAGTTGTGGCTCACAGGCTCTAGAGCGCAGGCTCAGTAGTTGTGGCGCATGGGCTTAGCTGCTCCGCGGCATGTGGGATCTTCCCGAACCAGGGCTTGTACCCGTGTCCCCTGCATTGGCAGGCGGATTCTTAACCACTGCGCCACCAGGGAAGTCCCACACAAAAATATCTTAATCAATTTTTGTAACATCTTGTGAGGTAGATGCTATTATTACCCTCCCCCCTTCTTTAAAAGATGATGAAACTAAGGATCAGGTGATGAAACACGTTCCCAGAGTCATACAGCTCATGAAGTAGTGAAGACAGGATTTAGATGCCAGGTTGTGCCCTTAAAGACTATGTTATCCTACAAGAATTCTGTAGACACATAATCAGAGGGAAAAATTCAACCAAACTCAAGGTAGCAGGTGGAGTTAGCAGGCACCCAGTGCCAGATGGAGCTGTTGGCCCTCAGGGTGCAGAGTTCAGTTCTAAATTGATTCTCTGATCTTCTTGTGGGTTCTAAATTTGGCCAAACAAGTTCTTCCAGCCTAATCGATGACGTGAGTACATTGTTTTGAAGATCAAACCTTTTTCCTGGTATGAAAGTATAAAATAATGCAGGGTTTGTTTGAAGAAGCAGCCCAGCTGCCTGTCAACAGCCAACCGAGGATAATCCTGGGCTTGCTGACGGTGGACACACGTGGTGACTGACAGATTTCTCAGGAGCAGTGATTAACACTATTTCCTGAACCAAGTCTGAAATTCTCCTCCTGAATGAACCAGAAACAGAGCCTCAAGAAAAAGCTTGGGAAAAAAATTCTAACCAGAACCAATCTTAAAATTTTCCTAAAATTACTAATTAAGAACAAAAGAGGACTCCAGATAATCTTCAGGCCAGGGAGAAATTGCAGAGTCTTTGGAGACGCATGGGACTCAGCGTGTGGGTCCCCACTTCTCTGGGAAGGTGTCAGGTTGGTTGACTGGTCCAAGACCCCTTCTCAGACATCTGGCCTCCACCGGGTTGGAACAACCATGTGACCTTCGTGGTCTGGACACTGATGACTGAATAAGTGTTGGAAACTGGACCCAGGAGAGACCATCCACTCACTGGCCAGAAACATACAACTTCTGGTGCTTGGCCTGAAAGGATGAGCCTGGACATCTGATTCCCTCCCTCAGTAATACAAATGAAGAGACATGGAAGGACATGTTGGTGCAGATACTTGAGCTGAAGGGTCATGGATATTTGGAGTTGGAATGGCCATTCCGGGAGCACGCACACACAGATGTATGTGGAAGAAGGACAGGTGCTGTGGCAGTCTGGATCCCTGTGACAATGTTGAGTGGCTGGATCAAGCTTCACCTAAAACCTATGCTACCACTGGACTTTTCCATACATGACCCAACAAACCTTTCTTCAAATTAGTTTCATTAGATTTTCTGGAGTTTGGTGTTTGTTTTGTTTTGTATAATCAAAAGGAACATCTCTGTAACCGTCCAAGTCATCCCCTTCTTACCTAGAATAGTTACAGTAGATTTATGATCCAGAGAACCCAAACACACCACGCCAAACCAGGTAGAAGCCCTTTGAGACAGTTAGGATTCAAAGCTGTGTCCCTGCATGTCCCTAATGACAAGCTCCCCTCTTCTGGTCTGTAGCACTTGGAGGAGGGGCAAGGAGGTGAGGAGGGTTTTGCTACAGGAACACGCTGTCCTCACAACGACCCCTTCTCAGCTTCAGAACTGCTGTTATCACAATCTCTCTGAAGGTCCTGGACAAAGGGTGAAGCCCGGAACTCCTGAAGCTGAAGGGCAGGTCGGGGGCCTGGGAGAGAAGGGGGAGAAATATGTCCTCCGTTTCCCCTAGCCCCCGCAGAATAGCTGTTGTCCACAGCAAGGTTAGCTGACAACAGGGCCAAATAGTAGTCACTCAGCAGACAGGGCCCCAGCGCTCAGGGCGCTCCTGGGGCTGAACCCAGTCTCGTCCAGGCAGAGCGGCTCGGCGGTCAGTGGTAGTTCTGGGATGCGAATCTGCATCTAGTGGGCTCCAGGTGTGGCACCCTTTCCAAAACGTTGCAGCGAAGCTCTGCCGACTTCGGGCCTTTGTCTGTGGCCACATCTGCCCTCGCATTTCCCTTCCAGCTGGTTCCACAATCAGCAGCCCCTCCAGAGGCTCCGAGGAGCTGACTGCTGATGCGAAAAGGATTAGCTGCAAACTGGACTCTCCCTCCAGCCTCTGCCAGACCCACCGGAGGTGTGGGTGTGTGCAGCCTACCTGGGAGCCTCTGCTTTTGTCATCAGTCAGGCTGCCTTGATTAGGGCCAGACCCCGCTGAGGACGGGGAAAGCCAAAACATATTAAAAGTAAATTTCCAAAGGAAATAAAGAAGCAATAATAATTGGCCACATCTCTGAAATCGGGTGCTTTTTTAAGTGCCGGGTCCCAGGCCTGGGTTTGAGCTCAGGTGGTGGCCATCATAGGCGCTGCCGTCATCACTGCCGTCCCCCCCACCCCACCCCGGGGGATCTGTTGTAGGTGGCGAGGCACAGCACCCTCAGGTGTTTCTCCATCCGGGCCCCCCCAGCACCCTCTTTTGGGTGCTCCATCACTGCCTTGCCACAGTTTGGTTCCTATTATTTCCCATGGGCCCCCAGGGGCATTGGCTCAACTGGGACCCCGATACAGATTCAAGTCCTGGCCCCCACTGCTCATGGCCGTGCAACTTGGGGGAAGTCAATTCTCCTTCCTGAGCCTCAGTTTTCTCACCTGTACAATGGGGGGCTTGTTCTAGATCTGAAGTTTTCAAACCGACTGCACCTTTCTGTGGGCCACAAGCTTAATGTCACGACTGGCATTTAGTTACATTACTCAGCCTCCCCGGTGACGTTTCCCCAAGGGCACACCTGCGCTTTCTGGGAACGAGCGCGTGCTTCTCTGAGCCCACCAGCACCCTGCACACTGCTGCTGGGGGCAACGGGCCCAATGGCTCTCCAGCGGCTCACACATTCCGTTCTGCTCCTCTTCACCACGTCTGCCAGTCCAGGGCGTGTGGCTCGGTCAGAACCAGGGTCAGGCAGGCCTGACCAGGAGCCCGGCTCTGCCCTCACTCAAGGGTGGCCATGGGCAGGGTGGCCACAGGCAGCGCGGCTCCCTCTCTCTAAGCCTCTGGTTCAGTGTCTGTTCATAAGGAAAATCTCCACTGCCTCCTCCAGGTGGTCATGGGAATTTGAGTTAAGATAATGCAGGCAAAGCTCTTAGCTTAGTGAGAGGCACACGGCGAGCCCAACGTCAGTCCACACAAATTACTAAGTTCATATCCCATACATCACTGTAGGCTCCTTGAGGTCAGGACCTGCCTTCCATACCTCCCTACAGCCCAATAATCAGCTGGTTGTTTGACACGTATTTTCTTGCTGCGATTGGGTGACGCTGAGCTGGGAGAATAATAGCTATGTCAAGACTTACTCTCCACTTTCTGGCTTCTTAGCCATTTCTCCTTCCCTCTAAGACAACCCTGATGCCCGTCCCCAGGAGGGAATAACTTCAGCATCACCTCCCATTGAGAACGCGTGTCTAGTAGAGCACGTTCCCGAGTTTTACTATACATAAGGTAGGGCACCAAAAGCCCGTTGAGACCTCTGTGGACGGACAAGTGGTTTGACTGGTGGGCTCCCCACCAATCGTCCTGCCCACCGAGCTGCACTCAGCTCCAGGGGATATTCTCAGCAAGAGCTGGGTCAGTGGCCGAGCTTTCTGGCTTTCCTCTGACCTCAAGTCTATTTCTTTACCACATGCCGCAGCTGTCTGCAGTGGAAATCCCCACTGAGGGACAGACCTCATCTCAGTGCTCAAATCAGGCAGAATCCCACAGGAAAGGAGGCTGGCCAGAGTCAGGAGGGTTCGGTCCCTGAGTTCCTGCGTGACGCTGGGCAAATCACAACTCTCAGAGCTTTGGTTTCCTTTTCTCCATCCGCTTAGGAGAGAAATTGCAAAATCATTTCGGCTCCTGCTCTAACACCAGCTGGTGGACACGGGTCGCTTCCAAAGCGATATTGAGACAGAGTCTGAGGCTCACTGGGAAAGGGTGCTGTGATCCATTAGCAATGTCTGCCAGGAATTGAAGGAGGGAGGAATAGTGTTTTGGTGGCACGCATACTGGCCTCCCCAACCCAGATGCTTTATAAGGTTCCTCAGAGCTGAGAACAGTTCAGATTCTTAAGGTCTCATTGGATCAGGCAGAACTTAAGAAGATCTCTCTGTTGATCTGATTTTGCTTCTAAAAGCACCACAGGTTTCTCATGACGAATGATCCCTTACGACTTTTCAGTGCACACCACTGAGACTCATTCAGACCACCACATCCTTGCAGCCACCGTGACGGGTTCAGCCAAGGAAATCTCCTCCAGTCCAGGTCACTGGAAATCAGTCCTAAGATCCCCCACCCCTACCACCCCACCGGATCCAGCCATACCTGAAGCTACACCGAATCCTAGACTTTTAAATTATGTAAGCCAATACATTCTCTTTTTGGCTTGAGCCAGTATGAATTGGGGTCTTGTCACATGTAACTCAAAGAGTCTTAATGTAACAGATTCTTCTTTTTTCCCAGGCAGACCCCAGAATGGGGACCAAAGTGGGTTTAGCTAATATGACAGTGGGAACAGTTTGGGGGTTGTTTTT
This sequence comes from Neophocaena asiaeorientalis asiaeorientalis, assembly GCF_003031525.2. Taxonomy (NCBI): domain Eukaryota; kingdom Metazoa; phylum Chordata; class Mammalia; order Artiodactyla; family Phocoenidae; genus Neophocaena; species Neophocaena asiaeorientalis. The sequence continues at coordinate 10,761,460 of NW_020173687.1, read as the reverse complement.
GTTTTTTCTCTTTGATCCAGTCAAGACAAGAGGCCTAGAATGCAGACACAGGACACAAATTTCTTCAGATGGAGGTGCCTGGAAGGCCCTTCCTGAGGGGTTTCTGTGATAAGAGGACATCCCCTTTGGATAAGTAGAGTCAAAAAGGAGGCAAATTGTCTGGAATATATCCTTTTATTCCCCTCCCCCAAAGTTTTCAGGACTGCTGTCTCCTTAGCTTCCTGGGACACTGAGTCTAGCTTGGTTGAATTTGTTTTAAAACATCGGCATAGATCACACATACCCTTGGGAGGGAACGTTAACCATCAACCAGCAAAGTTAATGTCCCTTCACCCCCTTCTCCTCCAGTTAAATGGACTGGAATCTCCACCCCATCTCCAGAGGGCCCTTCCCTGCCTTGTCCTAGAACATTTCAAAATTGGGTTTCTGCTTTAAGTTCTTGACATATCCTCCCTGCAGCTCGGCTCACTGGCCTGGCTCCCTCAGGCATTTCTGGAGTCCAGCTCTTGAAGTTTTTTCCTGGGGCAAATTCTTTTCTCCCTCACCCCGCCCCCTATGCAGAGACCTGACGGGCACAGTAGCGGTGGGAGGATAGCAAAGGCTTCGGAGCCTGACAGACCTGGGGACAAATCCTAGCATGCCACGTTCTCACTGTGTCGTCACGGACAAGTTGCTTAACCTCTCTGAGTCTCAGGTTTCCTTTCTGTAAAATGGGGTTAATAACAGTACTCACTGTGTCTGTCTCTGAGAATTCGATGTTATAGTGCTTGCCCAATGGCTGACATAGTAAATGGTAGAGTATTAGTATTTATATCATTCTCATTTAGATCGGCTTAGGTGGGGGCAGGAAGGAAGGAGGACGGAGAAGAGAGAAAGAGGAGCGTGTTTGGGAGCCCTCAGAACTTCCGCATCATTCTACCCTGGGTGGTCCTGACCTGTTCTCCCCGGCTGCCCTAGTTTCAGCATCCCAGGTCACCCCCTGGAGAACTGTCGGCTCTACCCTTTCAGAGGTGACAGACTGACCTCTTTGCTCCCAGGCAGGGAGACTGAGGCTGGGCCTCTGCCAGGTCGTAGGGTCTGTTGACAGAACTGAAGCTGTGACATGGTGGCTCTGACCACCCGGTCTCTGGTGCTTTATCACAGCAGCCCTGAATGGGCTCAGACAGTCATTACACACCCACATTGCTGTGTGTTTCTCCTTCAGCGCATTTATCACAACTGTGACTGATTAAGTGTGTGATCATTTCCATAACAGGTAATCATTTGAAAAATATTACTGCGCTTTAGTCTCTGCCTTTGTGGGGAAACAGCCCTTCCCCTCCTGGTCTTCAGATATCCACCTGACCGGTGAAGATGTAGATTTGTACAGAGGAATAAAGAGCAGGACCATGGCTAGACTCAGTTCCTCATAATCTAAATAGATTTTGCCACGAGACAGTAGCCTTAAAAGCCTCCACTGTAAGAAAATATTTTTTTTTTAAGTCCCTTAGCTCCCAATAAGCATAGCAATTTCCCAAATCACTGAGAAAGTAGAGAAGGTCTCCCTTCACCTGTGACCCCGGGCTTGCTAACTATGGCCGAAGGAGAGTACATAGAGGAAGCAAGGACACCTCTGCTCCTCTCAGCTTCAGCCCAGAGAGGACAGGAGATGGAGGAGACCAATGGTGAAAAGCATGGACTTAAGGGCCCCTGGGTCCACATCCCAGCTCTGCCACTTACTAGCTCTGTGACCGTGGGCAAGTCATTTCACTTCTCTGTGCCTCAGTCTCCTCATCTGTAAAATGGGACTAAGAGTACTTCTGCACAGAGTTGTTGTATTAAATGCCTCTCACTGTTGTGGCCTCTCCCGTTGCGGAGCACAGGCTCCAGACGCGCAGGCTCAGCGGCCATGGCTCACGGGCCCAGCCGCTCCGCGGCATGTGGGATCTTCCCGGACCGGGGCACGAACCCGTGTCCCCTGCATCGGCAGGCGGACTCTCAACCACTGCGCCACCAGGGAAGCCCTATTGGTGTTTTTATACAAGCAGGGTCAGCTCCAAAGGCAGGGGTTTGTGCTGATCCTCTGGAGGCTCAAGGAATAAGCTGCACGGACACCACAACCCACCAGCTAGGGACGGGGCACCCGGAGATGCAGCAGGTTGAAGAGAAAGAAGCCCCGTAGTCCACTTTCTCTGGCTACACGGGGTCCCCCCATAGCCAGGATGGGACTCAACACGTCCCTACTCAAGCGGGGGACATGCTGTTGGGGGAGGGGCTGAGTGACCGCAGCAGAGGCAGGCGGTGGACTACCTGGGCAGGGGGCCAGATGAAGTGGTGATGGGAGATCTGAGCCAAGGTAGAGACAAGCCAGCCAGGCAGGGCTCCAAGCCCAGAGCGTGAGTTCTTCCAGCCGCCAGCTTTAGCCACAGATGCCAGAAAGGCAAGCAGTGATCCAGGCATCAGACGTGGCTGGAGACCCCGTCTTCTCCCCTCCATGGGGAACCTTGTCATCAGCATCCCTCCCAGACACACAGACTCAGATGGCACTTAGAGAGGGGGCTGAGGGGGGAGCAGAAGGGAATCTGAGACTGGGCATTACCTAAAGGCCTGAAGTCCTGGATCAGATTAAATCTACCAGATTAGACTAAATCTAGCATTTTTCCTTGTTGCCCTAGAACTGGGGTTTGTGAGAAATCTCAGATCAGTTACAGGAAATAAAGATAGTTTTCTCTGCATACACATGTGACAGTGTGAGGAAATGTGCAGCCACCCAATGTAAGTCCCCAGGATGGACACTCCTGTGGGTAGGAACCACAGCTATCCTGTCCAGCACTGTGTCTGAAACATAGTACATGCTCAGGAAATGTCCGCTGAATATGTGAATGGCGACTCAATTCTGACTCGGAGTGGTAACAGACAGGTGGCCAATCTCTAGGACTGGGGAAGAAAGAACTCTTTTCTCAGCTTCCTTTGGGGGGCGGAGGGACAGGGGGGCAGGCTTTGGAGTCAGACCCAACTGGGTTCAAACTCTGGTGGTGGACAGATTCCAAAGCAGCCCCCAGCCACCCACCCCTGCTGGCTGCCACCCTGTCCTCTTAAGTATGAGTTGGCCCAGTGACTAGCTTCTAATGAATGGATATGGCAAAAGTGATGGGGTGGATATCATCTCCAAGATGAGGTTATAAAAGACAGTGACTCCACACACACACACACACACACACACACACACACACACACACACTTTGACAGAGCAAGCTGACGTGCTGGAGAGGCCCACGTGGCTAGGAACTGAGGGCCTCCCACCAACAGCCGTGGAGAAACTGCATCCTTCCTGCACTGCTGAGAGAATTTGGAAATGGATCCTGCCCCAGTTGGACCTTGAGGTGACTGGAGTCCCCTGATCCCTTGATTGCAGCCCATGAGAGGCCCTGAAGCAGAGGATCCAGCCGAGCCAGGCCTGGACCCCTAACCTGCAGAAACTTTGAGATTTTAAACAGAGGCTATTTTAAGCCATTAAGTTTTGGGATCATGTGTTAACGCAGCTACAGATAACTAATACAGCCCCTCGTTACCTCTGTGCCCGGGAACCAATTACTCAAACTTTATGTGTTCCCTCATCTAAAAATGTGTATAATGATAACTGCTAGTATTATTGCTCCTATAACCTCCTCACCTTATAGCTTCATCGTGAGGACTAAGAAAATGGATAAACGAATGAATGGCTGGGACCCCTGGCTGAGCATTGAAAAGATCACAGAATCGGGGAATGAAGCCCAAGCGTAGGTTGGAATGAAGCTGTGACGAGCCCTCACTGAGCAGCTGTCACAAGGTCAGCGCCCCACCGTCCCACGGGGAGAGGTCCTCCACCACAGAGAAGCCTTACCTCCATCCTCACTTTGCCGACCGGGGCCGACCGGGGTTCCAGAGGACTGTGCTCACAGCTGCCTACCACCGGGGCGCCCAGCACCCCGTGGCCTCCCCCATACCCCGACGCTGGGTTCTGCTGTCCCTTCTTCATGGATTATGTTCCCCACAGGGCTGCTGTTACCCAAAAGCCGGCCAGGCTTGGTGCCGTGGAGATAAACAAGCCGAGAGCCACGGCATCTGAGAGCTCCAGAAACTGGCCTTTGTGGGAAAGCTGCAGCCAGCTGGCACAAGTGTCACGGCCTGGCCGTGGCCCCCGAGCAGTCAGACCTGGTGGTGACAGGACAAAGGGGAAGGGGTCAGGCCTTAGCCTTCACATGGCAACAGATGCCTGACTCCAGATTGGGAGAACAGACTTTCAGGCCAGATGCAGCTCACAGGGCCCGATGACTACGGTGTCTAGCGCTCCCCACCCCAGGCGTACGTGATCCCCGCCCCTAAGCTGGATCTGCCGTGTGGCTCACCCCAGCCCCCCGGCCCCACAGAGACGCGTGTCCGTCCCTTCCTCTCATCCAGGGTTGGAGCCCCCTGAGCAGAGGGCCACAGGGGCCACATGGCCATTGTCTGTCCTGCTGTCACTCCGAAGACGGGAATGTGAGTCAGACCTTTGATGTCCACAGGCATGGAAACAGGCTGGCGGCCCATGGGCGACTCAGCTGTGGCAGGTAGTGGTTTGGGGGTAACCCCAGCCCTCCTCCTGGGTCCAGCTGATCCCACAGTTTCTTGGATGCCGGGCACATGGGCTGCCCAAGCGGGGTGACGACCACTTCGGTACTGGGCTCTCAATTGCCCCGAGGAAGCAGAAGGCTCCCGCCCAGCGGGCAGCGGGTGAGTTAGGAGCCTGGCCCTGGAGCCACAGCCAGAAGCCGGTGCGCTGCTAGCCTCGGCTCTTCTCCATACGCGGCCAGCCCCCCACCGGATCGCCGTCCTGACAACGATGGTTGGCGTTAATAAGAACTTGCTCTATGCCGTTAGTTCAGGACGTCCCCGCAAGCCCCCGAGGGAGGTCTGTTACAATCTCTATCTTACATTCTGACCATTCTAATCAGAGGGTTAGGTGGGTTAAATCAAACCCAACTCTGAAAAATCATGGCCTACTCATCATTCGCCCACATAGGGCTGTCTAAGGGGCTGGACGCAGAGGAATCGGGATTGGAACCCAGGTAGTCTGGCTTGAGGCAGTGCTTTCTACCATGTGTCTGTCCAGCCCCTACCTACTCGCCAGGCCCATCAATCGCCCACACAAAGTGCTGCGGGCTGGCTTTGTCCTGCGGGGACCCCTGACCTCCCCAGGGGTCTCCAACCCACTCACTCTCTCCACTCTGACAGAGCAACTATTTCCTGGCCCCACAGCCCCAGTTGTTGGAAATTACAAGTTTTCTTTCCTGACCCCTAATTGCACACGTCTCCCATTAGCCAAAGCAAGTCCTTTCCATGGCGGCGTGATAAAAAGTGAACTGTGGAGCGTCATCTGGCTGCGCGCTCATTCGTCTCTGTCGGAGCCCCATCCCAGCCCCACCAGGCCCTACTCTCCCCTTGCCGATGCCACCATCAAAGAAACAGCCCCACCAATGCTGCAAGGCCGTGGCCGGGCCCGGCCCGAGAAGTCAGGGCTCGTCGACCTGCCAGAGTGAATCACTTTGCGAGCGTTTAATAGCATTGTCTTGATGATGAATAAATCACACCTTAATGGACCATTTTTCAATTTGTAGCCCCCAGTCAAGACTCCTAAAATGTCCCCAGATGTGAGGGATGACGTGGCACGCCAGCTTCCTACCCGCAGGAGACCCGGGCACCGGCAACCGGAGGCAGAGCACAACCTCAGGTTCCCACGATAAAGACAAGAGTCCTCCCCTGTCCCTTTAGAGCCTCTCTTGGGGGGATGTTTCTGGAGAGAGGTGCGGGCCGGGAGCGAGCCTATCTCAGATACTGGGATTCTGGGAAGGAAAGTATGGCAACCCCAAGCTCTCGGGGGGAGATTGGAGCGTCTCGAAATCTTGCCAGCTTTGGAGTTAGAAAGAAAAGGGTCTGAAGCCCAGCTCTGCTCTTTGCCAGCTGTGTGACCTAGGGCAAGTCAGTTCACCTATCTGGGCCTCAGAGATAGTCACAGGACCACTTCACACAGCTTCAGAGAGGGCCAAATGAGAGAAGGAATAAAAGAAGCTCAGAGAAGTGCCCGGCACGCGGTGTGTACTGTTTCAATAGGTGGTGAAGGGAGCGTTAATAATGGCGAATATTTATTAGGTGGTGTCGTAAGTTGAATGGTATCCCCCCAAAATTCATGTCTACCCAGAGACTTAGAACGTGACCTTATCTGGAAATAGCCTTTGCAGATGTAATTAGTTATGATGAGGTCGTACTGGATTAGGGTGGCCCTAAATCCAGTGACTGGTGTCCTTATAAGAGGAGAGGACACACGGAAGAGGGCCAGGTAAGGGCAGTGAACACCTGCTCATTCATTTGTTCTCTCGTTCGGGGCGGGTCCAACAGCACACTGGGCGCGGACACGGGGCTGCCAGCATCCATGGTGCAGGGAGCCCCCTGACCCTTCAGATACTCTGGAAGAATTCCTAAGGTCACCCCTGGATTTGCCCTCCCTGGATTTTCTACAGTCACCCTGTAGTCGGGTACAGAGGAGGGGGAGAAACCCAGGCAAAACCACACTTCCGAACCAATCCAGCAGCAGACATTCCTCACCCTGGGTCAGGAGTGTTTGTCTATCGGGAAACAAGAACAGTTCATCTGAGTTTCTTCACCCTTTGTCCCAAGAGGCAAAAATGTCAGAAATGTGCAAGAGCTCTGGCCACAGAGGGACACTGTATCTCGCCCCCGCGGTCCATTTCCTGCACGGGGCTGAGGGTCAGGGTGAGGGCCACTGCCCTGAGGGTCAGGAGAAGTGGATCGGCCCCTGCTGTGCCGCGGGCTGGCTGTGGGGCGCAGGGTGAGGCTCTCCCATCTCTGGGCCCCAGTTTTCTTATCTGAAAAATGGGGGTGTTGACGCCTGATCCAGCATCGCATGGAGTTAAGTACCAGCAGATGGCATAAACGCAGGTCAGGTCATATTGGGTGGTTTTCCTCTATTCTCTCTAGGGGGCTCAACAACATGAGAAATGGGGTCTTCCGTCAGTGCCTCCCTCAGACCCTACTTTATAACCAGCGGACTTGGCCCTGTCGGTCAGTGCATTTGATTCACTAAGTACCCACTGCGTGCCCGGCACTGTGCTGGTTTCTGGGAGGATGTTTACGACTGTTAACACCGAAGATTAACAATACCAGCAGTAGCCAGCGTGTACTGAGCATTTGCTAGATCCAAAGCATCACGTGCTTTGCCTCATTTAATTCCGAAAACAAACCTACTAGATAGGAATCGTCAGAACCCCCATTTCTGAAAGAAGACTCGGTCCAGAGGGAGGACAACTTGCCCAAGCCCACACAGTTAGGTTGGACTCCGTTTATTCTCGATTTCAGACCAGATGCTGCGGCCTGCAAGTACCCACGGCCCAGTGGGCGAGGTGAGCCTGGACCCTCCCATAGATGCGACATTCCTAACCTGAGCTTGTGTTTCTTGTGCCCGACACAGGGTCAAACGTTCCACCGATGTTGCATCGCTGAGACCTCCCAAGACCTTCCTGAGGAGTTGTTACCATTATTATTATTATCCGGTTCATACAGATGAGGACACAGAGGCCCTGGGGGTTACATGGGTGGAGAGCTGAGAAGTCAGGACCAAAATCCGGCCTTCCTGACTCCTCCTGTCCCCACAAAAGGGAGCCGGACACCATGGTACTAAATCCATGCAGAGACAGCCAAGAGTATTGGAACAGAGATCCCAGGGGTCTTCCTGGAGGAAGAGGACCACAAAAGATGGGCTGAACCTGCACAGATTTCCTCTGTCCAGGCCAGCTCAGGCATTTGCCAGAAACTTGGGGACAAGATGGCCACACTCCTCTGAGGGACTCAGAAGGAATCTGTCCCACCTGGCTTGGGAGGGCCTGACCCTGCCCTGCCCCACAGGCCTGTCTGCATGCCAGGCCGGGGCTGGCTCATGGCCCACTCACCTCTCCTCATTCTGCAGGCCCCGGGGAGGAAAGTCCAGAGCCAAGGTTATCGTGGGGTTCACATACCCCGGGGAGGGGTGGATACACAAAGCTAAAGGTCATTCAACGCAGCATGACTTGCAATCACAAAAGATTGGAACCGATGTCACGTCTATCAACAGGGTACTGGGTTAAGATACTTTGGTACAATCACATATGACTCAAGCGTCAGAGGAGATCCTGAGTCCATAATAAAAACTGACGTTTAGGAAGGACTTTACACGTGGTCAGGGTCTCTTCCAAGTGTATCCACTCATTTGGTCCTTACAGCAATCTCAGGAGGGACCACGACCATCACTTTAAAATGAGGAAAGTGAGCACGGAAAGCTCCAGTCCCTCGTCCACGGCTCGTGGCCATGAACAGCGGAGCTGAGATCTGGTGTGGGCAGCAGAGGCTGGCTGGGGACCAGCCTGCCACATGTTCTCCCAGCTTCTCTGTCTCGACAAGAGCCCTGGCGCCCTTGGAACCCGGGAAGGAAGAGAGGCACGCAGACACCCTTCAGCCCTCCCTGCCCCGTGCCAGCCTGCGGAGCAGGTGCAATTAGAAGAGGCTTCACTGAGGCGTCCTCGTCTGAAGTGGATTCTGATAACTCAGCCGCTGTGGTAGCCAACTTCCCCTCCAGCCAATTATGGCCCGCGGGGCCCACTGATGATTTTTACAGCCTTTCCTGGAGTCATGACAAGGAAAACTAAATGAGCTACAGGACCCCTTTCATCACTAACAGCCGGGTATCACGGTTGGGGGCAGAGGAAGGAAAGAAAAATCACTTTTCTCCCCTACTTTGAACTAATCAAGAGAACTCGAGCCTGGATGGCCAACATGTTGGTGTTGAGAAAAGCTGTTCTCAAGCAGAACTAATTGGCAACAGAAATGGAATCTTCCCCCCCGCCCCCAGAAAAAAGTATAAACATGCTTTCTCCCTGGGAATTACCCTTCAGAATAAGTATTCCAGACGTGTGTGTGCAATGGCCCGAGCATGGCCCGGAGTGGACGTCTCCACTCCTGTTGCCCAGCACCCCTGCCCTTCTCCCAAGAACAGCAGCTAGCTTTGGGACACCTCAGGCCCTGATTCGCCGACACTGGTTTGGGTAAAATTGATTCCCCCTCAGCTCCAAGGATAAGCCTTTTCAGTTGCTCATGCCAAGGAGCGTATTCCAGGGCTATTTCAGGAATGGGCATACAACCCGACAAGAAACAATACGGCACAAGGAAGGAACACTTCCTGAGGCTTCTGGAAAAGAGAGCTCTTGCCACTTTAGAGGTGCAGAGAGGTGAAGTAATTTGCCTAGAGTCACACAGCACAGTGGTAGGGGATCCAGGATTTGAACCCAAGTCTGTAGGACTGAAGAGTTTGCAACACTTAACTGCTAAGCTCTACCAAGAGGGGGAATAAACTCCAGAGGAAGCCAGACAAGCTGGATCCAAACCCAACTCTGTGTGGTTCCAGGCGAGTTACTTAACCTCTCTGTTCATCAGTTTCCAGACCTGTAAAGTGGGGCTTATAAGAGCACCTCCACTTGCGGGACCTGAGGGTTGAATGAATTTACAGCAATACACGTAAAGTGTGTGGAAAAGTGCCTGTCTCACGGTGAGGATTTACCCTTACCCCCGTCACACTGTTTCCCACATGTGATGAGAGTCAGACTAAATAAAAGCAGGGGAAGAGGAGGAAGGAGAGGTCGATGCTATCAGGCTCGGTTCCCTTCCGGGAGCAGCCGTACCACAAAGATGTGGCACATCAGGAGCCCGCTCAGGCTTGGGTATTCTGACCTGGAGAGACAGAGTCGATGGCAGCTGGGCCTGTCTATGTGGTGGTGGTCGAGATCCAGGGGAAATTCCACTCATTCAAGTGGCAAAAAAGTAAGACATCTGACAAATGCCACATGGTTGAGGGTGGGTGTGAATCGGTACAGCCACATTGGAAAATAGTTCAGTATATTATTTCATATTCCCTATGACCCAGCAATCCTACTCCTAGGTACACGTCTGAGACACACACCAGCATGAATGTACTAGGACAAGTGCAAGAATGCTCAAAGCAATTCTGTTTATAACAGCAAACAGACAAGTGGAAACAACCCAAAGACCCATAGACTTGGAAAACAAATTCCGGCATACCGCAGAATAGTATACAGCAGTGAAAATGAATCAACAGCAAGCCACATGCAGCCGTAGATGAATTTTAGTGATAAAATGATTTAAGAACACATAGGTACCACAAGACACATATATCTTTTTATAAAGTTCAAAAATAAGTAAAAGTAAATAATATATTATTATGGCATAAATATGTGAGTGACAATACTATTTTTTTAAACAAGAGAAATCAGGATGATGAAAACATTCTGGAGATGGATGATGGTGATGACTGCAAAACATTGCGAGTGTGCTAAATGCCATAGAATTGTACCCTGGAAAATGGTTAATATGGTAAATTTTATATTATGGGTATCTTACTACAATTTTTTAAAAACCAAGGGAAAGATAAACACAAAATTCAAATAGTAGCTACCACAGTAGAAGGAGCACGTACCTGGTTATAAATAATTGTCACAGCTGTTTGTGGGTTGGGTGGGTAAATAGGGACATTCGATTGTCTCTTTCACCTGGGCTGTGATTAATTCAAGTCACCTGAGGTCCACTTTTTAAAGACTTGAGGAAAGCTCTCTGGACCTGGATTTGGGGACCAGGGATCTAATGGGTGCCACTGGGCAAGTGAGAAAAGACCTTGGGCCGTTCCCGCTGCTGTCAACCAGGCATCAGCCTATCTGGCATCTGGCGGGTGGGTGCAACCAATGGTCTGGAGGCACCGCTTAAGCCCACCTCCTCATGCCTCCACCTGCAGGGCCTTCCCCTCCCCTCACTCATTCTCCTCTGGGGAGTGAGTTTGGAGGGTGATGCTAGGCTCGCTCCTCAGCAGAGGGCTGCCGGCAGCACTGGGTGGTGGGAGAGGTGATTCAATTCAAGGGACAACACGGTCACAGCCACCTGGCCAAGACAGAATCCGAGTCCCATCACCTGCCTGACTCCTGGGTTTATCCGAACTCAGGTAAGAAAGAGGGGGTTGTTTACCGGGTCCTCCAAGCCCACCTGAGACAGACAAGGGGGGTGTGAGTACAGGGGCCACATGAAGAGCCTGGAACCTGGGCCTGGTTGGTCTGACGGGCACATGTGAGGATGCACGATTCCACAGACTCTCACTGTTTTGCGAAGGAGCGGCCGCTTGGTGAGTTAGCACGGGCTATTAAAGTGCGGTATTCATAAATGAAATGTAGCATGCAGCTAGAGGTTCCCAGGGACCCTAATTCAGTCTGACTGCTTTGTCACCCTTGGCAACGTAGCAAAGCGAATATGCCATATGTCTTAACTGAGTACCTACTATGTGATACAGCACTGAACAAAACAGGCCAAAAAAATAAATAAATAAAAAACCTGCCCTCAGGAAACTCACATTCTAGTAGAGGATATTTTGAAAAAGAAAAATAATATATTATTTTTAGATGATGGAAAGAGGTATGGAGTGAGCCATGTGGAGATCTGGGAATGAGTGTCCCAGGCAGAGGGGAAGGCAAGTGCAAAGGTCCTGAGGCAGTACTGAGCCTGGCTCACTTGAGAACAGTGAGTGTGGCGAGGGGCAGGGCAGGGCAGAATCTGGAGATGAGGTCCAGATCTTGCGGGGCCTGGTGGCCGTGGTTAGGAGCAGGGAGCCAGGCCTGTGGGAGGAGGGTGTCCTGAGCAGAGGAGGGGCAGGATCTGACTTCCTTTTAATAAGACCTGCTGGCTGCAGGTGTAGAACAGCCCATCAGAGAGGCAAGAGGAGAAGCAGAGATGTCCGTGAGGAGGCAACCACAACAGTCCAGAGAGGGATGATGGCCACGGGGACGAGGGTGGCAGCAGTGGAGGTGATGGGAAGCCAGCAGCTTCCGGAGACAGGTTGAGGGTAGAGCCAATAGAATGTCTTTTTTACTGAAAAGTGGAAGCAGCTGGGCTCTACTCATGTGTTTTGCAGTCACGAAAGTTTGAGACCTGGTTTGAAAATACAGATGTGGTTGTCAAAACGGCTCCCTTCTCACAACCTCCTGGGGCTCCTGTTACGCAGGCATTGAAAGGAGTGGTTTAGGTCTTCATGTGCTAACAGGGAAAGACACCGGGGTGTATTGTCAAGTGAGACAAGGAAGATGCAGAATAAAATGTAAGAATGACCTCATTTTTGAACATTAAAATTACACATACGAGTGAATGAATGGTCTGGAAGAACAGACAGTGGTTACCTGGAGCGGGACCCACTGAGATTTAAAGTCAGGATTGCCCTTCCTACATGCAAAATAAAAGAATCCAAAAACCCTGGTTTTAGCTCCTTTTAAGATTGCTGTGGGCGGGGCTCGCTTCCTGCCATCCCAGCCTGGCTTCTCATAGGCGGCCAGTGTCCCCACCTGGGCCTCCTCCTTGGCTAGGCCTGTAAGAAGGCAGAACAGGGGAATGAGAAATATTTTCCTCTCTTGCTTGCGGGCCTGAGAGACTGGAAAGGGCCCACCTGGCTCCTAGGCTTTCTAAAAATAGAAAGTTCTTCTGAACTTTCCAATAGGTTTGGCTTAGCTGTTCCTCCTCCATGTTCCAAGACGCCATTTTGATTAGAGAATCACATGCTGTGCATGAAAATCAAGGATGGCAGGAGCGAGACCTGAAAAGGGATGGAATTTACAGGGAGCTGCCCCTGATGGGACCCGGAAACGCCCTGTGAATGTGGAGGGGCGGGGGGGGGCACGAATGGGGGGCACCGAGAATGCAGGGACCCAGGGCCTTTGTGCTGCCTGAGCTGGGGCCCTGGATGCAGCCGGTGCAAATAACACCTTCTGACCCTCCCGATCTCTGCATCCATTCCAGCGCTTAGAGCAGGAGAGAGGAGTTTGGCTGTTGGGTTTGTTTGAGGCCAGAGGAGGAAGTTGACGGATTGTGTCCAAGGCCCAGTGCCTGGAGTTTGAATCCCTTTGGGTGAGAGCTGAGGACAGTCCATGACAAGATTTCTAAGACCCTGGGCACAAGCATATACGCTATGGGGCCAGTGGTGTGTTGGTAAAGGTTTAACAACCAGCTTTCCAGGGGAAAGTGTATGTGTGGGTATGCACGTGCACACGTGTGTACAAATATAGGCACTTACTCATGCTTGCACACATACACACATATATACTCAGGTTTACTATAGGTTGTATTGATGTAAAGGATGTATAGCCCACAACTTACATAAACATAAAATGTACAATAGCCCCCCCCTCTTGTAAATTTCATATACTCGGTTGATTCACACAGGACATTTTTGTTGATTTTTGCCCCCAACTCTTGTATCTGTTGTCACCCTATGGTTATAATTGATGAGCGACTGTAGTTCTTTCCAGAACGTTGGCTGATATCTGCCTTTACCTTAAGGACTGAGACAAAAATGATACACCAAAGTGCAGGTCGGAACTTCCCTGGTTTGTCAGCAAAGTGTGCAACTTCCCTGCTTCTTGGTGTTATCCCCCCTGTAACAATTAGAGACAGGACGCACTTTTATGTTTAACCTGCATCATCCTTTTCTCCCTCCCTTTCTTTGTCTAGATCACTTTGTCTGTTGACCTAGACAGTCAACAAAACAATAAATCAAGCCCTGAGCTGTACTGTTTGCCAATTCCCGTAGTGTAATTACTCCCACCATGGCCGACTTCAGGCTACCAACTTAAGTCGCAAAAAATGGAATTGGGAAGAGACCTGCAATAGTGCACTGTTAGGGGGTGCTCCCACCAGACAGACACACCGGACGTGAATATCCCCAGGAGAACCAGTAACAGTAACGTGTAGTTTTAAAAACTGGAAAGTGATGAGCTTTGAGCACTTACGACCTTCGTTTTTTGGTTTTTTAAATTTATTTATTTCATTTATTTATTTTTTGGCTATGTTGAGTCTTCGTTGCTGCGTGCGGGCTTTCTCTAGTTGCGGTGAGCGGGGGCTGCTCTTCGTTGCGGTGCGTGGGCTTCTCATTGTGGTGGCTTTTCTTGTTGCAGAGCACAGGCTCTAGGTGTGTGGGCTTCAGTAGTTGTGGCATGCAGGCTTCAGTAGTTGTGGCTCGCGGGCTCTAGAGCACAGGCTCAGTAGTTATAGCGCACGGGTTTAGTTGCTCCGTGGCATGTGGGATCTTCCCGGACCAGGGCTCGAACCCGTGTCCCCTGCATTGGCAGGCGGACTCTTAACCACTGCGCCACCAGGGAAGCCCCACGACCTTTGTTTTTAATTAAATTTATTTAATTAAAAGTTTATGTAGCTTAATTTTTAATAATGGCTCTGGTTAGCAACGAGTTCACCGAATTCCTGAAAATCTGACAGTCGGCTTTTGCGAGCCGGCCCAAGCTGGCTTCAGCACACCACCCATGCAGGGACCACATGGCAGAGAGTGTCACGGGCTGGGGAGGAAGCCCTTCCCTCCACCTCTGCCCAGAACCCAGAGCAGCTCAGGCACTAAGCAGTTGGAGTCTGGCCCCACCAGATGGGTGCTGGCAACAGTGAAGCTTCTCCTAGTGGCCTTGGCGGCAGAGGCGAGGGACCAGTTTGTAAGCCAATGTGAAACATCCCTTTGGAGCTCCCCAGAAAGAACTGGGGGACGCTGGGGGTGCTGAGCTTCCAATGACACATAGGTGAGGGCTCTGTAAGTGGCAGACATCTGGATTAAGTCACTCTGTGCCAAACCTAAGCTGCGGGACTGAGCTGGGCTTTCAGCGTTTCATGAGGCTTTTCTGAAGCTTGCGGGGCCCTAGGACTGTTCTCGCTGACAGCAGTCACGGGGCACTGCAGGCCAGCAATCACTTCTTCAAGCGCATCTTAATCCCAGCCTCCTCCGGCGCCTTCCCTGATGCGCTGGGGGACTCGCGGAGAGATTTTCCTCCTCTTTAAGCTTGTGTCTCACCCACCTTTAGAACATAAGTGCCTTCCAGCCAGAGTCATAGCAATTTACAGTTGTAAAGAGATTTTAGAGATTTCCTAAAATAATCTCGTCTTATAGATGAGAGAAGGGGAGTGACTTGCACAAGATTACAGAAATCAAGGGCAGAACTGTGTAGGGTGACCAGCTGTCCCGGGACTGAGGGGGTCTCCTGGGACAAGTTGGTCACTCTTGAGCTAGGACCACCAGTCGGGTCTCAACTCAAGCCCAAGGCAGAGGGTCTGGGCCAGTCCCAGAAAGAAAAGGAGCGAGTACAGAGCTGCTGCGGGATGGAATTTTCCAAGGGAAGAGAAAAGAGGAGGCCATGTCCGGGTGCTGGGACTTCCAGCTCTACCCAGACGGCTGGCACCCGAGGGATTTCCCACCTGCCACAGCCCTGCTGTGGATTTCCCCGCCCTTGATGTAACATGCATCCTCCTTGTCGCTGCCAGGGAGACACTAGCTGACTTTATCTGCGTCTTATCTCTTGGTTGCTGTCACCACAGCTTCAGGGATGTATATGCAAATAGCCTACGATAATATTAATATGTGATTGCCCCCAAGGGAGGCATGTGGAAAGCACTGTATGTGTTTCACAATTCTGTTTCGTCCAGAGGAGCAGCGGGGGCCCAGAATGATTCGAAACAGATTTTTGAAAAGGCAAAATAAAACTGGAACAAAACCTCATAGAGGCATGTGCCACTCTCCCCACCCTCAGCTCTCCCCACCCCTGCCTAATATTAACTCTCTTCTCTCATTCCCCGGGAGCCTCGTACAGCAAGGGGCATCAGGCCCTCTCCATTCAAGCCGGGAGCCCCTGCCCATCCCTGGGCTGACATACCCTCTGCATAGTTGCAGGCTGATCAGCCTGGTGCTTCGTCTGTCCCACTGCTCTTCTTCCTCGTACACGTAACACTCCCCTGACACCCTCTCCTCCTTCACCTCTGCTTCCTGGGATAGTCACAGACTCAGAGAACACAGAAGGCCCAGCTACTCCTGGAGGCGGAGAGCTTCTGAGATCTGATTCTCATCTCTGCCACTGACCAGCTGTGTGACCTTGGGCAAGTCACTTCATTTCTCTGTGCCTCCATTTGCTCAATGTACAACAAGAATAAGAGTAATAATCCCTGTCCTGCCAGGGGTTCATGGGGATTCTCTGAGCTAAAGCTTCAGCAAAGCCTGGCACAGTGCCTGGCATGCAGCAGACCCACACAACATAGCAGTCGTAGGAAATTCCCTGGAGTCCAGTGGTTAGGACTCTGCACTTTCACTGAAAGGGCCGGGATTCATTCCCTGGTCGGGGAATTAAGATCCTGCAAGCTGCCTGGCGCTGCTAAAAACAAGGAAAAAACAGTAGTCATAGTAACAGCCCCTTAAAGATCACCTAGTTCAACCCCTCATTGTAGGGATGGACAAAGGGAGGCCCAGAGAGGGGAAGGAAGTTGCCCAAGGCCACACAGCGAGATGCTGCCATCTCATCTCAGCCTCAGCGCTTGGGGAGCTCCAGGTGGGATGTGCGGATGCCTTCCTCACACCCCGACTCCCTCTAAAGTCTGGTCCACGCCAGCGGCACACGGAGCAGTCGCTTCGCACTCACCATCGAGCAGGTCTCGACATTCAGGGCCGTGTCACGCCGTCCTCCTGGAAGGACCCCGGCTTTCTCTATTGCTGAAGCGAGCGTCGGCTCCCATCGGCTGCGGGGCTCGGGAGACCAGCCTGTAGGGACTGGCCGCTCGGAAGATGGCCTCGGAGGACCCCCTGCCCGCGATCTTCCTCGTGGTGCCGTGGGGACGGCGCGCGGCCGCCAGCCGGGCTCCGATAAAGCAGCCTGGCTCTTATCCGGCCTGTGTCAGGGTGCAGGCGGCCGCGGAGCTGGGGCTCCAGGAAGCCCGCCTGGGGCCCCCCGGCCGGCCCCGTTCCCCCCGGATGCTGCCTGCCGCTCTGGCCGCGGCCGATTGCCCGTCAGTGTCACTCTGAGCTCTGCCAGGGAGAATTCCATGCTGGCCCCCTGCAGGCGGAGCCCCACCCCTTCACGGCCCACCCCCACTCGCATCTTGGCAAGGGGACCGGGAAAGGCAGCTAATTTCAAGTCCGTACAGCGTTTGTGGTCGTGTCCTGAACTCTCCACGATTAATCACGGAGCATCTGATTTCTGCTTTGCCTCAGAGCGGGGTGTGGGGAGGCCTGGAAGTTTCTGTTTACTCATTCTG
The DNA here is from genome assembly GCF_003031525.2 of Neophocaena asiaeorientalis asiaeorientalis. NCBI lineage: Eukaryota > Metazoa > Chordata > Mammalia > Artiodactyla > Phocoenidae > Neophocaena > Neophocaena asiaeorientalis. The sequence goes on along the minus strand of NW_020173687.1, from coordinate 10,744,300 downwards.
CACCGGGCTTCGTGCTAATCACAAACAGACGGGACCCAGCCTCCCCCTCGCTCCCCCGCCCTCTTCTCCCTCTTCTTACCTTGCCACTTTCGGGTCGCTCTCCTCACTCTTTCTCCTTTCCCTCCTTTCTTCCCTCCTTCCCATCTGTTCCCTGCCTCTGTCCCAGACCCGGTCCTCCGTACACCCCTTCCTCTGGTCCTGGTTCCCCCCAAGCCCCCTCTGCACCTCCCACTTCTCCTGGGATGTAAATTAGCTTGGCCTTTTCCCTTTACATCTTTACAGCTAGTGGTCAGCCTCTTTTACTGCCTCTTTTCTTTCTTTACAACCTAATTATTTCAGGGTTTGCCCCGCCGCCCAACCCCCATTACATGGGTGTGTAGAACTCCTATGAACTTGACTGTGTGTCCCAGTCAAGGGTGGAGTCCAGATACGAGGCACTGCTCCTTTGGTCACCTCGGCACATCTTGGCTTTCGGATTTCGGATTCTGCTCAGGGATGGACCCAGGAACAAAGGCCCCATTCATCGCCACCACGGAGAGCCCACCCCCCAGCCATGGTGCCTCCCAGCCTGTAACACCTAGGGATAAATTTCTCTCTGCTGCCCCTTGGCTCCGCGCCACCCTGCAGCCACTGCAGACAAGAAATCAGGAATAAACAGCCCCAAAGAAGAGAAACTGACACCCCTTCCCACAGCCACAAACACACATACTCTGAAGGGTAATTTGGCAAGACCTTTAAAAACCAGAAATAAGCATAAGCTGCCACCCAGAACATCACTTAATGCACGTCCACGAGGTGGCATGCACATAGAGGTTTGCTTAAAAAAAAAAAAAAAAAAAGGTTTATCACAGGCAACATTGGAAATAAATATCCATCAAAAAGAATGACTGGTTTTAATAGAATATAATAAATAGAATATGAAAGAATCGTACTGTCCCAGGCAGGGATTCAGAGGGTGAGCTGCATCTGTATGTAACAATGGAGATGGGTCTCCAAGACATATTATTGAGTGAAAAGAGGGTCAGAACGATACATTCAATATCATCCTGATTGTGTAACCCTCCGCCCTTATACACACATAAAATGAAATGCTATGGAAACACGTAAAGCCAAGAAAATAGTCTGTAAGGATATAAGCCACACTGAGCCGTTACCTCCGGGAAGTGGGGGAGGCAGAAGTTTAAGCGTGGTGCTCTTACCTGCAGCAGCTGCATTCTGAAAAGTGAAAATGGATTCATCTATTACCTAGATTCCCAACCAGCTTTCTTCACCAGTGACGTTGCACCCCATACCCGGAGAAAATTTCATCCACCCGTTTGCCTCCTTGGACTAGCTCAAAGAATTCTATAATCTCAGCTGAGAACTGAACAGCAGTCCTGAGGAGTGAACCCAGAAGTTCTACAAGCACTCCAGTTTGATCACCTCTAGTCAGGTGTTGGGACCCAGAGCTGAAAGTGACATTGCACTGAGTGAAATTCCTTAAGAGCCAGGGAGCTGTCAAAGTTACTCCGGAGTGGGCTTAGGTCTCCTGGAAAGGAGGCCGGCAGATCTATATTTGAAAGCGAAGTATTGGAAAGTTGATGGCTTGGTCTTCAGGAAGCAATGTCACCTACTCTAACTTGCAAAACATGAAAACCATTTTGAAGCGTTTTAAAGGACTGAACAAGTTCAGGCTTCATGCCAAGAAAAGGGCTGCCGAGAAGCACGGTTTCAGTTCAGCCGTTTCTCTCCTGCTCACCGACCAAGTGCACGACCACATCTCACAGGCACTACAGGCAGGCGAGCCTGGTACTCCACACAAGGTGCTTCGCACGTGCTGTGATGTGATGGAATTCACCAGAATGCTCTCTGTCCCTCCCTTGTCCAGTGCCTGCGGGCTTTGGGAATTCAGCTGGGGAGTTACTGCAAAGAAGACAAATGAGGCTTCTCACAGCCCCGAGCCCGTGGGGGCACCAGCCCCTCCTCCTCGTCCTCCAGGGCAGAAAGGAACCCCAGCTTTGGAGCCAGGCAGTCTCAGACTTGGTGTTTCCAGCCATCTAAGGGTGTGGCAGAGTGAGACCATGCCGTTCCCAAAGCGGGCCTCACATAGGGTCGGTGCCCAAGATGACTTTGGGTGACACACAGGGCACTGAACAGCACTGCCCCTAGAGTGGGAATGTCATTTTACTCCAGTGGCAATTCTCTTCCCATCCCATTTGGCCTGGGACAGAGTCTCAGCTTTGTGCTAATCTGTCTTTAACCCTTCTACTAATCTCTCTTTCTGACAAAGAAAAAGCAGGCCTCAGGCTTAGGTCAGCCAGCAGCCAACAGCATCCAGCTAGAATCCTGTTTGGCAAGTGATCACGGTTTTCCACTGTCTTCCACTTTCCTATCTGTAATTTTTTTAAGTTTAAACGGGAGTCCATCAGCTAAGGGAAAATCTAACAAAACCTTAATAAGGCACAGAGTTTAGTTAATAATGATGTATCAATATTGGTCATTAGTTATGACAAATGTACCATAGCAATGTAAGATGACAAGAGGGGCAATTAGAAATTGGGTGCAGGGTATATGTAGAGTTCCCTGTACCGTCTTTGCCGCTTTTCTGTAAGTTTCAAACTATTCCAAGATTGAAAGCTTAGTGGTGATCATTTTGTAATGTGTAGAAATATCGAATCACTATGTTGTGTAACAGGAACTCACATAGTGTTGAAGGTCAATTGTTCAAAAACAAACTCATAGAAAAGGAGATCAGATTTGTGGTTACCAGAGGCGGGGGTTTGGGGGAGGGGGGAATTGGATGAAGGTAGTCAAAAGGTGCAAACTTCCGGTTATAAGATAAATAAGTACTAGGGATGTAACGCACAACACAGTTAGTATAATCAGCGCTGCTGTACATTATATGTGAAAGTTGTTAGGAGGGGGAACCCTGAGAGTTCTCATCATAAGCAGAGAATCTTCCCTTTTCCTTTACTTTGTATCTGTATGAGATGAGGAATGCTCACTGGAGTTATTGCAGTAATTATTTCATGACGTATGTAAGTCCAGTCATGATGCTGTCCACCTTAAACTCATACAGTGCTGTATGTCAATTATATCTCAATAAAACTGAACGAAAAATAAGTAAATAAAATTGAGAGTTTAGTTAACTATGTTTAATGGACCCAGAAAAAAAGTAAGTCCGTGTTTTTTTTTTTTTTTTTTGCAGTACGCGGGCCTCTCACTGTTGTGGCCTCTCCCGTCGCGGAGCACAGGCTCCGGACGTGTAGGCTCAGCGGCCATGGCTCACGGGCCCAGCCGCTCCGCGGTATGTGGGATCTTCCCGGACCGGGGCACGAACCCGTGTTCCCTACATTGGCAGGCAGACTCCCAACCACTGCACCACCAGCGAAGCCCTGCTTATCTATTTTATACATAGTAATTTGTATTTCTTAATCCCCTACCCTATCTTGCCCCTCTCCCCTTCCCTCTCCCCACTGGTAACCACTAGTTTGTTTTCTGTATCTGTGAGTCTGTTTCTATTTTACTATATACATTCATTTGTTTCAATTTTTAGATTCCACATATAAGTGATAACATAGAGTATTTGCCTTTCTTTGCCTGACTTATCTCACTAAGCATAATACTCTCTAGGTCCATCCATGTTGTTGCCAATGGCAGAATTTCATTCTTTTCATTCCATTGTGTGTGTTTATATGTATGTGTACATATGTGTGTTTATAAGTGTGTGTGTGTGTGTGTGTATATCACATCTTCTTTATCCATTCATCTGTTGATGGAAAGTTAGGTTGCTTCCATATCTTGGCTATTGTAAATAATGCTGCTATGAACATAGGTGTGCATGTATCTTTTTGAACTAGTGTTTTCGTTTTCTTCTGATATATACCCAGCAGTGAGACTGCTGGATCATATGGTAACTCTATTTTCAGTTTTTGAAGAACATCCATGCTGTTCTCCATGGTGGCTGCACCAATTTACCTTCCCACCAGCAGTGCATGAGGGTTCCCTTTCCTCCACACCCTCGCCAACACTTGTTATTTGTGGTTGCATGTTGCTTTTTTTTAACTGTATGTACAGAGAGAAACAGAGAGACAGCAAATGTGGCAAAATATTGACAATTGGAGTGTCTGAGTGAGGGGGATACGGGGTTCTTTTTATAAATTTTATTTGTTTTGGGGCTGCATTGGGTCTTTGTTGCTGCTTGCAGGCTTTCTCTAGTTGTGGCGAAGGGGGGCTACTCTTCCTTGTGGCACACAGGCTCAGTAGTTGTGGTGCACAGGCTCAGTAGTTGTGGCGCACAGGTTTAGTTGCTCAGAGGCATGTGGGATCTTCCCGGACCAGAGATTGAACCTGTGTCCCCTGCATTGGCAGGTGGATTCTTAACCACTGCGCCACCAGGGAAGTCCTGTCCTGGGGATTCTTGAAGCTATTCTTCCAACTTTGCTGCAGGTTTGAAATTTGTTGAAACAAACAGTTGAGAGAGAAAGTAAACCAATGAAAAGAAAAATGTTTAGTACATAAGAGCCCAGGTGGCAAATGAGTGTAGCCAAATTGTCAAGGTGGTGTTGAGTTGCTGGCCTTTGGGGGAAACTAGGCTAAGATGTGGCCTGGCGGGGAGATCTGTGGCGACTCCAAAGGACCCTCTCAAGTCCCTGTGTGGCCACACTCACTCCCTGTCACCTGTAGAATCTTCTCTGCCACCCTCACAGGCACACAACTTCCAATAGCACAGCATTCGTAACACTTTCAAACCATTTCCCCACCTCTACCCCTCACAGCAACCTGTGACGTCAGCAGGGCAGGTGTTGTCATCCCACGTGCCAGGCTAGGGACTTCGGGGACAGAGATGAAGAAGGAGGAAATGTTCCAGTGGGAGACAGGCATGTAAACAGAAACCTACAATGCCAAGTGCTAATTTCAGCCCAGGTAGTAAGGGCCAGGTGGGCGGGGCAGTGAGGGAGGGCCCTTCCTCCCCCCCACCCACCTTCACCTTCGAGAATGAAGACGATGCCCCAGGGAAGTGTGTCACCAGGGAAGCATAAGTAAACAGAAGGATTACGTACTCCTTCTAGAGAACCTCTGTTCTCTGGCCCTGTGGGAAGGCCAAACCCGAAGCCTTGGGGGCCCTGCAGAGCCTGGGACTCTACCCCTCTCCTGCTTTGCCCCCTCGTCCTTCTAATGTGCCTGGCTCTCTCCCGTGGTTCCCCCAGCAGAACTCTCTCCCCTTGGCCATCTCCCACGCCCTCCTGGCTTTTACCTGTTTAAGACCTTAATCCTTACCCTGTCGGAGCCCACTAAGGAGTCACATTCTCCAAAGCTTTCTCCGAACCCCCCCTCTGGTGTGGAGACCCTCTCCCAGGCAGCCTCGCTGTCTCATCGTGGCAAAACTGTGTAAGCACAGAGGCCCCGGCGCCCAATACTGGCTCCTCTTCTTCCCGACTGAATGACCTTGGGCAAGTCACTTGACCTCTCCATCTCCTCATCTGTAAAATGGGAGCAACTATAGAGCCTCATTGGGTTGTTGTGAGGATGAGATGAAACAACAGCTTGTTGCTCAGTCTATGGGCCAGCAGATGGGGCGTCACCTGGGAGCTTGTTAGTACAGAGTCCCAGGGCTCACCCCCGACCTTCTGAACCAGATTCACACAGATCCCCAAATGATTCCTATGCACGTTAAAGTTGAGAAGCACTGAGACATTATATGTAAAGTGCGAAGACCCTGCCTAGAACACGGTTGGCTCCTATTAAACAGATGTGATTGCCATCATCATCGGCACCATCATCCCACAAGACTGCTGTTTCCTCATCCTTCCCCACCTGAGAGGAAAGACCACGACTGCCGTGTGCACTATTGCAGACTCAGTGCCCAGAGCAGAGCCGGTGCTTGATAAATGATGGCTGGATTAAGTCATTGTCTAATTTTCATGGAAAAACCCGACTGGAACCCAGTGGCCTTACTCCCAGCTGAGGTTTTTCTCAAACCCCCAGCCTCCTGCAGATACAAGGAACAAAGTCTGGATGGCGAAGGGGTCTCCCATTCAGGAAGGCATGGGGGTGAGCTTGTTGGGAGGAAGTTCATCCCAGTTGGTAAAATCCGTCATTTTCCTACAGGTAGTAGGATCAAAACTCCCCCTCCTTTATCAACCCTTCAGCACCGAAGAGAACATCCAATTGCTGTATTCTTCCTGAAGATAAATATCCTGGCCCGTCATTGCCAATGTTCTCCTCCACTGCCATCTTGACTCAGGGTCCCGTTCTTTGCACCTCTGCTCCACAGTGACAAACAACGGATTCAACAGAGAGAGGCTGGCTCTGTTGAGCTGGGGAAGCATTTGGAATGACAAGTCCCCCCTCTGGCCTCAGGCTGGGCCATAAACCTTGGTTCAGCGGAGGAATGAATCTGCCTTGAAATCTGGGAGCCTTATCAGTTGGGGGGATTAGCAAAGGCCAAGTCTTGACCTGAAGGAAAATCCCAGACGCTCTCCATGCTCCCTTAGGGACCCTCCGGAGTCAAATATTTTCCGAACCAACTCCAGTTAAGTAAATAGGGTTCTGCACGTGAGTGCCGACAGGGTTTCTCAGAGGACCTGACATTCTCCACTTGGTGACTGTCATTTCCTTACAAACATAACATTGGAAGCGATCTTTGCATTCCCAGAATGATTTCCCCAGCCGAGGAATTCTGCATTTCTCCTGGAGTTCAGGGTTGTGGCTTTATTTTGTGCTTTTATGACAACATCCTCTTAATGCACCTTGTATAATTTGATAAAAACCCTTTCCCCTCCACCCACCCCAATGCGTGTCTTTCTTTGCCACAAATTTCTAGTAAACTCTTCAAAAAATGCACAGCCTAAATTGAACCCTGATGCTTGAAGCACTAATGGGGCGCCTTCTTCAAAGCAATTCTTTACAACCCAACAGTTTACATGTTGCTGGAAACAATGGACTTAAGCGCACAATTTATTTGGATTGGCTAGTTTCATGCTGGTTGGAATCTGCTTTGGGGGGAAAACAAACCCTGCATGTGTTTAGATTTATAATTTATGCTGAAAGCACAAATACCTCGTAACAGGGCTGAAATGAGAGGCAGTTATGAGCAAAAGTCACCACACATGGAGGCTTTCCTGTCTCACAGATATACTACGAAAGACTGCAAACCGCTTTTTAGTGAAGCCACCTTCTCCTTTCCCACCCCCATCTCTACCCACCCCTGCAAGAGAAACACCTATGGCAGAAGCCATAGACCATCTGCCTGACCTGTGTGCAAATGCCCTGACCTGGCTCTTCCCCAGTTGTCTGGGGTGGTGACTGTCCTGTACCTGCTCTAAGTGATTGGCACTGACTACCTCACGCCATCCTCACAACCACTGCCCTCGGCCTCATGATCCCCACGTTAAGCGGAGGAAAACGAGGCACAGGAAGGTGAAGCCACTCTCCCAAGGTCCCACAGCAGGTAACTGATAGAGCCAGGATTCTAACTCAAGGAGTCTTGCTCTAGAATCAACTCTCTCAACCCTGAGTTCCTTTTGTGGTAAAATCTGCTGAACTAGCCAGAATGCTCCATTAACTCGACTCTTTATTGCAGTTGAGTTAGAAAAGAAGCAAGGCAAATGGCGGGGAAATAAAATGAGATCATGACTTCATCAAAGCAAAATTGAGACCCTGCTCTCCAAACGAAACCCAACAGAATCTGGAAGAGAACACATTCAACCTAATCTCCTCCACCTTCTCCAACTCTATCTCCAGGCCCAGACAAGAAGATGCCACGTTTGAAGGGGAGACTCAGGGTCCCAGAGGACCCTCCATTCACAAGAAAGACCCAGAGCTGCCCTTTGGATTCCAGAAGGAGGAAGTAGAAGAGTATCCTCTAGAGAGATTACCATGGTGGATTATTATAATAAGCATCCCAGTGAACGTGCCGCCTGGATCCACTGCCCCCTGCAAGGAGCTGGTGCTGATATAGCCACGAGAATGTGTGATTGCATTGACCAGCAGATCGAGGAGGATGTGATGGCCCTCCAGCTTTGGAAGCAGTCTTCACCTTACACCTGCTGTCTTTGCTTTCACTTTCTTGGGACCTCAAGACCACAATGGTGAAGAGGACTGGGTTAGCCTCCTCGAAGACGGAAGTCCACGTTGATGGGAACCATGGCACCCAAGCTGACAGCCAGACCACTGCTGGGTACGTGAGTGCGGCCACGTGGACCCTCCAGTCCCTGTCGAGTTGTCAGATGACTGTGGTCACATGAGTGAGCCCAAGAGAGGCCAGCAGATTGCCAACCCACAGAATCAAAAAACACAACCAGCTCTCTGTTACAGGAAGCCAGTAAGGTTTGGGGTGGTTTGTTACACAGCGGCTAGAGCTCCAATCATTGTTAACACAGTTAAAACGAAGGTCCTCTATTGAAACCACAGCTATAAAAAGGATTCCAGCACGACCCAGGATGACAGCAGTTTCTGGAGGAGTTACCGAAACGCCTCTTACCCTGTCCCTAGCTCATTCATTAGGACGTTGGGAGCCCAACTGTGCTTTTGCTTTTATTTGCTCATTAAATATTTGACCACTGTTTTCCACATAAAAGAAAGAGCTATCTTTAGCACTAGGGACACAGATAAATCTGGCACACTAATGTCTTCTAAGAACTCCCAGGACAACAAAGGAGATAGACAAGAGCACTATTGTATTCGTGCAGCAAATATTTGCATACCAGGCATTACGTTAAGGGCTGGGAATACAATGATAGGAAAGTCACAAATCCAGACCTCATGGGGTCGGGAGTTGAGCCGGGAGGTGGACGTGAATAAAAGGAAATGACATAAACGTGTAACTGCAAACGGTATTAAATACTGAACTAGTTTGGTGAGAAGAGGCCAGAAAGATTTACTTGAGGAAGCACCTTCTTCTTTTTTTGTTGTTTTTGGCCACACTGCATGGCTGTGGGATTTTAGTTCCCAGACCAGGGATCGAACCCGGACCCTCGGCAGTGAGAGCGTGGACTCCTAACCACTGGACTGCCAGGGAATTCCCAGAAAGCACCTTTCAAATTGAGACTTGAAAGAATAGGTGAAGCGCCTGGCCAAAAAGGAGGGGAAGAATGTTCCAGGCCGAGGGAAGAGCATATGGCAGTAGTTCTTTTTTTTGTTGTTAATTATTTTATTTATTTATTTATTTTTGGCTGCGTTGGGTCTTAGCGCAGGCTTTCTCTAGCTGCGGCGAGCGGGGGGATACTCTTCGTTGCAGTGTGCGGGCTTCTCATTGTGGTGGCTTCTCTTGTTGTGGAGCACAGGCTCTAGGTGCCTGGGCTTCAGTAGTTGTGGCTCGTGGGCTCAGTAGTTGTGGCTCGCGGGTTTTGGAGCTCAGGCTCAGTAGTTGTGGCGCACAGGCTTAGTTGCTCTGCGGCATGTGGGATCTTCCCGGACCAGGGCTCGAATTCATGTCCCCCGCCTTGGCAGGCGGATTCTTAACCACTGCAACACCAGGGAAGCCCATGGCAATGGTTCTTACCAGGAGCAGTTAGGTTAACCTAGAACCCAACTCTATTTTACATTTAAACACAGAATAGTTTTGGCATGGTTGTAATATGTACCGAATTTTCCTGGAATGCAAGGACCATGTACATTGAGGGAAGGCTGAACTGGACTTTGCTTGGGGGTGCATATTGGTCACTCTTCCGGAGCATCAGGGCTGGCAGCAGATCCACTCGACATGCTCCTGGTGCACGAGTGGCCAACACCCCACACCTAGACCCGCCTGCGTGTGCAGGTGTCACCTTCACAGAGATTCTACCTGTTCGGTTCAAGCCCCTGGCTACTTCATCAGGACTTCCAGCATTGAAATACATATGATTTTCTTATAGATTACTTTCCACTTATTCTCCTTTGTTTTAGAGTTTGAGAAGTACATGTACATGTTTTCAGTATGTGAGTAGGTAAGTTATACTATTTGTGAATTTCATTTCAGGGTAGACAATGAGCCACTGGGTCTGATGAGGTTAGAACCACAGGCACCTTTAAGACTCTCCTCTTGCAGTGGGACAGGGAGTCAGGCTGATGTAAGAACTAACAGGAAGTATGGGGTTAGAGCCCAGAGACCCAGGAGCAGTGTGGTACCAGACGAGGCTAGAGGAGGTTGGGGGAAAACCAGAACCCCCAGATGCTGCTAGAGGAATGTGAGATGGGACGGTCTGGTGGTTTCTCAAAAGTGAAACATGGAATGTCATCTGAACGAGCACTTCCACTCCTAGGCGTATACCCAGAAGAAATGGAAATATATTGTTCAGACAAAAACTTGAACACAGATGTTCACAGCAGCATTATTCATATTAGCCAAAAACGAGGAACAGCCAAAATGCCCATCAACTGGCAAACGCATAAACAAAAAAGTGGTACATTCATATGGTGGAATATTATTCAGCCATAGAAAGGAATGAAATACTGATACATGCTATGATGTCGATGAACCTTGAAAACCTTATGCTAAGGGAAAGACGCCAGACCCAAAAAGCCACATACTGTATGATTTCATTTATATGAAATGTCCGGAATAGGAAAATCCATAGAGATAGAAAGAAGATTCGTGGTTGCCAGAGGCTGGGGCTGAGGAGGTAATGGAAAGTGACTGCTAATACGTCTGGGGGTTTCCTTGGAGGGTGATGAAAATATTCTGGAATTAAACAGTGGTGATAATTGTACCACTCTGTTAATTTAGTTTTAAAAACACTGAACTGTACACTTTAAAGGAGTGAATTTTATGGCATTTGAATTATATCTCAAACAAAACAAAAAGATGAAGCTACAGAGATAGACAGGGTCACCCCATTCAAGGCATCATGACCCCGGGTCTTCAACCTCAGACTGATGAGAGCCACTGAAGGTTTTAGACATCATCATGATAATGTAGGTTTGCATTTGAGAAAGATCTCTGTGAACAGTGGGCTGGAGATGGGCAAAGATCGACGGTTTTGAAGGTGATGAAGAGCCAGGTATCTGCAGCCACACCTGGCTTCGGACCTGAGCAAGTTGAGGAGGCTTCCCCCACCCCTCAGGGATGCTGCAAGACCACCATGTTGACAGCTGTCTTATAGAACAGCCATCACAGAGGTACAGCCATGCTTGAGGAGATGAGCCGGAACGAATTGCTTCTGACTGGTGGCATCTGGGAAGACGTTTGGGAAGAGGCGGCCTTTGTGAGAAATTTTGCAGTTGGTTTAGGGCAGGCAAAGGTTCTAAAAGCCTGCTGGGAAGAAGGGATCACATAAGCAAAGGTATGGAGGCCAACAGTACCCAGGTTTGATGAGGTTCTATGTAGTCCGGTCAGAAGGGAAACAAAAATTATGGTAACGCATTAGTCACGGTTCTCCAGAGAAACAGAACCAACAGGATAGGAGGGGAAGAATGTTCCAGGCCGAGGGAAGAGCATATGGCAGTAGTTCTTTTTTTTGTTGTTAATTATTTTATTTATTTATTTATTTTTGGCTGCGTTGGGTCTTAGCGCAGGCTTTCTCTAGCTGCGGCGAGCGGGGGGATACTCTTCGTTGCAGTGTGCGGGCTTCTCATTGTGGTGGCTTCTCTTGTTGTGGAGCACAGGCTCTAGGTGCCTGGGCTTCAGTAGTTGTGGCTCGTGGGCTCAGTAGTTGTGGCTCGCGGGTTTTGGAGCTCAGGCTCAGTAGTTGTGGCGCACAGGCTTAGTTGCTCTGCGGCATGTGGGATCTTCCCGGACCAGGGCTCGAATTCATGTCCCCCGCCTAGTCCGGTCAGAAGGGAAACAAAAATTATGGTAACGCATTAGTCACGGTTCTCCAGAGAAACAGAACCAACAGGATAGTTATAAATTTTATATATATATGTGTATATATATATATATATACACACACACACACACACACACATATACACCCACACACACGAGGAGATTTATTATAGCAATTGATTTATGAAATTATGGAGACCAGGAAGTCCCTCTACCTGTCCTCCGTAATGGAGAACCAGGAAAGCTGGTGATGTAATTCAGCCTGAGTCCAAATGCCTGAGGACAGGGGAACTGATGGTGTGTCTCTCAGTCCGAGTCTGAAGGCCAGAAAACCAGGAACACCAGTGACCAAGGGCAAGAGAAGACGGGTGTCCCTGTTCAAACAAAGAGCACAAATTTGCCCTTCCTTTGCCTGATTGTTGTATTCAGGCCTCAACAGACTGGATGATGCCATTAGCATTGGTGAGGGCAATCTTCTTTACCTTTACTCAGATGGCTGATTCATATGCTAATCTCTTCCAGAAACACCCTCAGAGTCATGCCCAGAACGAATGTTTCACCAGCTATCTGGACATCCCTTAGTCCATGAAGCTGATACATCCAGCTTATTCTCAGGAGTCCACTCCTTGTCAACCTGACGCCCACATGCATCTCCTTGAACCATACTTCATCTCCTAATGGAGACAATAACTAGGTGATATTTCTGCCTAACAGGACACGACTCTCCTGCATCCAACCCAGAACACGCTGGTACTGGCCAGTGTGTCCTCCCGTTTCTCACAATTTCCCTGGGAAGCATTAGCCCCTCTTCATAGGAGACAGGTTCTAAGGGGTTTATCTAAGAGAGGTCTAAGGGACTTTATCCCTAAAGTCCCCCAGCTGTGAAAGGGCTGGCTGGTTTGTAACCTCAGGTCGAATTGAAAAAAAATGATGCACAAGGTGGGTTCAGGCCAACTTGTAGCATGTGGACTTTATTTTATAGCCAATAAAGTCAGTTCTTCTCTTCCTGCGCCATAAAACTCATTCTTCTCTGCATGTCTGTTTTGTATTACACATTCCAATCCCTCGAATCTTTCGATAACAAGTTTCCTTAAGGGAGAAATTGTGCTCATTGTTTGGAAAATGTAATCCACCATAGCATAGGAGATGACTGAAGACTCCTGACACCTCTATGTAGGGAGGTAGGGTATGTATATTTCAGTGCCAGAAAAACCCTAACCTGTGAACGCTGTATCAAGGGGGTGATGACAACTGCCTAATATTAAATAGGAGACGTGTGTTCTTTCTGCCACTTAAACTCCCTGGCTTTGCTCTGAGCAATAAGTAACAAAAACAAATACATATTTGCTGAATTTTTGTTTCATTCTGTTTGGATTCCAGTTGTTGAGATATAATCAGTTCTTTTATGTAATGCATTTTTTAATATATACTTGAATCTTTACCTTATGGTTTTAACAGCCATAGAGAAAGTCTTGAAATACTTTTAAAGGGAAAGAGGTGGGGCAGGAGGGAGGTGACAGGGATATAAGATACAATTATCAGAATTTAAGACCCAGTGCCAACAAACCTGGTTGGAGATGGATGAGACTTCTAAAAGGGAGGAAAATGAATTGGGACAGTGTAGCCACAAGCTTGCTTTCCATCTGGGACAATCAGAGGGAGCCTGTTTGAGGGGCAGGAGTGATCCTAGGACTTCTGGGATCCTTCTGGCTTAGTATAGAAAATAGACTGTAGAGAAGCGGGGCAGAAGCAGAGAAACCAGGTTGGAGGCTACTGCAATAGTCCAAGCGAGAGATGACAGTGACTTGGTCTAGGGTAGACGGTGTGGAGGTGGTGAAAAGCAGTTGGATACTGGATATATTTTGATGATCAAGTTAGTAGGACTGGATGTGGGGTGTGAGAGAAGCAGAGGAGTCAAGGATCATGCCAATGGAAGTCATCTGGAAGACACAAGTTCAAGAATGGGGCTGCCATCTGCTGAGATGGAAGAAGATTCTTGATGAGAAGGGGAGTGGAGAGATCGAGATTACAGTTTGGACCACGTTAGTTTGAGATACCTAGTAGACATAAATAATGGAGGAGCCAAGGAGGAAACTAAGTACACATAGAAGGAGTTCAGGAGAGAGTTTGGGGCAGGAGATATCCATGTGAAGGCCCTCAGCACGTAGGTGGTATTTAAAGCCATGACATTAGGTAATGTCACCGGGGGAAGGAGTCATAGAAGAGAGAGGTCCAAGGACAGAGTAGACATGGATGCCAATCAAAGCTTCCACTCCACAGAGGAGGAATCTAAACGTTGCTTAATTTAGTCACCGATCTCTAATCTCCTTCGACCTGCTGAGGGTGGAGGATAGTGGGAAGAGAACTGGATTTAGACTCAAAAGACCTGGCCCCTCTCCCTCACTGTGGAACCTTGAACCCAGTATTTCACCTCTCCCAGCCACTTCTGAAAACACTACTGCACAGGTGATTCCAAGGATCAAATGAGACAATGATGAGAGTATAAAACTATAAAGAGCAGAAAATCTCAGTCATTGTTCAGTTCTTTCTAAAGGGACCAAGTCCGGAAATTCACATTTTATCCTGGGTGCAACCGTATCATGGACATTCATTCACTCAACAAACATTTCCTGACGGTCTCCTATGTGCCAGGAACTGGTCACCGAGCAGTAAAAGACATGGTCCCTGATTTCATGAAGCTTATTTTCTAGTCAAAGGACCATGGTCCTAACAGCCACCTGTTGTTGAACTTTACTTCTCTTGAAATCCTTGCATTTTGTGTTTTTAAAAGTTTTTTTCTTTTTTTTTCTTTTTTATGTTTGTTTCTAAGAGGTGAGGAGAGATTTTTCAGGTTTTAATTTGTAAGCACTGCTCCACTAACTAAGAAAGTACACATGTGAATAGAATCATTGCTAAATTTTTCTTTTTAATGTTGGTTTTTCAGTAACATGGCTTTTCATTAATTTATCAGATTACAACAGCAGGGTTCTGCCAGGGTATAAATGAGGCAATATAGTCTAAGAATTAAAGCAATTTAATACCATGTGACTGCACGGTCCTCAAGAAGTGTCACTGAGTGCTTCCCTGGTGGCACAGTGGTTGAGAATCTGCCTGCTAATGCAGGGGACACGGGTTCAAGCCCTGGTCTGGGAGGATCCCACATGCCGCGGAGCAACTAGGCCCATGAGCCACAACTACTGAGCCTGCGCGTCTGGAGCCTGTGCTCCGCAACAAGAGAGGCCGCTTATATAAAGATAATTTATATAAATTAATTAATTAATAATTACCCCCAACATCTTCACAAAAAAAAGTGTCACTGAAACCAAGCAAGTGGCCGACAAGGGGGAAAGGGGGGGTGGTGGGATGAACTGGGAGATTGGGATTGACATGTATACACTGATATGTATAAAATAGATCACTAATAAGAACCTGCTGTATAAAAATAATTTAATTTAATTTTAAAAAATAAGCAAGTGGCCGAGTCACACTCAGGCTCATTTTTTCCTGGACTCACTGGGCAAGCAAAAGTCTTACACTGCCAGGTGTTTTAAGGGAAATTTAAAAATAATGACTCCAGTCATCTTTTTAAAGTAGAAATTAGCCAGGAACCATTGCCAATTTTGACATTTCAAGGTACCATTTTACTTTATTCTTTATTTTTTTGGCCTTGCCACGTGGCTTGTGAAATCTTAATCCCCTGGCCAGGGATTGAACCCAGGCCCTTAGCAGTGAGAGCACAGAGTCTTAACCACTGGACTGCCAGGGAATTCCCAAGGGACCCTCTTAATACACCTCTGGGCAGTATTAGGACCACTGTTGGGAAACATAGTTAAGACACATAGGGCTTGAAATCCCGGCATCACCACTTCCTGGCTTTGTGACCTTTAGCAAGTCTCTACGCTCTGCTGGCTCTCAGTTTCCTTGTCCATAAACAGGGGATAATAACATTTCCTATCTCCTGAGAATTAAACGACACCAGGCCTATAAACGCCTTAGCTTTACAGTCAGCTCTCCATAAATGGCAGCCAAAGGCGAGGGTTGGGGCCACCAGGCCCTGCTCAGCCCTGAATGTTATGCTAACAGAGGGGATGTGGGTCACCCAGTCCCCTGGGCTCCAGAGAGGTGGATCAGACAGCTCTGGCTGCAGCACTCAGATCGAGGCTTCCCAGACCTGTCTGGATGTGGAGTCTGGTCCTGGCAGGAGGTCGTGAAGGTCTGCCCCCTGGGCACTGCTGCATGGCAACAGAGAAGGACCAGTGTGTTAGATATTTTCAATCAGGGATACAGGGAATGAGGGAGAGAGTCCAAAATAAACCTATGGTCCTAGATGGCCCAAGAGATAGTGATGCCCTTAACAGAGATGGGTTACACGGAAGACAGAGAAGTGAGGACAGTTGATGATATTTAGGAAACAGGGAGTTCAGAGAGGGATTAGATTAAAGGGAGTGTCCGTGGAATTTGGGGATGTGGCCACTTCTTGTCCTTAAATAACCTCTTCAGAACTCAGCAATGATAAATAAAAATGACTCTGACCTTAATTAAATCTAAACTCCGGGAATAAATTAGCACCACTGGAGCGTCTTACTAATGCTCGTCTCTGTGCGGAGAAGAATCCCACTTCCAGCTCAGACAGTGAGTGCCCTCTGTTGGATGCCTCAGCCGCAAATCCTGATCCTTTTAAACTCCGCAAGAGAAGGATATGAGGAGAGGAGAAGGAAAACATTTCCTGGGAGCCTCCCAAGCCTTTTCCATACATTATTCTGATTTTGTCATCACGATTACTCTGTGAGAGGGTTTACTCCTTCCCAGATGGGGAAACTGAGGCACAGAGAGGCCTAGGTACCATGCCCCAAATCACAAAGTCAGAGCAGAGCTAAGCTTGGAGGCCAAGTTCTGTCCCCGTGTATGACAAGGGTGCTTTGGTCAAATGGGAATCAGATGTTCCTCCTAGAGGGGCTGCAAAGGCATCCCAAGTCAGAGCCCCTTTCTTTCTTTTTTTTTTTCTTAATGTATTCTTTGGCCTCACTGAGCGGCATGCGGGCCAGATCTTAATTCCCCAACCAAGGATCGAACCCACATCCCCTGCACTGGAAGCACAGTCTTAACCACTGGACTGCCAGGGAAGTCCCCACAGTCCCTTTCTTAAGGGACTTAAGACACAATCTTAAGGACCGAGGTTCAAATTTGACATGAACATAATTATTCAAAGCTTTTATTCCTAGTTCTGTGCAGGACACGCCCCCAGTCAAGGTAAATGGCCATTGGGCTGTTAGAAGTTGATAAAAACCTGGAACCTCACTGGAAAGAGAGTCAGGAGGCTGTGTTCCTGGCTCTGTCTTACGTCACATGTGACCTAGATCAAACTCTTCCCCCTTTCAGCCTTTTGATTGGCAAAAGGAGGGGCAACTTCAACAGCACATTTTCCAGCTCTGAAATCTGATGATGACGGGTCCTATCTTTCAGGAGGACAATCTTGGCAGTACCTACAACATTTCAAATGTGCACACCCACTGATGGATTTGTTGGAATCTATCCTAGAGAAATACACACATCAGTGCACAGGACATACACACAGGATGTTCACTGCAACACTGAGTAATCATGACCTAAACGTCCACCATCACAAGACTGCCTAAATAAGTCATGGCTTACCTATACGCAGCCTAAATACAGCCAGGAAAAAGGAATGGGGATGGTATGTAAGTGGAAGTATCACCATGATATGTTGTTGAGTGAAGAAAGCAAGATTTGTAAACATATATATTTTTTAAATTTATGGTAAGGTCTGAGCCCATTGCTGTATTTGTGTGTGTATAATAAAAGACCTAGAAGGCAGGGTAAAAGCGAGACTTTTTCCCCCTAAAAAATGACTGACTTTAGGGCTTCCCTGGTGGTGCAGTGGTTGAGAGTCCACTGCCGATGCAGGGGACACGGGTTCGTGCCCCGGTCCGGGAAGATCCCACATGCCGCGGAGCGGCTGGGCCCGTGAGCCATGGCCGCTGAGCCTGCGCGTCCGGAGCCTGTGCTCCGCAACGGGAGAGGCCACAGCAGTGAGAGGCCCGCGTACCGCAAAAAAAAAAAAAAAAAAGCTTGACTTTAAAAAAAACATTATTTTTATACAATTTTTAAAGGTTACTTTCCATTTACAGTTATTACAAAATATTGGCTCTATTCTCCATGTTGTACAATACATCCTTGAGCCTATCTTATACCTGACAGTTTGTACCTCCCACTCCCCGTCTCCTGCATTGCCCCTCCCTCCCCTCCCCACTGGTGACCACTACTTTGTTCCCTATATCTGTGAGTCTGCTTCTTTTATAAGATAATCACTAGTTTGTTGTACTTTTTAGATTCCACATATAAGGGCTATCACAAAATGCTTGACTTTTATTTATTTATTTTAAATATATATTTTTAAATTATTGATTTATTTATTTATTTTTGGCTGCATTGGGTCTTCCTTGCTACGCGCGGGCTTTCTCTAGTTGCAGCGAGCAGGGGCTACTCTTCGTTGCAGTGCACGGGCTTCTCACTGCGGTGGCTTCTCTTGTTGCGGAGCATGGGCTCTAGGCGCGCGGGCTCAGTAGTTGTGGCTCACGGGCTTAGTTGCTCGGCACCACGTGGGATCTTCCCAGACCAGGGCTGGAACCGGTGTCCCCTGCATTGGCAGGCAGATACGTAACCACTGAGCCACCAGGGAAGTCTCTGGTCGTTCATTTTTATTCTATTTTTACAGAAGTGTCCATCCATGACAATTGGGAAGTTTTGAAAAACGGGTCCTTCTGTACTCCTGTTTGAAAAGCACTGGGTCCCTGGAGAGAAGACAGATGTCTAAACGGTGGCAGGCACTCCAAGTTTGCTGTATGAATGAGCAAATCACTGAATGATGGACGGTAGGAGCGACCAAGAGGAAGCCACAGGAAGTAAAACGGCTGGGATGGGGGTGTCTCATTTAGGGCCATGCAAAGGGTAAGGGCTTAGGACTTCATGGCCAGTCTCGAGATGAGCATCACTCTGCATTCACTCTCCTGATTTTAAAGATGGAGCTGGGAGACCTCTTCCCCGCAGGTCATGGGACTGACCCACCAGCAAGGCCCACATATGAATAAAAAGTTACATTCACTGATCATGACGACAGAAGTCAGATGAGGTTAGTGACGGAGATAACCATCTCCGAACCATCCTGAAGGAGTAACAGGAAACACAGACTGTGTGCACAGGATCCTATTTTAAGGATCTAAGTGGAGGCTTTAGGGCACATTCACCTCGGGGTGATGAACTGGGGAGTAAGCAGGGTTCAGCCCTGGGGTGCAGGGTCAAGTCTGCCTTAAGCTCTTCAACTGTGTGGGAAACACCTAGAGCCTGAAAACTTTGCCTCTGAACATAAGCGAAAACTCCCCAATCAGGAAGGCTGCCGGGCACACCTTGCTCCATTTAAAAATTCCCCACCGGCACTTTCCTGAAACAAACAGATCTTCTTTATACTTCAGGAGACCTGGAACTAGGAAAATGGCATCTGCTTTTCTTTTCTGGGGGGGCGGGGTGGTATTTTTCCCTGTAAACTTGTATAGTAGAAAACAGAGTCAGAATAGACCTGTGGGTGTTAAAAAAAAAGAATAGACCTGGGTCCTAATCCCTCCCTCTGTGTAAATCTTTCAAGCAAACCATTTCTCCTCCCCCCCTCCACCTCAGTCTCCAAATCTACAAGCAGAATAATAATATTACCTAAGTTAATGTGAGGATTAAATATCAGAATGTGTGTAGCATACCTAGCTCAGGCCTAACACAGCGTGAGCCCTCAAACACTAGCTTGGGGGCTTTTTCTAATCACAGACCAAAGTGCGAACCCAAAAGAGTCCTGAGCAGTAACAGGTACTATTGATTCAACACCTGCCATGTACCAGAAACAGCGCTAAATGACATATTTGTAATCTGGCGGCGTTCTCAACACAACACTCTAGGTAGCTACTCCGGATCTCCTTTTAGAGATGAGACTCAGTGGGCGAGGTCCCCTGTCTCAGCTCAGCCAGCAGGTGGGCAGGGGACCAGGCTCCCCAGCTGTGCTCCCTATCACCCCGTTCTCACGCTCTTGGCTTCCTTGTTCTTGTTTGCCTCTGTGTCTCCCAAGAGTCTAAGATTGTGGGCATCGACTTTGGCCGGCCTTGTTGTTGTTCTGTAGCCTCTTTCATCATTGGTATAATTTTACATAACCTTGGCAAATTCCTTTAAATTAAAAAAAAAAAGTTCAGTTCTTAAATAACTCCTGAGGGAAAAAAAGGTTTCTATAAATGATTTCGTTCTCTTCTCCTTAACATTGAACTTAATAGGGCTAAGTCACTGGATCTCATTAACAAGTTGGGTTGTTTGCTGGTTTATTTTCATTTTGGAAACTCCTCTCCATAGTGACCCCCTCTCCCTCCCCCTGAAAAAAAATCCCGTGAGGAATTCTGATCAGAGCCTGGGGCAGTGGGGCACACCCCCTGGAGACTGTCATGTTTCTAGAAGGCTCCTAGAGGGTAACAAGTCTTGCAACCCGACTCTTAGCCGACTTTTCACCTGTAGGATTGTCTCGGGGAAGGGGGAAAAGGACACAGGCAGGCTTTCTGCCTCCAAACAAAATGATGTATTTCATCAAGGAAGAAAGACTTTAAAACCCATCACCGACATTCACCTGACCCTATAAAAGGCAACCTAGAAGACTCTGGAATCCAACAATTTGGATTTGAGTACCAGTTCTACCACTAATCTGTGTGACCCCAGGCAAGTTACTTAACTTTTCTGTTCCTCACTTTCCTCATCTGTAATATAAAGGTGATAACAGTACCTAAATCCATATATGCTTGTGAAGACGAATTAGGGTTTGCCAGGGACTGAGGGGTTTCTGGGACTCTCAGGGTTAAAACTGGGAAAGTCCTGGGCAAACCGGGATGAACTGGTCACCTGAGATGAGACGAGAAGAGATGTGTACACACTTTAACACACCTGCACATTTCAACACTCCGGGGTCTTAGCTGTCGTTATTGGTGGCCATCTCTGGCACCCATCTTATTTCGCGTCAAGTGTTGCCATGGTCCTCTTCTCCCCATTATCCACCTGCAGGGGCCTCCAATATGCCTTCTCCTGACATTGCATTCCCCAAAGTCTCCAACAAATGTTTCTACATTCCCAGGACCAGCCTCGAGAGAATTTATGATGTGTCAGGTAGGCAGCTTTTCAACAGATCCTGTGGTCTTTTCCCTCTCTTCACCTTCCTCAACTTTCAGGCAACACATAAAGGTGAAAAGGAGGAAAATGTCACATGACGATGGAGGCAGAGACTGGGGTGACGGGCCTGCAAGCCCAGGAATGCCAGTGATCTCTGGCCACCACCAGAAGCCAGGAGAGGGGCCTGGAACAGATTCCCCCTCAGAGCCTCCGGAAGGAGCCCACCAAGCTGACACCTTGATTTTGGACTTCTAGCCTCCAGAACTGGGAGAGAACAAACTTCTGTTGTTTTAAGCCGCCCAGTTTGTGGTTCTTTGTTACAATAGCCCTAGAAAACTACCACAGTTCCCTTACACAACCCAAGTCCAGACCTTCAAGTCCTGTGTCCTGACAAATGTTAAGGGCCACTTCACCGGTCTTCCTGCCTGCAAACTCTTTCCTGAAATCCATCTGAAAATACCAGTTCCCAGCTCCCAGGTCAGAAACCTGCAGTGCCACCTGAGTGCCTGCTTCAATATTTCCCAAACTTACTGGAGAGGATGAATCACCATAGTTAAAATTACTGGTTCCCTGGGCCCCACTTCAGGCCTCCAGAAATGGGATCACATAAAGGGGCCTTGGAATCTGCATTTTTAATCACCCAAGAGAATGTTATCCTCAGGCATGTTTGGGACCCTCTGACCTACAAGATAAAAATCCAGAAGAGACCAAAGATCTTGGTTCACAGACATCCATAAAACGGCGGCAACCTCCCTGCTGGAATGTCATCTCCCAAGGTTCTCCAGGGTCTTGGAATTCATCCCAATGCTCTGCCTGCCTTGCTCTCCTTCAACTTGACCATCCTCTGCTCAAGGATGATTGAGAACCAGAGACTTTGTTCTTGCCATTTTCCTCCTTTGCATTTCCTCCCCCTCCTAGATCTAGATTCAGATGCCACAGAACTTAGAATGACTTCTAATGATTCAGAGATGGCTTTTCAATGAACCTGAAAGAAAATCCAAAGTCATCATGGCCTGGAAGACCCTGCACAACCCACCCTGCCCCCCTTTCACCCTCAGTCTCGTTTAGAGCCATTCTTCTCCTTCTCTCCTCCAGCTCCAGCCATGCCTTCCGTTTAACTCCTCAAACACATCAAGCTTTGCCCTGCCTGGATCCTTCCAGCACATGCTCTTCCCTCTCGCCCCAGCCAGCACCTTATAATACATCACCAGCACCTCCTCGGCGCTTTTCCCACAACCCATCCTAAGCAGAACGTGCGTGCGCGAGCGCACACACAAACACACATACACACTCCAGTTATCCTCAGTCACTGCACTCTTTTTGATCAGCTGCCAGCAGTTAAAAATCAGGAAGTTCCCCGTAAAAATGTCCAGCCTCTCTTCAAGAACCACGAGACCTGCCACTATGAAGCCCACCGTCATACAGACCCACGGGCTGGGCTGGGCTTCGTGAGCTCTTGACTCGGCGGCAGCTCTCCCCTCTGCAGGCCCCGCCTGGCATCTGCACCCATCGCAGCCACTTGCCTGGGTGGTAAAGCAATCCCGTTCTTGTCCCCCACCCCAAAATTGGGTTTACTTGCTTCTCATCTGTCTCCCTCATGCAAAGAGCTGGTCTTACTCCCCATTTCGGCCCCGGCATCCAGCCGGTGCCTGGCCCGAAGCTGGGCCTCCAGAAAGATGTGCTGAATGAATGGATAACTGAGGGCTGGACGGCCCGCCCCTCCCTAAGTCCCACGCGCCACACCACTCGTTTTGCCATTTAATGACACCCTTCCCTGCAAGACTCATTAAATTTGCTGCCCCGGTGCCTACGTCCTCCAGAGATCTTATGAAAACACAAATCTGTTCCTTTCATTGCCCAGTTTTAAAGATTTTAGGAGTCTCCCAGCACCAGCTGGAGAAAGCAGAAACTCCCCAGTGTGGCCTTTGAGGCCCATCTCATCACTTCCCACCTCCTCCTCCAGCCCGCGTGGCCAGAGAGGGCCGCCACCTAGTGCACACCCGCGCCCCCACGCAAGGGCGCAGGGGACACACCGCCTTCTCTGCCGGCTTCCACACCTCTGCTGCGAGGCTCCCTCTCCCTGGAACGCCTCCTCCCCCGCCCTATTCCCCCGCCACACCATCCCGTGCCTCTAGCAAACTCCTACTCATTCTTCTGCCCTGGCTCTAACCAAAGTCACTTCACCCGTGAAACACTCCAGACTCCCCCCTAGGCCTGACTTAGTCATCCTCTCTTCTCCGCTCCCAACTCCTCTTTCCTGCCCCGGTCTTAGCCCTGAGTAATGGCTCAAAATAGCAGCTGGTGTCTTCTGAGTACTCGCTGTGTGCCAGGCACGGAGCGAGCTTTATCTCCTTTAATCATCACACCCAGGCTGAGCCTCTGCCTGGAAGGCGTCCCCGACCCTCAGCTCCCCCCCACCGCTCCCACCAGCCAGAGAAACACAGGATCACTTTTTCATCTCCAGTGTCCCTGAAAGGCCACCCCTGTCACCCTATTTGAAATTTTCCTTTTCCTTCTACACCTCCCCCTACCCCCAAGCTCCCTAGGCCTCCCCATCCCCCTTCCCGGCTTTATTTTTCTCCATAGCTCTAATCACTAACACGCTATATTTTGTAATTAATTAACTTGTGTATTCTGTCTCTCTCCTCCCCTGGAATGTCAGCTCCAGGAGGCCAGGGATTGGGTCATGTCTTCGCTACTACTGTATCTTTAACCATCTAGAATAGTATCTGGCACAAAATAGACACTCAATAAATATTTATGAATCCAAAAGAGGTAGATATTCTCACTATGTTCATTTCACTCCTGAGGAAGGTGGTCTTCAGAGAGATGAAGACGTGTGCCCACAGTTCCACAGCTGGTTAGTGATGGAGCCAGATGTGAGCTCTAGGATGGTCAACTCCAGCAAACCTCCCCCCTCACCTACTCCACACATCGCTTCCAGAAGGCATCTCTCCAAGGGTCTGACTCTCAGCTAGACTCTGGATTCTTGGAGGCAAGAACTTGATCACATTCATAGTATTGTCTCTGCCTGATCCTTAGTAGGCATTCAAGGATGCCTGCTCAGCCAACGTCTATGTGAACTGTGAAGTTCTAGATGGTAGAAATCAAACCTTCATTCTTTTTTTTTTAAATTATTCTTTAACTCCATGCCGAGGACCGTATTGTATACACAGCCGAGGCTTAATAAATATTTATTACATTAATGAATTCTATTATGGCAGTAGGTAATAAAAATAATTAGACAGCAATTATGACAATAATAGGTAACATTTAAGGAGCCCTTACTCTGTGCTGGGTCCTATCCTAAGTGCTTTGTACATGAATGAAGACAAATAATGCTCCTATTATCCTGATTCTACAGGTGAGGAAACCCGAGGCTCAGAGAGCTTAAGAACTTGCCCAAGGTCACACCAGTAGGAAATGCCAGAGGCAGGAGTGAAGGTGGGCATCCGGGAATCACATTCTTAAGGACTCCTCTAGGCTGCCTCTCGGCCTCTCTAAGAGATGGCCACTAAAAGGTCACCCCGTGTGAAAACAAGAAGAATGGTTTATTACACATTTCTGTTTTATTTCAAAGAATTTCTTGAAATTCTACCAAAAGATTTGGTAGGCAATATTATGTGCTAAATAATAACCGCCAATGTTCTCACCGAACCTGATGGTTTGCAAAGCAGTTTCATGTATAGTTTCTCATCTGAGGAGAGAATCTGAGGCTCTGAGTAGTTAAACGAACAGGGTCAAGGTCACTCAGCCAGCAAGGGACAGAGCAAGGGCTCAAATTAACAGCTATCACTTTAAAAAGTTAAGATCTCAGGGCCTCCAAGTATAAAGCTTTTCCATGCTCCTTAAAAGCCAATAAGATAGTTCATGGGGAAGGCACTTAGCACAGTTCCCAGCACCAGGGTGGACCCTCGTAAATGTTAGTTATCATCATCTTCATCAACACGTCCTAGGAAGTGGAATATTTTAGCTGATGACTGCTGCCTGCCTATTGACCCTGATGGAAAGGTTACGCGTTTCATTCTAGTTCATCCCTGGCATGAACTCATTGAAATAAATGATCAATCTCCGTTATCCCAGGGGTACACAGAATGTTAAGAGCTGGAAGGGATTGTCAAGATGATCTCTTCCGTCTGCATTTACAGATGGAGAAACTGAGTCCCAGAGAGGCAAGAGGTCAGAAAGCAAAGCTCCTCGAGGGCAGGGCTCATGCACACGGTGCCCGGCACACGCTGCCCAGCACACGCTGCCTCCCATGAAGATGGGTTTTTAAGTAAAATGGCATTGAGTTTCTTACAAGCTACAGGAGATAATTCATTTGTTTCCCGAGCTGTGAGTGTTATAAGCTATTAACCAGAAAACGGATCATGTGACTTAATTCCAACTCTGCAAAGGGCTTAAAATGCTTCGGTGAGTAGTCTGAGATTCATAAATGTACACTTCACCTCTCTCTCAAAGAATTATTAACCAGCTCCATCAAAACTGGTACTTGAGCAATCAAGGAGGAAAAGAGTTGGCAAGAGAAATTTCTTGAAAAAAATCTCTCACCACCATTATACGTGATTTCTTGCCACCTCTCTTTTTCCCCCTAAGCGGAGGAAGGAAAGAAATAAGCATTGTTATGCAAGATGTAAATCAATAAAATGAATTGTGGAAAATTACAAGCTCTTTCCACCTCACAAGGTAAATTTCAAACAGACACAAGAGTTGTGTTAAGTTGTAGAAGAACTAAAGACAGAAAGTATTGGGAAGAGGGATAAAGCAGAAATGGAACCCTCACTAGCTTCTTTCAGAGGGTGGAGATGGGCTGGGGCGGGGGAGATATGACAGTGTGTGGGTGTGATACTCATTCCCAACTAATGATTTTGTGAACCTGAAATTTATAGAATCTGTGTCATCCACTCACTTTGCTTATCTCCCTAACTCACTGAGTATTAATTCTCCCAGGCCTGGGACTAGCTTTTCATCCCCCATGTAGGACTTGATCAGCTTTAGCTTGAGGATTTGGGGGTGGGGAGGGAGGATGGAGAGAAATGAGATTAGGGTTCAGTTTTCAAACCAAAGAAACAAAAATATAAACCCTTCTCTGTTTCTGCTGTTTCTCTGGGCTTCATACTTCTTGAGAAAGGCTGAATTTCAGGCCCTGCGAACAAACGTGTGCCCGGAACAGCCGTCTCGGAATGAAAGGGCTCCCCTCCTCCACACCACCTTTATCAAATTCAGACTATTTTCCACATTCCTTCCTTACACAGCCCAGGCGCACTTGTGACGCAGGCCTCAAAGCACATTCCACTTAGGAGATCCAGAAAGCTCGGGCCCTCCCTTCTAGAAAGGAAAGTCCAAGAGGGATGCCACACCCCGGGGGAGGACAGAGAGGATGTGACGACACCTCCAGGAATGCAGGGCCCACGCAGGTGTGTTGGCACCCATGAACTTCCTTTTTAAAAAGGGGCTTGATAAATCAGTACCGATAACAGTAATAAAGCTCCACCACCCAGCAATAGCTCCCACAGAATTAGGGCCCAGTATGTAGCCCTGGCAGCTGGGGGTTGGGAGGTGACAGCTGAGAACAGAGATCCCAGCGGTCCCTGGGAGTCCCTGAGACCTTTTCAGGAGAGTCTCAAAGCCCAAACTATTTTCACAATACTAAGATGTCACTTGCTCTTCTCACCTTCCTTGTCAGACAGGTATACAATGGAATTTTCCAGAAGGGACAGGACATGTGACGATATCATCACCCTGATGACTATTGGTATGTGTGCTTGTGTATTCTTGTGTTTTAAACATTTCTCAATTTCAATACAATGACTGTTGAAAGACATATCACACATAAACACAATACCTGGAGGCCCTCCATAATTTTTAAGAGTATTAAGGGGTCTTGAGACCAAACTGCCATGCCGCCCCATCACAGCACCACACTTCATTTCCAGTTTAGCTTGAGTCACATAGTAGGTGCTTTTGAACAGGGGGTAGAGAAGGCAGTTTTATTATTACTCAGCTTGGGATGGGATCCTTTCCATCTGGACTTCCACCCAAAATGGCCAGAAAAACTTTAAATTCCCCCACGAATATTTGCTGGACTGAAACCCCTCAGGGGGAAAGATGGGTTTCTCACCTTTGAGCCCAGGTGGGGTAAAGTTAGTATGGAGAAATCGCCCTCCTCAGCTCCAGCACCCAGCAGAGACATATCTGAGTACCTGCTAGGAGTCAGGTAGGTGCTACTGCTCCACAGTGAGCAAAGCAGACCGCTGCCTTCTCAGAGCCGTCCTTCTCGGTCAGGAGCAGATTACTCCCAAAACACATGGGGAAACCGGAACTTGACACAAGTGCTGGGATGGAGGGGTGCAAAGTGTGAGGAGGGATTGGAGGCATGAGATAAGGGGAGGAAGCCTCGGAGGACTCAGGTGGAATGCAGCACCCTAACCAGATCTTCTTGGCCATTTCAGGTTAGAAACCCCGCCCGCCGGCCCAGGTCCAGCTCAAAGGAGGGTTTCACAGCTCCTTGATGAGCCGCAGTGCCATGATGAGCCCCCTGCCGGTGTGTGTGGGGGAGCGTTGGGGGTCTCCTCCTCACCTCCCCAGCACGGCCAGTGCTGAAAAGGGCCCCTGGGAGAACAAACCCAGCTCTGGGGCATTTAGAGAGAAGGAGTCAGTCTTTTGTTATCAGACATAGCTCGGTCATTCCACTGGGGGGAGGGGGACAAAGGCAATCTGGAGGCTGTCATTGGTGGACACAACGAATAGCCCAGAAATGGCTGGAGGGAGAGGAAGACTTCAGAGGTTAAAAATAAATTTAAAAGAAAAGAAAAAAAGAAAGCCCTGGAGGGCCGGTCTAGAAGTACTCGGGGAAGCCGGACCTTCGAGGAGCCATCCCGAGCCTCTGCCCACTTTCCCTCCCTCCCAGCGGCTACTCGACCCTATGGGACTTGACGGACTGCAGAAAGAGTCACTACCAACAAAACTAAGCCAGTAGAGCCCTGAGATTCTTCCCCAGTGACTGTTGCAGAGGCGGGAAAACTTGAATTTTGTAATCAGAGTTGCAACCAGACCCCTAAACGACGCAAATGGGTGGTGGAGGGGCGTAGCTGCACGCTGCAGCATCCCAAGGGGGAAGGAAGATAAGGGGTGGCAGAAACATAGCAGCCCCACCCCGCCTCCGCACCAGCCGGGCCTCGCCTCCCATTCCCCCGCGGCGCGCGAGCCGGGTCCGGGTCAACCAGGCGCGCGCCTGCGCGTGCGCAAAAGGCCCAGCGCCCTAGCTCATCTCCAGGTGCGCTCACGCTTCCGGCCTGCCTTCCCGGGGCGGAAACTCCAGGGCCCGCGCATGCGCTTTCCAGCTCTCCTACTAGGTCGGGAGAGGAGGTCCACGGCTTCAGGTGATCCCGCCCCTCCCTCGCAGCGTGGGACCAATCGTACGGCGGCGGGCGGGACTTTCGCGGAGGCGGCCCGCCCACGCGCTGCGCGAGGCGTGTACCGATTGGTTGGCGCTGGGGGCGCAGGTGCGCGCTTCCCATTGGGTGTGGGCGGAGCGCGAGCCTCCAAGGCGTCTACAGAGGCTGCAGGTGAGCGCGCGCACGTGCCGCGGCTCCCGCCCGGCTGGGGTGCGCGCGCGCGGGCTCGCGGGGGAAGCGGCTGAGAGCTAGGCTGCGGCGCCTGTCCCCTGTGCTCCGCCCCCTCCTCCTTCGCCGTCGCGGCCGTCGCAGAGGCCCGGAGGGAGGGAGCCGCGTTCCCGCCCGCCGCGCCGCCAGTCTCACCCTCGGTCCCACCGCGTGAGGAGCCAGCCGAGCGGAGCTCTGCGCGGAGACCCGAGCCACGGTCGCCCCTCTGCAGGTGCCTGTGAGGAGGCGCCTGGGCCGCAGCCGAGTCCCGAGCCCAGCGGCCGGGCACTCGCTCTCCGCGCTCCGAGGGGCGGCCCGGCTGGAGGAGGCTGTTGCGGGTCAGGCCTCAGGATGAACCGCAGCCACCGGCACGGAGCGGGCAGCGGCTGCCTGGGCACCATGGAGGTGAAGAGCAAGGTGCGCGGGGCCCGGGCTGGGCGAAGCGGCCGGCTAGATGGGGACTGGCGGTCAGAGCCTTGAAGGGGGTGCTCCCGGGGCCTGGGGGAGGCCTGGGGGAAGCCAAGGGCTGGCCGGCGACGGCCTGAGGAGCTGCCCGCTGTCTGGGACCGTGGTGGGCGCGATGGTGGGATTTGGAGGCAGGAGATGGTGGATAATACGCTTGCTGTGAAGAGGACGAGCGTGGGGGGTTGTGTCTGCCCCTGCCCCAGGTAGGGAGGAGACCAGCTGAGCGCTTAATCTATCTCCTTAAAAATCATTCCTGTTCAAGGATGGGAGTAAGGGCCGAGGTATAGCCGAGGATGGGAGGCGTTTGAGCGCAGCGTGGTACGAAAGGTTTGGAGGAATTCTACCTCTTGGCCTTCTGAGTAAAGAGTATTTGGAACACCCGTGGTCACAAAATGTTACCCCTTTCTGTGGCTCAAGGGTGCATCAAGTGGTGAAGGAGAGAGCCCAGGGAACTCAAGAGCCCTTGTAAAGTTAGCTTTGCTTCCTGCTTAGAGATTTTTCTAGCACTAACTTTGGTATGCATTTAATCTATAAAATTAACACTATCGCCTTTCGTTTGAGTAGCACTTCACAGTTTGAGTCTGGGTGCCCTCTTCATTCCATCCTGCTACCTTTTCACATCAAGTGTTTTCACTCTTGACCAACGGTATGCCAATCTGCTGATAATTACGTCAGTATCCACTGAATTCCTAAATTGCAGGGCTCCCTGAGCAGGACGGTGTATAGGGATTAGTGAGGGAATGCTTTCCAACGGGGGTTTTGAGATGGAATTTGAAGATGGTCGGCGGCTACGGGAACATTTTCAGCAAGCATTTCATGAATTGAAGAGCCAAAGGGGACTTAGATAACCTAGTCTGATCCTCTGAGAAGATGGGGGCTCAGAAAGCTTATCACTTCGACAAGGTGTGCTTTTTATGACAAAACCTTAAAACCTTTTACAAAATAAGTTTTAGGCTTTATAGAATAGAAAAAAGAGGACATGGGCTGGGCCCTGAGAACATTGAAAATAAAGAGTTGGGAAGATCAAAACACATGAAAGAATAGGAGAAAAGTAAAAGCATATCAACTCTAAGAATAATGAAACATCATTGAATGTAAGACTATGGGGTGGGGTAGCGGGGAGGAGAATGCAAAATCCAGGAGTGATTTTCAGTGAAGTAGAGTAGGAAGGCTCCCTGGAGCCTGTGGTAGAATGGTTTTTATTATCTGGAACTTTATAAGCAAAGTTCTGTAAGTTGCTGTAACTGAGATGATCACATCAAGAGTATCTGCATTCATTTTTCACATTATTTTACAATGTTATTTTTGACTTAACTCGTGTATCAGAATAGGCACTAGTTAAGAAACCCTTCTGCTTAATAAGAATAGAAATGTAGTTATAGCCGTTTCACGACTATGCTGTCTCCTGTGTCCTCTGTGGAACTGCCATAGCAAATTGAAGTGACACACTTGAACTAAGGGTTAAGATAACTCAAAATATAGAGAGCTTTTCCTCTAGCAGTATAGTGGTGGTAGTTCCGTGGCCAGTGGTTGAACCTTCTCATGGCATTTTTGTCATAAATCTAGTTTGGGTTTGTGGGAGTTGAGGTTAAGAAAAGAAAGACATTTATGATGTTGCATAATCTTACAATTCAGTTTGTGGTCCTAATCTTGGTAGCAAGTATTTAATCTTTTTATCATAGGAAAAAATGAGTAGGGATTCTAGGTGTTCTGATAAATACAGTCAAATGGTAATTTCTCTCTCAGACTAGAAAACCTCGAGCACTTGGGGACTGGAATTTCAGGCTTTCAGCCCTTTTTTTCTGTCAACTGGTTTGTGAATCTTTCCCATACTGCCCATTATACATTTGACCTGCCATACTGGACTTATGGTGAACCGTGTCTCTTAAATAGAATCAAGGCATTCTGAGAACCTGCATCTCATAAAGTGTGGTCCCACTAGTGTTCTCGCCGCTGATAAATAGGCACAGTAGAGGTGCTGTTTCTAGTGTGTCAGTGGCACCTTATGTTTTAAATATATATTTAATGGATTAAATAAAACATTTGGCATCTTTACCATTTAAAAAATATTTGGACAGATGTGTGAAACAATACTTCCTTTTTCACTGCTTTGGTGATATCACAGCTTTTTACAAAGCTGGTCGCTAAGAGGCTGTAACCACAACTTGGTGATGTACAGATCCACGTTTCAGGATTTCTTTTTCTTCTGCATAGAAAACAGTGTCAACGTCATATCTTTGCTCATGGAAGGGGGAAATTGGTACAAATAAAGTAATGGATAATGCAAATATAACTATAGTTAAGTTGTGATACCAGTTACCATGTGACTTTTTTTGGTAACTGATTTATCTTCCTGTTTCTCCAGAGTTGGAAAAGCTCTTAATAATCAAGGTGATGTCCTTTAATAACCTTAGGTTATTAAACACTTGGAATAGTCTTTGAGCTGTACATTTCCTAGTTATTATTCATGGGCAAACAATATTAAGTTTTCATTTCTAGAGTGTACCAAAAGATGCTGGGAGACAGGTGTCCATACACATTCTGGGTGACCAAGGCAAACTAGACCAGGCTAAGAAAAGTTATAATAGTTGTTGATTGGGTCTTAATGTTATCTCTATTTTAGTATTTTTCTTCATGTAGTAAAAAGTTCTCTTAATCCTATTGTTTTGCTGCAAGAAGCATAACAATTTCTCTTTTTTTTTCCTGCTAACATTGCAAAAGGGCACATCTACTTGTGAAGCCATACAATTTTCCATTGTTTTTATCATAACATTTAAGCAAGAGAAAAAAATGTTGAGCAAAGAATTTTTATCCACAAGCTTTAGCAAAAACATTGCAGCCCTAAAATATTCAATTATTAGATGTTACTCCCATTCACCAGGGGAAGTAATAAAACCCTGAGATGAATCAGAAAGCACTAGGATGTTGTGATACCAGAATAAAGAAAATGGAGAAGAAACTATGACTTTTTATAACATCATAAGACTAACTCTGATATGAAGGGTGTTCCCCAGTTATTATTTACTTTGAAACGTGAAGGTATGACTACACTTTTTGAGCGCTTTAGGTATGAGTCACCTTATGTTCTTGACAGATGTTAGTGTTTATGTTTCAGGAATGTGTTTTGGAAACTTTTGATTTGTTAGAGGTAAGAAGTGGTTTTAGTAATTTTTCATTTTAATTTAAAACTAGTGAGTAGTGTGGGTATAAAGCAAGGCAGATGAACTTCTTCGAGATAGCAAAAGCAGTGAGTTCAGAGAGACCATGGGATCCTTAGGGAAATGAATTGACACATTTGTAACCTGCTCAAATTATTCTGTTAGGGACTTTCTCTGCAAGATGCTTAAGGCTGTCTTAGGGGTACATTAGTGTTTCTTGCCAATAATAGATATTTAGAGGAAAAATGAGTTCAGTGGTCAAACATATTTGGCAAACATTTGTTTAAAAACTTTTTTTTTTTTTTTTATCAACCACAGGACTTAACTGAGCGTTTAATATCTGGTCTCCACAGTGATTCCTAAGAGTGTAATTATAGTTATGTAGCATTTCCCAAACTTGTGTGACTGGGGCACTTTTTGAGGAAGGCTGATGAATCTTTCTTAACGTTTCCACATTTGAGGAAATGCCATGCTAGTCCCATTGTTAAGTCATGGATCCTGTTTATTATGGACTAGATGAAGCCAGTCCTTCGTGTTGAGTAAGAACCACTTAATAATTTGGCATTTGGAAGGCAGAGGTGTGAATCTAGAGTAGGGAAGCAGACCTGAGAACCAGAATTGTGGAGATAAATATTGGGCATGATGGAAGTGTCGTCCTCCCTGTTTGTATGATCCCTTAATGCCTCTCATATAGTTATTCTCTTTCCCCACTAATTTCTGAGCTCTGGTGCAGGCCTGAGTCTTTCATTCTCTAGGGCCTAGCACTGTGCCAAGCACGTAAACACTTATGCTTTAATTGGAGAGTTGTAGGACATATATTTAATGTATTGTGTGTGTGTGTTTTTTTAAGATTAACATAGGGAAGACACTTCTTATCTCTAGACCTGTTTCTTATATGACATACCTCCATTTG
Source organism: Neophocaena asiaeorientalis asiaeorientalis (assembly GCF_003031525.2). Lineage (NCBI taxonomy): Eukaryota > Metazoa > Chordata > Mammalia > Artiodactyla > Phocoenidae > Neophocaena > Neophocaena asiaeorientalis. Next base: position 10,711,228 of record NW_020173687.1, on the reverse strand, counting down.
TATCCTACCTTAGTGCCAAGAAATTCAAAGTCCTTTTTGTATATGTTGCTGTTAATTCTTGCCACTTCCTGTGAAATTGTAATTCCTTTTATGGGGAAGGAAACTTAGATGCTTTTTGCTACCAGTCAAAATAAAGACTTAGGAACATCTTTGTTACCTCATGGCCTGAGTGAGGAGCAGATACTGCTGTCAGGATCTGGGCTCCAGACAGGGTTTGTTTGAGCTGAGTCACTCTGCAGGACAGTCCCCAGTGAGACCTGGGTACCCCAGGGATTAAGTTGAGCCTGCATCTCTTGAAGGGAATGCCCTTCAGAGATGCAGCAGTGAGCAGACACATTCCTGTGCCTTCCTTACGTTGTTTTATCTCCTGATAATGAGGTTTCTGACAATAGACCGTGATATTGGAACTGTCTTCTTCATTAAGGGAAATACTGTGCCTGTGAATTTTTCTGTCATGCACTTTAAGATTGGATCCTGTTACCTTTTTTAAAATTAATATGTTTATTTATAGTTTGGAGCTGAATTTCGTCGGTTTTCACTGGAAAGATCAAAACCTGGAAAGTTTGAGGAGTTTTATGGATTACTGCAACATGTTCATAAGATACCCAATGTTGACGTTTTAGTAGGCTATGCAGACATCCACGGAGATTTACTACCTATAAATAACGATGATAATTATCACAAAGCTGTTTCAACGGCCAACCCACTGCTTAGGATTTTTATACAAAAAAAGGGTAAGTAACAATGTTTAGAAAAATTATTTTAGAATTAGAAGTTGTTTATTTTCCTCATTGATAGGATACACAGAATTCACTACAAATTTAATGAATAGACATTTTGTGTGAATCTTCTTACCATATTAACTAACAAGTGAGTTAAGACATCTGTGATATTATTGGTTTAATTGACATCTTTACACTTCACTAAGTATACTTTGGAAAGATTGCGGGTTGTTTTTTTAATTTATTTTTATTTTATTTTTGGCTGCGTTGGGTCTTCGTTGCCGTGCACAGGCTTTCTCTAGTTGCGGCGAGCGGGGTCTACTCTTCGTTGTGGTGCACGGGCTTCTCATTGAGGTGGCTTCTCTTGTTGCGGAGCACGGGCTCTAGGGGCGTGGGCCTCAGTAGTTACAGCACGCCGGCTCAGTAGTTGTGGCTCATAGGCTCAGTAGTTGTGGCTCGTGGGCTCTAGAAGGCAGGCTCAGTAGCTGTGGCACATAGGCTTAGTTGCTCCGTGGCGTGTGGGATCTTCCCAGACCAGGGATTGAACCCATGTCCCCTGCATTGGCAGGCGGATTCTTAACCGCTGCACCACGAGGGAAGTCCGAAAGATTGTGGTTTTAATTACTTTATAACCTCTTAGATTTTTTAAAAATGGAAATTAGGAATTTATTGAATCTTCACTTTTTTGAATGGAATTTTGTCCATTCAGAAAGATGTGGTAGGAGGAGTATGACTTTGGAGTCAGGGAAACATTCTACTTTTTTGGTAGCAATTAACTTTGAAATCTGTATGCACCACTTAATAGGTACCTGAAGGAAAGCTGTTTATTCTTCCTGGGTCGCGGTATCTTTATCTATAGAATGAACGTACGATCTCATAGGATTACTAGGAAGTTTAAATGAGCTCAGTGCAGTGCTCTGGCATGTAGTATGCCTCCGGTGAATGTTTTCTTTCCTTTTAAGGCATTTTTCACAGAAATAAAACTAGTGAATTATCTGGAAAATCAGAGAGCAAGTCATTATTTTGGAGGAATGTAAACGTTGATATTGGTCTTGCAAAAGAACATTTTAAAATAACCACTCTATATGGCAAAAATTGAAACGTATTTTGAGCCCTAAAACTTTTAACTTTGTGGCCTCCTCTGTGTGTGTGTGTGTGTGTGTGTGTGTGTGTGTGTGTGTGTGTGTGTTTATTTATCTGTGTCCGCCTGTAGATGGCCATGGTGTGTGCCATTTATTCCTTTGTCTTTGGTAAATGAAGAGGTTTGGAAAGGTGACATGAGAGCCACAAGCCCAGTATTGGTGGGATAATCAAAGCCTTACTGTGTTTGTAAACCAACCCAGAAAGCAGTTTGAGAGAGTGGGTAGAAATTACCCTTGAAGGTGAAACTTTCTTTCCAATCAGTTGATAAGCATTGGACCACTCCTAGGGCTTTGAAATTCCACTGATTGTGTATCTTTGCTTCTGGGTTTGGAGGAACTGAAGTCCGCCAACAAAATAAACCTCCAAGGGTAGGGTAACTTACATCTGTATCACTTGACTATTTACAAAATACTTTACAAACATGCAAATTCATTTTCCCAAAGACCCCTAAGATGGATTTCCTAGGTATGTGGCAGGGGTGTGGTACAATTAGAGTGTTACTTCAGGAAGACTCATTTGGCTGTTCAGGATGAATTGGAGTATGCAGCAGTCTTACAGGAGAGAGCAAGGAGCAGGGGGGTGAGAGACGCTGAGAAGCTGCCCCGGCAGGAGACCAGGTGAGGAAGATAAAGGGGAGGATCTGAGAGTCACTGCGCTCCCCCCTGGAGGGCAGAGGGTTGAAGAGGCGTCCAGAGGAAAATAGCTTTCTGGATTTGAGCCTGATGGTGCCATAAAACAGGTACAGTCTGGAAGAGAGATTGACTTGGAAAGAAAATTGGTTTGGTTATAGGACAAAAAAGCTTATCTGGCTGGCGAGTTTCAACCTTGTCCCGTAGGAAATCAGAAATGATGGGCTGGAGCTTAGGGTGGAAATCTAGAGGCTGATCAAAGAGCTGAAAGTCTGCAGAAAAGTGATAGTTGAAATTTTGGGGAGTGGACATAAGGGCTTGCTGAGATGAAGAGCAGGGATGGTTCTTAGAAAGCTATGTATAGAATGTTGGAGAAGGAAGAGAAGACAAAACATTGGAGTGGAACTTGTCACTTTAAGCAGAATAATTTAAATCGTTGTTGCATAGAAGGCCTATCTTGTTAGCAGTTGTAATTTTCATTATAAATTTGCTGTTTGGAACATGTATTTAAATATAGAATGACTATTTTTAAACTACTGCCATCTGACAGAACTTGTTGGATTATCCCCTTCCTTAGAAAGATTATAGGTGTTGGATTATACTACCACATGTTTTTGTTACTGGAATTGTAACACTTACGTGATCATAGGATTAATCCTAACATCTTTTAAGGGCGGTTATCATCTGCTGTTTCCTTTTCAAATATGTTTAGATGTAAACAAAAGTTTTCTATGCTGTAGAGGTAAATAACCAATACAATTCAGAGCCCTTAGAATTTGATCTAGAAATAGGCAGTGTGTTCAACAGAAAATTTTTGTTTTTAAAAATGTAACTTTAGAAAAAAAAAAAAAATGTAACTTTAGGACATCCCTGGTGGTCCGGCGGTTAAGACTCCATGTTTCCACTGCAGGGGGACACGGGTTCAATCCCTGGTCGGGGAACTAAGATCCCGCATGCCACCCAATGCGGCCAAAAAAAAAAAAGTAACTGTAATACAAATATGACTTAAGCAAAACATGAAAAGTCAGTCAGTCGATTCATTCCTGCTGAAAACCCTCCAATGGTTTCCGTTGCATCCAGAATAAAATACATCCTGATTTGTGCTCCACAGCAGCGTCTCCTTCCTCCATTCTCCCACTCCCCCCTCACAGCAACCACATTGGCTTTCTTTCTGTCCCTAGGACTCAGCGGGCTTGTTGCCGTCTCTGTGCTTCTGCACTTGCTGTTCCTTCTGTAAGCAACGCTTTTCCTGCAGCTGGTCCCATGGCTGCCTCCTCCTCCCTCAGTTCTCAGCTCAGATGACTTTCTCAGAGGGGCCTCTTCTGACCACCCTAGCTAGGGCCCCCCAACCTCCACCTTTACCACATTACCCTCTGGTTATTTAGGTAGAGTTAACATGTTTGTTGTCTGTCTTACAGAGTTACACAGTGCCCTGTAGTTTGTGGTGATACCTTTTTTCTTTTAAGCAGAGCTCAACAGATGCTTAAGTAGAAAGCTGATTTTACTTAAACTTTAATGAACATTAAATTCAGGAAACTAATGTAAAACATGGCATTAAGTACAGTTACATTTTCTTGCTTAATTACAGCACATTTTCTGTTTTACGGGCCTGTTGCTTCCAATTTAGGAACCAGTAGGGCAGCAGTTGCACTTGATGTGGCACCAGGCGATGTTTTTAAAAGACAGACATGAAAACGATTTTAAATTTTAAACCGTGTGACCTTTTAAAATCTGATACCCTCTCCCAAATAAAGCTTCTTTGAAGTGAAAGCTCAAGATTGAAGGCATAAACCACTTCATAGCTTGAACTCGGGGGTAGCGTCATTGCATATCTTGAAAAGTTTTATGTTTTACAATAATTTATTGTTAGAGGAGAAAACCCAGACTCTATTTCCAGGGCTGTTATTGTGGAAGCAAAAACAAAACAAAAAACCTGATATTTTAAAAGTTACTTTCGCAGAGCATCCTAGGGCTTTTGCCAGCCCCCTCACCCTGTCAGAGTTTAGAATTTCCTCATTTATTTGAGGGAAAAAGAGAGTTTTTCTTCTCTTGTTGTTCAGGTGGTTCTTGTATGGTAAACAAGCTCAGAAAATATTTAAACGTTGCACCTTTAGAAAAAGTACTCAGGTCGTTCCTGTAGGTTTGGAATGCAGCCAGGGAAATGTGTATTTTTTAAAAGCCTGTTGTGATGATCAGCCAAGTCTGAGGCCCATTGACCTGCACGGACTTCTCGCCAGATCTGATCAGAATACCTACACCACAACTTCTTGCTGTGTCACAGTCTGTTTCTGTGTGCCATCAGACAAACACATTTGTACCATGGGTTTATTCAAAGGAGTATGTTGGAAATACCAGAAGGGCCTTGCTTTAAGCCTCATCTGCGTTAGGACGTGGCCTTGTGGCCCAGACACCTGGAACTGGGCAGCCACTTAAACTGTCTCTTAGAACTTCACTGTGTGTGGGATGTTATTTGGGAGCTGTATTTTAAGGTTATATTTTAGTGAGTCAGGGTTGAATTTAGAAATGGTCTAAGGAGTATACATTTTAATAGTAAATTGTGAAAAATTGTTTAACAGAAGGTACGGCCCCAGAAATAAAAAAATTCTGAGTAACAGCTCAGAATGTGATGCCAGTTGCTTATGACAGAAACCTGGGTGTCACCTTTGACACATACCTTTTTTTCAGTCACCAAGCCTATTAAAAATGTGTTCTAATTACTCTTCAAGCTTATTTCCCCATTCCACTGCCTCTGCCCCAGGCCAGGTACCATCCTAAATTACCTGCAGTAAAACCTCCTGTCTTCCCCGCAGGTCCCTCCTCCAGCTTGCAGCCAGAGTGAGCTTTGTAGGAAAACCAAAATCTTTGGTTTTCTTCCCTTTGCCCTCAGGCTGAAGCCGGTAATCCTCCCCACTTCCCCGGAGGCCCTGTCTGTCTGCAGGGCCCTGGCCGCCTGGACTTGGCTCCAGCTCCTCCTCTTCTCTCCCCTCCCACCCTGCCTTCTCACCGTCTCCTCCGCCGACCCCATCCTGCCCGGCTCTGTATTTGTTGTATCGGCACCCGGAAGTTCTTCCCTCCCTTCTACCTGATTAGCTACTGGTTTGTTTTCCAGTCTCAGTATAAACCACGCTCCCCAGAGAAGCCTTGCCTTACCCTGCAGACCAGGCTGAGTTCCCACTGATAAACTTCACAGCTCTTGGCACCTTTGTAATAATATAATGGTTTCAAGTTCTTTGTTAATTGCCATCTATTTTAGTCTGTAAGCACCATGAAAGCAAGCACCTTAGCTGTTTGGTGCGCTGGATCTGCAGCACACAGCACGATGTCTAGCCACATGGTAGCAGGTGCTTCTTAAGTGTCTGGCATTTGTTATTCCTTATATTAGGAAGTGAAGGGATCTGCAGACTTTGAATATTGCTTTAAGTGATGTTTAATCCTTTTAAAGTTGCCACATGTATTTCATTTAACCATTTTGGATTAGAACAAGGGCTGGCAAACTCAGGCTTACTGGCTGTTTTCATGGAACACAGACATGATCACTCCGTTCTGTATTGCCCGTGGCTGCTTTTGCAACAGAGACCGTATGACCTGCAATACCTAAAATATTTACTGTACAAACTCTACAGAAAAAGGTTGTCCACCCCTTGATTAGAACAATTTCAAAAATTATTTCATTCTTCCCCTGTCTTCCTACTGAACTTGAATGGGTCATAATCTTGAACTTTCTTGATGACTCTACCATGAACTGTTACTGTTTTGTTACTGTACACGGATGCTGCTGGGATTTATATAACGCTTTTGTTTTGTTTGTTTTCAGGTTTGCTTTTTCTTCACTGTAGGCTTTTATTTTTTGTATCTGTGCCTGCCACTCACTGGTGGACCCTTACCCCTGACTGTGACTTAAGACTGTGAGCTGAGGAATGAGATAACCAGGGTTTTTTGGAATTAATGTTTAAAAAGTAAGAGACTCAGAGGGAGGCCCTTCAGGGCTCCCTTCCTCTGTGAGTAAAGCACAGGGGCTTTTTGTGTGTAAGGAAGTGAGACATCCAGTTTGGCTGTTTGGCGGCATTCCAGGGGTAGATCCTTGTCTGTTTCGGTGAGCTGAGATTGTCAGGCTCGGGATAGGTGAGGTTTCGCTGAGCCTATATCACACACTGTTGCATAAAGCCTGGGTTTATACAAGTGAAAGGTTGCCGTGAGCCAGGATTCCAACTTTCCGTCTCTTTCTGAGTTTTGTACTTTGACAGACATGCTCAGGTGGAACGTCAGGCCTGTTCCCTGTAGATGTTCACCTTTACACTTTAAACCGACACCCTGCACCCTGGCTTTCTGCCAAAATATTTCTTTTCCCAGTGGCTGGAAACTGATTAGCTAGATGGGAGAACAAAGGTGCCTTTGTACTGGGGCATATTGCTTTTGAGAATTTAGCAGAGAGCATTCAAACAGAGTCTGGATGCAATGCCAAATTATGCAGATTTGGGGGGTTTTTTGGTCAGGTTTCCCATGAATAGGTATGTAGGCAACTTAGTTTTGTTCTCCTTTCCTATGGTCTGGAATTTCCCATATAAAAATTGTGTGGGCTTTCTTAATTGATTGTAAAATGAAATATACAGTTTTGAATAAACACATTCAGTAGAAGATCATTGTTGATAGATTTCTGGCTACATTTTGCCCAAAAGATTCTTTTGTCAGTCAGTTTATTTCCCAAGCCAAATTATAAATAAATTTCTGTCTTTGTAAGAACACAGTGTAAGTACTTTCTCCATAAATGAAGCAAAATTATCCCCAGGGGGAAAATGCCCCAAAATCAGGTACCACTAGGCTTTTTTTTTTTTTTTTTGGTTGTACTGGGTCTTAGTTGTGGCAGGTGGGGCTCCTTAGTTGTGACATGCATGTGGGATCTAGTTCCCTGACCAGGGATCAAACCCAGGCCCCCTGCATTGGGAGCACAGAGTCCTAACCACTGCTCCACCAGGGAAGTCCCCAGGTACCCCTAGTCTTGTACATTTATCTGAAACTAGCTTTTGAAGAGTGTTCCAGCAGCACTGAGAAAAAAATACTGAAGTTCTCCAGGCTCTGACACACAGTGGACATTTAACATTCACTGTGTGAATTGAACATGTATGGTATTGGCCTTAGTAAGAAAACCTGGGGCCAGTCTTCTGTCTGTACCTTATTTTGTACCCTTAATTTCCTGGTCTATTAAGTAAAGGTAATAATACTTAACGACAGGGGGGTCGAGAGTTGGGTGACAAGAGACTACAGATGGAAGCCCTGTGCAGACACAGTCTGGTGATGTTACTGTTGTCTGTAGCAGTGATTGAGACTAGGACTTTAAACTAGTTCTTGGGATGGTGGGGGCACTTGTGTCTTTTTTATTCTTATTAAATATTTTTTTCATCCTTGGAGATTGTGACTTTTTAGTTTATCCCCATTCCAGTTATTTTTGAAATGTGATTTCACCTTTTATGCCTGCTGTTAATTCTGTTTCCTCATCCTCTGATGAGACATGTTGTTTGTAGACTGTCTACCTCCAGCTGTGGGATTTAAGGAGATCTAGTTTTAGTGCCCTGTTTTCCCTGGTTTACATCAGAGATTATAAATTGCTGGCTTGAAGAATAAATTCAACCCCCAGATGTTATTTTGCTCAAACAGGTTTTTGTTGTTATTTAATTAGGTGTCGGCATTTTAAATGGGAAGGTTTTTTTTTTTTTTAACCTAAAAAAACAAGACTTTCTGACAAGTTGGACTGTCCACACAAATTCCTACAGTCCATGAAGAAAAGCTGCCTGGAGCGAGAAAAGCCATGCCATTAAATGGGGCAGGAGCTCTCAGCTTTGCCAGAATCCTCACCCCTCCCTGTTGTCTCTGTCTTATACCTCAGCCTCTTTCAAAAGTGGGAAAATGAAAGGTTAAGAACTCCCCCAGAAAACTGAGGGAGAATGTATTTGCAGAAGACCAGAATTCCTGTGTTTGATATGCATTCATTTAATTACATTATCATTTTATGTGTATTATCCATTTCATTTAATTACAGGCAGACCTCAGATATATTGTGGGTTCAATAAAGCAAATATCACGATAAAGCAAGTCACATGAATTCTTGCACAAATTAAGCGTGTAATAGCATCATGTCTAAAAAAATACATAACTCAAGTTTAAAATACTTTTTTGCTAAAAAAAAATGTTAACCATCACCTGAGCCTTCAGCAGGTCATAATCTTTCTGCAGTAGTGATGTCAAAGATCACTGATCAAAGCACATCGTAACAAGTATAATAATTTAAAAGTTTGAAGTATTGCAAGAATTAACAAAATGTGACCCAGAGATACGAAGTGAGCAAATGCTGTTGGAAAAATGGCGTCGGTAGACTTGCTCGGTGCAGGGTCACCACAAACCTTCAATTTGTAAAAAAAACACAATTATCTGCGAAGCGCAGTAAAAAGAAGTCTGCTTGTACACTGTCCTCCCAGACTCTAGTACAGGTATTTGAGTTTCAAAAGTGCCCAATTTCGTGTCATTGAGTCAAATATGATAAACATGCAAATTGGAGGTGTTTAAACAAACATAGGGAAAATACAATGTAAATAACTTGTTTTAAATGGTGTTTAAGAATGTGTGTGCGGGGCTTATCAGAATTTCATCTGCCATATTTAATGTTTGAGTCATTGAGCTTTTTCAAATTTAACTTCAACTTTTGGTAACTTCATGGTGAATACTCGAGAGGGCCACCTATTGGGCTTTTCTGGTATAGCATGTCTTACTGCGCTACATTTTCAGCCGATAGGAACAGGCAGATATTTAACGAGTTTGTTTATGTATCAAATATATTTGAGTTGTCCTTTCTGTACAGATTTCACTGTAGATAAATGGGCGTTTTTACAGCATTTCTATAATTATTGTATTTTATTTTTAAACAGAAGAAGCAGACTACAGTGCCTTTGGTACAGACACACTAATAAAGAAGAAGAATGTTTTAACCAATGTGTTGCGTCCTGACAACCATAGAAAAAAGCCACACATAGTCATTAGTATGCCCCAGGACTTCAGACCTGTGTCTTCTATTATAGACGTGGATATTCTCCCAGAAACACATCGTAGGGTCCGTCTTTACAAATATGGCACTGAGAAACCCCTAGGATTCTACATCCGGGACGGCTCCAGTGTCAGGGTGACACCCCATGGCTTAGAGAAGGTCCCAGGGATCTTTATATCCAGACTTGTGCCAGGAGGTCTGGCTCAAAGCACAGGACTATTAGCCGTTAATGATGAAGTTTTAGAAGTTAATGGCATAGAAGTTTCCGGGAAGAGTCTAGATCAAGTAACTGACATGATGATTGCAAACAGCCGCAACCTCATCATCACAGTGAGACCAGCAAACCAGAGGAATAACGTCATTAGGAACAGTCGGACTTCCGGCAGCTCTGGCCAGTCTACTGACAACAGCCTTCCTGGCTATCCACAGCAGATCGAACCGAGCTTTGAGCCAGAGGATGAAGACAGCGATGAAGATGACATTATTATTGAAGACAATGGTGTGCCACAGCAGATCCCTAAGGCTGTTCGCAACACCGAGAGCCTAGAATCATTAACACAAATAGAACTCAGTTTTGAATCTGGACAGAACGGTTTTATTCCTTCTAATGAAGTGAGCTTAGCACCCTTAGCGAGTGGCACAAATGCAGAATTTGAAACGCGCGCTCCAGATCAAAAACTCTTAGAAGAAGATGGAACGATCATAACACTATGAAACCATCGCATCTGAATGTTTTCTGAGTGAGGATGCCATGGAGACTTGTAAATTGGCTAGTTTAAAGCATATGTACCTCTGAACCAGTGATCTGGGATAGGCATGAAAAAAATATATTGCAAGCTTAAAATGTTATTAAAATAGTAGTTCGATAATTAATATAAACGTCAGTGGGTCAGAGGTGAATTTAAGCCTAAAACAAAGGGGCCTTTGCTAATGAAATGATGTGCTTTTGCTATTTTGTCTATAGAGGACTGGATGTTAGAGCACATTCCCAGAACTACACATAAGGACTAGATCATTTCCGTTTGAAGTGGTTGCATATTTAACCTGCTGTGCAGAGCCTGGTTGATTTTTCCTTTAACTGTATATTTTCTAACGTGAAGAAGTCTGAGTCTCTCTTTCGGTACTTTGGGACCTTGGCTCCTATATTCCCCATGTTGTATTTTGATTTTTTAATATTGTTCCTCTGTTGCTAATTGTAGCGAGTAATTTTTTCAAATGCTTTTTTTTCCCCTAATTTCTAAGAAATCAAATCAATTGACTGTTTTTAGGGGTTGCTTCCTAAGTTATAAAGCATTGAAGCTATGTTCCTGAATTAAGAAACTCTAACAGTTGTTCAGGTCCGTGTTTGCCCATGGGAGACTCTCTCCCATAACCTCTTCTTGTCCTCATTCCAAATCTCATTAGAAATCATTCCTTTTGTTGTTTGTGTGTATATTTTGTTTGTCTGCCTTTTTACTCTTTTAATGTATTTGAGTAGTGTGAATTATTTTCGTTAAAAAAAAAATGCACCCAAACTAAGAGATTTTTACACACAGGACAACCCTGTGCACTTTTTATATGAAAATTTTGGGTTTTCCTTAATGGGATTTCTAGGAACACTGCCTACACTTTATGAAAAGTATGTCGTATTCACCTCTGACAGGTAGAGTGTATCTCGATTAATTTTATGAGGCTATTTATTACTTTCCGATGCATCCACTTAGCAAGGTAAGAGTAAGGCTGCTAACTTTCGTTCCTTGCCTGGTTTCATTGTATGGAGGTGCACAGGCACTACAGTAGCTTGTATATAGAGACTAAGAATAGTATGAACTACATGAGTTCCCTGTGACTTATGGATATTTCTCTCAGAGTTATTTATTGATTAATTTTATGCTAGGGCTAGAATGGATACCTTATAACAATTGTGTGCTATTAAAACAATGAAGAATCAAATGACTCCGTTTTGAAGGATATTTTCTCTATATGGTAGAAGTATATGAAGTAAAGTTGATTAAATGAAGCTCTCTTGACTCAATACTTCAGTATATTTTGCCCACATTTTACCACGAAACATGTTATCACTAAACTGTTAACTGCACAACATTATGTAATACAGTGTACTTGTTGAATTCATTGAAGTTCTTCCAGTTATATAACCACTATTTTTTAATGGCATTCCAGGTTTAACATTCTGTTGAGTTCTATAAATTTGACTCTTGAATGGCAAAATGTTAATAAGTAGAAGGTTACATTACATTTATAATTATAAGCGGTGCAGGGCTTCAACATTTTAAGTAAAAATACTTTCACATACTACCTCTCTCGCTTTCTCTTTTTTTTAACAAAGTTTTAACATCAGAACTTTTCTCTTAGGGGAAGAAATACTTCAGGGCTTGACTTTTTGTACAACTTTTAACTGTAAAATACAGATTTGTCTTGTATGTATTCATGAAAATGGAAATCAAAGCTTCCCCTGCATCGGCAGGTGGACTCTCAACCACTGCGCCACCAGGGAAGCCCTGCTAGTGATTTTTAATTATTCCCACTAAGGGTATATGTCAACGGTCTTTTCAACTGGATCTCTCGTTTAAATTATTGGTGAAAGAATTGATTGCTAGACGTATTGTAAAACCAATAGATCTTGGTTATACAATAAAATGTCGATTCATTGGTAGTCTGAATTATCTCAAGTGTACCTTATTAACAAAAATATCAGTGGACTCAGCATAAAATTTTATAGTACTAAATGTCAAGCTAACTGTGAATTTTGTTCTGTATCTTAAGTAAATTTATGATAATGTCCTCATGAGCTATCAACAAAATATATGTACTTTTGTGAACTATGGATTTTCTAATTAAATTTTACATGCAACATGATTTTTACATGAATGCTACTTTGTTTAAACTATCAAATGTCAGTATTTTACTACAATTTTATTATAAAATGTACATTATCACTAAATGAGCTTTGATTTTAAAAATCAAATTAGCTTTAGTTGTATATTATTTTTTACAAATAAAGATAGACTTGTATAAAGGCTACTTTCTTGTCTGCAAATATATGAAAAGTCACCCAACAAATATTTACCAAGCACCCATTACAGCAAATGGGTAGGGAGAAAATTGCTAAGTTATAACAAGATCCTGGCTTCCTTAATTTTTAGAAGATCAACACCAGGAATTCCTGACGGGCCAGTGGTTAGGACTCTGCGCTTGCACTGCCGAGGGCCCGGGTTAGAGTTAGGGTTAGGGTTAGGATTAGGGCATTTAAAATGTAGTTAAATTCTGATAATGTGAGAGGTTATGCATGATATCCATATAGAATTATCACTTACATTGTTTAAGATTATTTGAAATAAGGCTAAAGTTGTTTGTAAAGTGAAAGTTTCTCTTCTGAATTCAAATTCACTTAGTTATACTTTTTATTACCACCCCAGGTACAGGTATTGCCTATATGGATTGAGTTCACTTTATGCTGAACACTGTAAAAGGCCTGAGATAAAACAGACCCTCTTCCTGAGCCAAGTCTAATCCCAAATTAGTCACCCGGTCATTGGCTAAGTCGATCTCTGCACTAACTCCTCTGCCATCCAGCATGCAGGATAATAACCGATTCCTTCTGCCAGTTTAAAAACTGAAAGTCTTCTGAGTAAAAAATTCAACATCGTGTACATAGAACCCTTCACATCGTCCATTGGTGCAGACTGTGTTGCACTCAGTACCTGATGCACTTGGTTTCAGGGTCCATGAAACAATGGTATGGAACTAAAAGATCCTTTTCATCCCCAAATACGACCCCAGTGCTCTTTGTATCCTAAATCCCTGCTGCTTCCAAGTTTCCAGTCTGGGTAAAATATTACATTTGAGGAAAAAATCATCGAAGTCATAGAAATGTATAAGGAAAAGCTAGCCCTGTTCTGGTCGTTTGCCTTAAGGTACTTGAATTAATGGTTAGCAGCAACTGGTTGTTTGCTCTGATTTTCCCATCTTTTAGACTGATGAAAGGTTTAATTGTGGGTGACAAAGCATTAAGGGTTGTGTGTGTGTCAGTGACTTCGGCAGCTCAGCAGGTTGGGGAGCACCTGACTTAGAAGACGTAGAAAGTCTTGACCTTGTTGTTTGTGACAGCATATCACTTGCTGATGGTGACTGTTACCTGTAAGGTAAAGCATACATTAGTTGTGCCTTTAGCTATATTACATGCTACTTAAGTGCTGTAATTGGGTGGGTGTCTGACTAGCTATTACAAGGTAAAAGAAAGGAAATTTGTTAGATTTAATAATTGAAAAGCCCTTAGTGTGTAGTAGTCTACCAAGTTCTTCCCTGTAAACAAGATTTACATAATATATTTTTAAAAGCTAATGTGTTTGTCCAGTTACTTTACAAAATTTGATGTGTATTTTATAAATTAATATTAAATAGAGTTCGTATTTTATTTACAAGCTGTATTTAGGTGTTTTCCCATTTTAAAAAGCTTTCTTGAAGAGTTCTCCGTGTAATAGAAAATATTTTTTTTAGTTCATTATAGTTATCTAGTTCATTATAATCCCAAGGGATGGATAGCAAAGTTATTTAATATAGTATTAGTAAAGATAACTTAAAAATTTTTTTCAATTATACAAATAATACATAATTCTTATTATTTTTTTTAAAAAAGGCTAAAATTCTTTTTTGTCCACAAAGCATATTTATTCATACGGTACTTGGTTATAAAAAGAAATTAAAGTGGCTGAAAATGAGTGACTGTAATTTATAATTATGGCAGGACAGCAGGTACAAACTAAGGTGTTTTAGGTAAATTGTGAGTCACTATCTTAAAGATACTGTAGTATAATGGCTTTCAAACATTGTTTAAAAACTGCACGCCACAGTAAGAAATGCATTGAATGTTGTGATCCAGTACACAGATGTGTGTATGCATGTGTATGGATGGGTGTACTACACACCTATATATAATTGAAAGTTTCACAGAGCGAAACCATTACATGAAAAATGCTGATTTTCTGTTCCATTTTTTAAATGTTTATTGGGCCATCCCAAAACAATTTCAGGATGCACTATTTGAAAAACTCTTGTGAAGCACTTTGTTTTCCACTTGAGAAATTTGCCATGGAAAATACTAGTATATTTTTTTTCCTAGGGGGGGAAAAAAGCGCTGCATTGCTTTCTTTTTTATTTTGAAATAATTTCAAACTTAGAAAAGAGCTGCATGAAAAGTACAGTTTATACCCTTCACCCCGATCATACCCACATTTGCTTTCTCTCTCCATTTTTCCTGAAACATCTGAGAATTGGTTGCAGAGATCACAGCCCCTTAAGCCCCTAAAGACAGGCATATATTTTCCTGAGAACAAGGACATTCTCTCATACATTCCTGTATACGACCTCAGTTCAGTTATCAAATTCAAAAAATTTAACATTGATACAGTAATATTTATTACACAAAAGCCATACTAGAATCTCACCAGTTGCCCCCGTAGTGTCCTCTGCAGAAAAATCATCCCTCCATCCAGGGTCTAATCCAGAATCATGCATCGCATTCAGGTGTCATGTCTCTGGTCTCCTTTAATCTGGAACAGTTCCTCAGCTTTCCTTTGTCTTGCATAATATTGACATTTTTTCAAAGTAAAGACAAGTTGTTTTGTAGACTGTCCCTCAGTGTGGGTTTGTCTGTTTCCTCATAATTAAATTCAAGTTACGCATTTTTGGCAAGAATACTACAGATATGATATGATATCCTCATTGTACCGTGTCAGAAGGCACATGTCATTTTATCTCAATATTGTTCATGTTAAAACGCTTTTCAGTGGGGGGAAAACGGTTCTTGTATTCTTAATTATTCTAATTATTCTCAAGCTGATGAACGTGAACGGGGACTTAGGAAGTGTATCTGTTTTCAGATCCATCCGTTCTGTGTCTTAATTGTTTTCTGATTGGAGAAACAATAGAAGATGGTGAAATGGCATGAATATTCTTGAGTGTCATTTGCTTAAGTACTTTTTGTGGACCCAGTGATTATTTTTTCTGGCACTGACCTGAGTGGAAGAAAACCATCCCCAATGAAACTTAAATCCTGCGGTCATGTGCTCTAGAGCGCTAACTGAAGGCTTCTGGCTTTGGATTATGAATGTATCCAACTCGAAGGGCTTCACTAAAAAGAGATTTATTGGCTCACGTAGCTGAATAGTCAGGGCTAGAACTTCAGCACAGATATTATCTAACAGTGCGGCTGGTAGAACTTAATACAATGAGGGGAGTGGCCTATTTGCTCATTTGCTCAGTCCAAATGGGAGTCACTAGGCCACACATGGATACTGCATGTTTGAGATATGACTTGTGCAACTGAGAAGCTGAATTCTTAACTCTATGTCGTTTTAATTAATGAATTTAAATTTAAATAGCCACACGGAGCAAGTGGCTGCTGTATTTACAACACAAGCTAGAATTTCTGTTTCTTGCTTTGCTTTTTCTCAAATTACCCCTTTGTGGTGACAAAAATGGCCTGCAGCAACTCTAGTGTACCTTCTGTCATTAACTACCCACCCGGAAGCGAGCCTCCGCTCCCCACCAATCACAGCCAAAGCCTCAGAGCCCACTCTCTCTGGCTCTGTCTGGGTCCTGAGCCCACATCTGCGCTGGGTTGGTGAGGGGTGTTCCTCAAAGAAGAATCAAGGCATCAGGGTGCTGTCACCTCACAAAAGAAGGACCCTGTGAAAGGGAAGTGAACACAGTGGTATCAATTGCAGCTTTTTTTAAGAGTGTTTGGGTGTGCATTTCTCATCAAGGAGAGAGTTAAAAGCATAAGGTACTGTGCAAAAGGTAAATGGGGACAGAGGGCAGTCCTCTGTCAAAGGAAAATGGTAAAAGTGGAAATGAAATTTGGGGTCTAGTGGCCTGTTCTGAATTTGATGGAAAAGTTTAAATCTCATAATAATGGCAACGTTTGCTTTTGTGTTTTCAGATATTATTGTTTTATTTTGATTGTATTTACCATAACTAAATCTGATACAAATGTAATGTATAAAGAGTACGTAGAAACTTTAATCTGAAATGGCAGAAAGTTCAAAAATTCATTACTTTTGAAATACAGAAACGAGAGAATCATGGTCTTAGAGTAATGGGTAAATGTGATGCCCAAGGGGTTGGAATGGGGTAGGGTGGGTGGGACTGGTAAGCCAGAGTCTCCCCTTACACACACACCCCACTGCGTTGTTGCCACTTGGATATGTATGGGCCCAGCGTTGCCAGCTCTTCGAACTTTTAAGAAGATACCAGAAATCCAGAATTTCCCGTGGAACATCCTGATTTTTAAAACAACTCGTGAGACAGACCAAACAGACCGGCCAGCCCCAGCTGGCCTGCAGGCTACCTGTTTGCCAATGCTGTCTCAGAAGCTCAGAACCATGGACCATCAAAGGCTCTCATTCCTTTACTGTGAAACCATCTCCTCATAGGTCACGGCGAGGATTGAGGACAGTGCCTGAGGATTAATAAGCGCTCTGAATGTCAGCTGTGCTGTCCACTTCTCAGGGAGATGGCTGAGGTCCAGAGGGATTCAGCGACCAGCCCAAAGCAGTCCTCCAACTGTGTGGTCCCCAGACAGCAGCTTCAGCATCACTTGTATGGAAGTTAGAGATGCAGATGCTCAGGCCCCACCTCAGTTCTGCCGAATAGACCCTCTGCTGGTGGAGCCCAGAGATCTGCATTTTTAACAAGCTCTCCTCAGGTGCTTCCTGTGCATATTACAGTCTGAGAAGTCCTCAGATCCATCTGTATCTTTCCTTCACTCTTAGCAGAACTGCTTTAATGAGCATGGCTTATAAGGTCTTCTAAAATTCATAAAGATGTACGGAAAGCCTTCATCTACTCATCTGGCATACACTGTACTGTTAACTTGGCGAAAGTAAGCTTCAGTCTCCAGCCCCCTGTGCAAGGGACTCCACTTCCTTAAATTAGTATAATCTGACTTTCCAGAATCGCAAGGTTGATCGAATACAGTAATTCCCCACACAGATCATTAGAGGTGTGCAGAAAATAAGCCTCTGAAAAGTCCAGGTTGGATTTTTGTTCTGGGCTATCCACCAAAAGAGAAGACAAAAAAAGGCTAGAATTTGACTAATAGTACAACTCACAGATTGTATCAGTACAGCATTCCTTTTCCATCCCATCTCCTAGCAATGCCTGAAACGACAAGGAAATAGATTTTATGGCATTGTTCCACTAAGACCTGGAACAGGTTCCACTCAGATGAAACAGGGCACTGTTCTTATGGAACGTAAGAGTTCTGTTCCCAGGCTTTCTGTCCTGCCAGCGCGTGCTAGCTTTAAATCTGGGTAGTCAGTCGCAAATCAGGTTTTCCCCAACATTCCCAGAGGCCTTTAGCTGCTGTCTCAGGTATGTACCCGGGGTGACTCCAGCAAAAATTTGTATGCTTAGTGACTCAGAAACTAAATCATTAACTTGGTAAATACCTGCCAAGCATGGGTGAAGGGAGCTTGAAGGAGAGGGCTTTAGAATGTGGGCCTCCAACAATGCCGTGATGATGACAGCATGGGAACAGCAGTCCTGGTCAGTGTTGCTTCCCGGGTGGATCAGTGACTAAAGCCAGAATCATCTGGAATCAGAATCCCCAATCAGTCACTCTCAGGAGTAACAATCCACACCAGGTAACTTAACAAGAAGGTAGATTTCATTCTAATCTCTATCTGGTAAAGCAGAAAAATGTGGAAAAGGATTCTTGGTTTAAAAACATACATAAAGCAACTATACCCCCAATACATAAATAAATAAATAGATAGATAAATAAATAAAATTAATAGACATTAAAAAAAGTAAAAACACCCATACAGACAACTTTTAACT
>NW_020173687.1:10662560-10692666 GCF_003031525.2 Neophocaena asiaeorientalis asiaeorientalis | reverse complement strand
GAATTAACATTAGTGCAATGCAAAAAAAAAAAAAAAGGATAAAAAAGGACTTCCCTGGCGGTCCAGTGGTTAAGACTCTGCACTTCCACTGCAGGGGGCACAGGTTCAATCCCTGCTGGGGGAGCTAAGATCTCACATGCCACCTGGTGCAGCCCCGCCTTCCCACCCCTCCCCCCCCCAAAAAAAGAATAACAACGTAATGTACGCTTCTGACACACGCATATACAAAATGCCAGACAATACTTGAAAAATGATTCCAAACAAATCTCACCCCAAAATGGCCATCGTAAAAATTTTTCATTCCCTTGTGGAAGGCAACAGTCAAACCTTTGCAATAAAGTCTTCGCAATTCAGTTGCGGCCCGTGAGGGTTTTTCTAGCGAGCTGGCGTCCATGTCCTCCCTCCACCACCACGGGGCCTTGACTGGTGCTCACAGGGCCCGTGCCCAGTGGGACTGGCATGGGCCTCCATCAGCCAAGCAGACAGCAGAGAGGGAGGAAATCAACAGTGAAGGGAGAGAGCCAGGGGAGGAGGCAGAGTGGCTGGGAAGCTGGCCAAATGGCAAAGGGCTGAATGGGCTACATCAACTCCTGACAGCTCCTCAAATATCCTCGCTGTCCTTTCCCGCTCACTGCGTGGGTACCAGGGGAACACAAAACCCCTTTGCCTGGACGTCGCCAAGAATTCATAAACGTTTGTTTTTAAAACAGCATGTTAAGCAGAGCGAAATGTTCATGATTTTGAGGGATGTGACAAACTGGATGCAGAAGGTGAGGTCACCTTGACATCCCTTAATCAAGTCATGAAGTTCAAGTTCAGCCTGCCGATTGCTTATTGTGATCATGGTTAGAGTTTTTCCTCTTTTGCAGGGTTTGTGCCTGAATGTTGATGGCTTCTAGGATGGAGGAAAGATGACAAGACTGATAATGCTTACTATCTGAGTATTTTCTTTGTCTTTCCTCTTTTAGCCTTGCGAAGATAAATAATGGTTAAGGATGGATAAAATATTTAACAGTGGCCATGCATAATTTATTCCTGAGTTGTTGCTCATTTCCAGCCCAATAGTTTGCTCTCAATTAGGACTTCTCAGAACCATGATGTCTCCTTGGCAAACTGACATCATGCTTATTTTTACTCTGTTCTTCCTAGGGCTAATTGTTTTTATAATTTGTTGCCATTGTTGTCGAAGTACTCATTCCTAGATGTTCTCTTCATCAAAAGCAAAAGTCAAAATTCGAGGCAAGGTTTTTTTTAATATTCATTTCTGGTCCTTACAGTTAACTCAGAGCTTCAGAGACATAACCTGGGGAAGAGAAAAATATATTTGCATACATAACTATCTCTTATAAAAACTAGACTGGCTAAGGAAGCTGTGTGGCCAGTGAAGTAATATATGATTTCAGAAGAAACTTTAGGGAAAAAAGTATATGAAAGAAAAGAGTCACCCCCTCAAAAAAGCACTATTCAGAGATAACCACTCTTAAGTTTTTCAGTACATATGCACAATGATATATATTACCTAATATGGATTTTGACAGAAACAGGATCTTACATACATCTAAATTATTCTGTAATTTGCTTTCTTCAGAGGGCAATATATTGTGCATGTCTTTGCTCTGTCAATACAGCTCTACATCTTTTATAATGGCTTCATTGTATTTCATTGTATAGATGAACCCTCATTTAATAAAACCAATTGCCTTTCGTTTGCTTTTTCCATTTTTTTTTCACAATTATAACAGTGCTGTGGTGAGCAGCTTTGTAAATACATATTTTTATTCTTTGTTCAGTTAATTCCTTAGGATAAATTCCTAGAAGAGAAATCATTAGGTCAACGCATGTCTTTTTTTGTTTGTTTTTTTTTTTTGTTTTGGAGAAGGAGGGGGCATTGGTTCATGAATATATCCAGTTTCCTTCCGGAAAGGTTGTTCTAATTTAATTCCTCACCAGGGGTATGTGTGAGTCGTTTTCCCCTCCAAAACACCAGATTTATTATTTTTATGCTTTTCCTACTTAATAGGGGAAAAAGCGTCTCTTTATTTTGCTTTACATACCTTTGATTATTAGTTTGAAGGGCTTTTAAAAAACTGTTTATTAGTATTTCTTCTTTTGTTAGCTTCTCTGTTTGGGTCCTTTGCATAACATTTTAAAAATTGAGGTATCAGTCTTTTCTTAATATAGAAGTGCTTTGTAGATTAAGGAAGTCAACCTTTTGGTCATCATTTTTTCCTAATTAGTCATTTGCTCCTTACTGTGTGTATCATTGGCTTTTGTATTTATTCTGTAGGAATTTCTTATTGTCCATGGTAAAATTCTTTATTCTTTTCTCTAGTAGTTTCCCTCTCAAATTATATAAATGCTTACCCAGCTTTTATTCTAAGTTCCATACTTCTATGATTTTTTTTTACATTTAAATATTTAATCCATCTGATAATTCTTTGGCTATCTAATCTTTGGTTAAACTAAGAGATCTGAGATTTTTTTTTTGTTTAAATTCTCCATTAATTGTTCTATCATAATGTATTGAATAAGACACTACTTTCTCATTGCATTGTAATTCCACCTTTATCATTTGCTAGTTTCTTACATGTTCTTGGGTTTGTTTTGGCCAAATCACGATTTGTTAATCTACTTGTCTGCTTTGGAAGAATTTCATGTTGTTTTGATTACTGAAGCTTTAAAATACATTTTAGTATCTGTAGAGCAAGCCCTCTTATTCCTCCCCAATTGTTTGTTTTTTACAAATTTAGTTATTCAAATGGTAAATAAATTCACATGGTTCAAACAACCAAAAAAAGTTTTTAAAAGTACATAGTGAAAACACTTTCACCTTTTTTGGTCCCCAGTTCACCCAACTGTCATTCCCTTCCCTTCGGTACCAATTATGCTCTATTTCTTGCTTATCTCTCCATAGATTTTTAATGTAAATCAGACAGTATGAAAATATACTATGTCCCCTCTTATTATTATATAAAAACAGCATATTCTACCCTTTGCTTTTCTCATTTAATATATCTTTGGTAATTCTTTCCTTATCACTAGATAAAATTCTTCCCCATTCATTTATTTCCATTCCTTTTTCTAAATACAAACTTTTAATTTTGGAATTGTTTTAGATTTACAGGAAAGTTGCACAGATAGTACAGCATCACCCAGGTTCCTCTGATGCTAACATCTTATATAACCATGGTACCTTTGTCAAAACTAGAAATTAACATTGGTACATGTCTTTGTCTTCTCCGGCTGCATAACAAAACACCACAAACTGGGTGGTTTAAGCCGCAGAGAGTTATTTTCTCAAAGTTTTGGAGGCTGGAAGTCCAAGATCTAGGTGCTGCTGCTGTTTCCCTGTGTTCTCACATGGCCTCTCCTTTGTGCAAGAGAGAGAGGGAGGGAAAAAGAGCTCTCTGGCATCTCTTCTTATAAGGACACTAAAGGCACGAATCTTATAGGATCAGGGCCACACCCTTATGACCTTATTTAACCCCAGTTATTTTCTTAGAGACCCCATCTCCAAATACAGGCACACTAGGGGTTAGAGCTTCAACATATGAATTTGGGAAGGGGGAAAGAAACAACTATTCAGTCTATAACAGTACATTACTATTGACTGAACTTTAGACTTTATTTGGATTTCACCAGTTTTCCACTAATGTCTTCTTTCTGTTCCAGGATCTAGTCCAGGATACCACGTTGCATTTAATCCCCATTCACTTTTGCAGCTCCATTACATGCAACCAATTTAATATATTAAACAATCCCTTATTGCTGGACCTTTGGTTTGTATCAATTCTTTTGCCACCGCAGCTATGTGGTAATTAATAATTGTATTCATAAGTCATTTTGCACATGCTGAAATATAGTTGTAAGGTAAATACCAAGAAGAGGAATTACTGAGCAAAATGCACATGCATTTTTAATTTCAATAGAGTCTGCTGGTTTGTGTGTCAATTTGTATAATCCAGCCAACAAAGAGTGGGATTGCCCATAACCTTGCCAAACCTGTGAATTTTCACCACTCTGATGGTTGAAGAATGTATCTTATAATGAGGGAGGTCAAACATCTTTTCATATGATGATAATCTACTTGAATTAGCTTTTCTTTCAATTATTTTTGCATATACTTTGCTCATTTGATGTTTTCCTTATCATTTTCCAGAAGTCCTTTATAGTTGAAGATTACACCTTGACTATGTATCAGCAAATATTTTTTTCCCCTCTTGTCATATTGTTTTTCCTAACAAGCAACTTTATTGAGATGTAATTTATTCCAATACAATGTACTTTGAATGGACAGTTCAATGAATTTTGACAAATAGAATACATCCATATAACCACCACCACAATCAAGATATCAGACATTTCTTATATTATTTTGGAATATGCTTAGAGTAGTGTTTGCCATGCAGAAACTTTTCACCTTTCTATAGTTGAAATTTTCTTTTATGGCTTCTGAATTTTGTGTCAAAATAAGAGATGCTTTCACACTCTGAGGTTAAGTAATTATTCATTTTTTACTTCTACTATATTTGTGTCCATCAACTCAGGAATACATAAACAAGGTGTGGTACATCCATATAATGGAATATTTGGGGGCCACAAAAAGGAGTAAAGGGCTGATGTGTGCCACCACATGGATGGACCTTGAAGACTTCATGCTAAGCGAAAGAACTCAGACGCAAAAGGTCCCACAACATATGATTGAATTTATATGAAATGTCCAGAATAGATAAATTCATAAAGACAGAAATTAGATTAGTGGTTGCCTGGGCCGGAAGTAGATGGGAGGTTGGGGGAGCAATGGCTAAGTAGTGTAGCAACTCTGTGAATGTACTTTAGTCTATACCATTGACTGTATACTTTCAACAGGGGGACTGTATGGTATGTGAACTATATAGCTCAATAAAGTTGTTAAAAAATGATTCACAAACCCCATTCATTCAAAATATATGAACTGTGCCAATGTGGACTTTGTGGCAGTTGGGGGGTCACAGCAGTGAACAAGAGGGTGCAGTTCCTGACCTCATGGAGCTAACATCTAGTGGACCTGCTTTCACACTGTATCCTTGGAAAGAAGATACTTGAAAAAAGAAATTTCCGAGACCAGAAATTCTTCTGGCTTCTAATTCACATTTCTTGAAGAATAGCGGTTTCAAGTGACTGGACAGACCAGCTGAATCAGAATCTGCCTTTTACCAAAATCCCCAGGTGACGCGTCATTCACCTGGTACATTCACCTGGTACATTCACCTGGTACATTCAAGTTTAGGAACCAGTGATCTAGAGGTGACTTTTCAACCAAAGCAGAAACCCTGTCTATACCGTCCCTGTCTAGGAGGAGACGGCCCGACTCTGCTTGAATTGCCCCCGAGGTGGAGCCTCACCCCTCGGAGACCCCATCTGTTTATTCACATACAACTCACCTTCGGAAACTTTCCCCTTCACTTTAAGGTGAAGTCCGCTTCCCTTTAGTCATACCTGCGTACTTGTTTTATTTTGTTGTGTTAACAAATTCCCCCAAACTCAGAGGCTTAAAACGACACACGTTTGTTATCTCAGTTTCTGTGGGTCAGGAGTCTCAGTACAGTTACCCGGCTCCACGGCTCAGGGTCTCTCTCACAAGGCTATAGTGAAGGTGCCGCTGGGGCTGTCTGAGGCTCGAGTCCACATCCAACGTCAAGCACATTCAGGTCGATTTTAGTTCCTGCATTTGTAGGTGTGAGGCCCTGGGCTCCCGGAGGCACCAGCTGTTCGCTGCTCCGGGGCCCCCAGAGGGGTGCACAACAGCGTGGCTGCTTGCTTTCCTCCAGGCCAGCAGGGGCGCGCCTCCCTGACTCCTTCCAGCTCTGACTCTGCATCGGCAGGCGGGCCCTCAACCACTGCGCCACCAGGGAAGCCCGAGAGCCTCTTTAAGGGCTTGTCTGATTAGGTCGGACTCACCCAAGATAATCTCCCTTTTGATTAACTCCAAGTCAACTAATCAGTAACTTTATCACGGGAATGATAACCCATCAGATCCTCCGGCTCCCCCCATACGCGGGGATTAGGTGATGTAGGCCAGTGGGCTGGAATCTTAGAATTCCACACAACTCCAGGGGACGCCACGCACGCCCGTTGTCTATGTGAGTGGTGTTCTGCACAGCTAGGCAGGTGCGGTTTCTCTGTTTTTTCGTGTCCCTGGCTCAGTTGTCGTTCTTCTCTCAGCAGCCCCACGGAATTCATCGACCCCTTCCTTGCGATCTTCCTTTAGATAGATCTTCCTCTAGATAATGCAAGCTTTCTCCCGGCAAAACAGCCCCTGATCCTTCAAACTGTCATTACATGTCATAAGGTCACATGAGCATCACATGATCATAAAATCAGTCATAAACTGACTTTATGTTCAGTTCGTCTCAACAGATATTTATCAGATGCATTCTTGGTGACCAAAACCTTGCCACCATCAGCTATATTATCTATCTGGCCATCTTCTTTGTCCTCCCTTGAAGACACTCTAGTTTGTCAATATTCCATTTATAATGTAGGATTTATTGAGCACTTTATGCCAGCCAGTGTTTAAAGAAGTTTATGTAGATTGTCTCATTGAATCTTTTCAGCAACGCTGTGAAGTTGTATCATGCCATTTTACTGTTGAGGAAACTCAGGCACAGAGAAGTTAAGTCATTCCGCCAAGGTCACACAGCTTTTAGGTGGGTGGAACCCAGACAGTTTGACTCTAGAGCCTGTGCCGTTAGTCACTGTGCATTGTTCCCTCCCAGAGGTACATTCTGTACCCAGCAGGAGCCCTCCAGGGGCCAGAAGACAGTCCACTTCTAGCTCTTTGCACTGCATTCTGTATTTTTTAGTTAATGCATCCTCATCCTCATTTGCTCTTTAGCAGCTGTGTTATTTCAATATCTTAAGTTAAACTCAAAATCAATTAAAAAATGCTCTGTGGTTGTCACATGAACTGCTGAAGACGAGGTTTCCCACATGCTCAATAATCCTCAAAAAAGTAAATACTTTTTTTTCTGCTAAATTTCATTGTGTTTGCTAATGGCCATTGTTACAACCAGGGGCCCCTCTCAGCTTATTGTCTGCTGCTGATATGCCTGCAGGTTTCGTATAGAGCAGGATCTCTTTTATGGAACACCTACTGTGTACACAATGCCGTACCCTGTTCTCCAAAGACACTTAAGGGCCTTTGAATCCTAGTGAATAGAGATACAGCTTCCTGAAGCAAGAAACAAATATATTCCAATGTTCCAAATAGTCTAATGAATACTGTTTTACCAGGGCACTTAACTATTTTCTAACATCTTCTGACGTATTCCGATTCATCTCAGTGTGATATAGATGAGAGAGCCATGGGCTTGAAACCCAACTCCACGCAGTTACATACGTGGGCCTGGGCCACAGTTTCCTGAGCCTCAGTTTCCCCAACTGCGAAACAGAAAATCAAGTCCATAATTCCTTTTTTTGAAACTTTGAAATCCAGGAAACTGAAAACCATTTGCTTTTTTCCCCAGCGGGCCAGCAGAAATGCATTGACCAGCAGAACCTGAGCCAGACTGGCATGAGATTTATTTAAGACCCTTAATGAGCTCATATAAGGTGACTATTCATACATTCTACTGAGAAATACGAAGTCTGATAACAGGGTGCTGCCCCACTCGTCCTGGAGTTGTCACCTCGGGTGTCCTATGTGCTCCGTGTTAACATTCTAAACCCAGGAGTTCTGATTCTGAAACATGTCTGGCCCCAAGGGTTTTGCATTAGGGGTGGTGGACCTGTAATGCCCAGGACTGCCTGAGCCTGCAGGAGAATTTACAGAAGGCGCTAAGCTCCCGCCTGGGTCACCGAAGCCCGGCCACTTCACACCTTGCTGGGTAGGATCTTTTCCCTCCAGCGTCTGTTTAAACGGAGGCAGAACAAACAGCCTGGGACCCACATTTCAGTAGCTGGAGGGGGAAGGAAATGCCTCTTTCCTCTAAACCCAGGATTCTCCCCTCACTTTCCACGACCGGGGCAGCTCTAGCTGGAAAGCCAAACGTCGACACTTAGGGAGCACTTTGAGTCTCGACGCTTGGCCTCTTGCCTCCAAAGCTACGAGCCCCTTTGTGCAGCTCTGTTGTGGAAAGAAAAGGTGCAGAGAAAAACGGATCAAATGCCTGAGGAGAATCAGAAGCTTTTCTTTTACAGGGAACGAAGGGGATGTGCTATCTCTTATTACCATAGAGAGATCATTTCAAAACTGTGATAGGAAAATGCTTTTAAAACCTGGGTTTTCACCATGCTTCTGTCAAGAGGGGTGCTGTTCTACATCATTTTGCTGGTGGCGAAACAGAGACACTAAGCAGGAAAGTGACTCCAAGCTTTAGATGAATGTGTTTATTGAGGACTGACCTCTAGGTGCAAAGGCAGCCACTGGACTCCTACAGCAAGCCCCCCAAAACGCCCGAGACGTGTGTTCTGTCCTCCAGGAACTTTCTGTCTGATGGTGGCCTTACTTTCAACTTAGCCGAAGGTAGAAGGTAAGCTTAAAGGGCTTCATCTCTTTGGGGGTCAGAAAAAGGGCCCTGGAAGAGCGACCTTGAAGGCTGGGTGGAAGGCAGGAAGGGCAGTGGGCCCAGGGGCAGATGGAAACGCTGGACGCCGATGTGGAGCCCGGCAGACTTGGCATATTCAGGGGACCCCGGAAGCAACACCCAGACACTTTCACAGACCAAGAGGTCAGAGAGTGGGTGGGGAGACCGCAAACTGGGGCAGCTCCTAATTGCCGCAGGGCAGGCCCACAGTTTCCTGAGCTTCCCTTTCTTTTCGAGAGAAGCCGCAGTTGAACGTATGAACTGTGAAAGGTACCATTGAAAGATGCAGGGGTTTAAGCACGACGCTGGGCAAAGCTAACACACCTACAGATGCCTTCGTTTGGGCCGCGCAGTAACACCATCGCCTGCGTGGCTTATGAACAGCAGACATTCATTTCTCACAGATCGGGAGGTTGTAAGCCCAAGATCAGGGTGCCAGCAGGGTCAGGTTCTGGTGAAGGCCTGCTTCCGGATTGCAGGCGGCTGACTTCTCCGCGTGTCCTCACACGGTGGCAAGGGCAGGGGAGTTCTCCTGGGGTCTCTTAATTTTTTTTAATTTTTCTTTTATATTTTTATATTTATTTTTCTTTTATATAAATATATATGTATATATATATATTTTTTTCTGCAGAGCTCCTTTGTCTTCGAGTTAACCTTTGTGAAGGTGATGGGGGCACAGATCTTCCTGTGGACTAGACACCCCAGCCTGGTCTTCTTGGGTCACCTCTGTAAGAGCACTAATTCCATTCACAAGGCCCCCACCTTCTGAGACCATCACCTCGGGGTTAGGATTTCAATGTATGAACTTGGGGGAACACAAACCTTTGGTCTATAACGGCAGGCTGTGTGGCAGGGCCAGGACTCAGGTGAGGCAGGCGAGATGCCCAGGGCACACAACGAAAGGAGACTCTCACTCCCTGGGGCCAATCCTGACCGGGAGACCCCCTTAACAGTTTGTACTCCAAATGTCTCTCTTACCTCCTCCGGGCCCTGGCTCTGCTCTGTGGGCTCCCATTTGCATCTTAGGGTTCAAAGAGAAAAGCAGTAGACAGATTGGCAAGGGAGGCTTGGGGGGTGGAGGTGTTTGAACTTCACTTGGTGAGTACTGGGGAATTAAGAGCAGGAAGAGAGGTGGCTACAGGTGCTCTGGGAGGGCAGTGAAAAGGGGGGGCTGGCAGAGGGGCAGGCAGCCACCAGCTTTCCCGGTGCCAGGCTTCCCTGCAACAGCCAGTGTAGCGTGAGGAGCAGGTAAGGACCTGGGTTCTTCCCTTGACTGATTACAATCCCTGGCAAGTGACTTAACCTCTCCGTGTCTCAGTTTCCTCATCTCTAAAAGGGGCATCAGCAGAGCCTCCCTGCCTCACAGGGTGCGGAGGAGATTCAAGGCGGGCGTCTCTGTGAAGAGTTTTGAACAGAGCCTGGCACTTAGTAAGCTTTCAGGACACGTTCCCAATGAGACCAACGGGCCTTAGAAACGGCCCGCGGAGTTAAGCAGCTTTGGAGCAGCACAGATCAGAATCACCTGGGGCATCCTTTCAACCTCCCCAACCGAGGCCACGCCCCCGACCAATTAAATCCCAATCACTGGGGAGTGGTCACGGCGACAGTATTTTCTGGAAGTTTCCAAGGCGCAGCCGAGCTTGGGAACGATGCGCACCTAGAACCCTGTGTGCCTGAGGCCTGAGCTGACAGAGGTGACCTTGAAAAGACACAGACAGGCAACCATTTTGTAGCTGGAGGTGAAGCCAGATGGGACGGGGGGTGCGGGGGTGGAAGGATGTGTGGCCTCGGGGCCCAGCCGGGGGCCACTGCAGCTCCCGGGGGGGTCTTCGGGGCCAGGCGGCCACGGGCGCCCCGACCTCCGGCTGGGAGGGAGCCGGCTGCCTGGCCCCGCGGAGGACTCCCGAGCAGGAGGCCGCAGCAGCCGCTCTGAGCCCGTCTTGGGCGCCAGAGGGAGCTCGTGGGGACGCGCCACGGCTCCATCCCCACAGCTGGTTCAAACTGGTTTGGGCAGGGTGCGGCCCAGGCGGGCTGCATTCCAGGCCTCGGGCTTGCCGCCTGCCCCAGGGTCACCCCAAGCGCCTGTGAGAGGCCGGGGAGGCTGTTTAAAAATTCATCTTCTTTGTTTAAAATCATTAATTCGGCCTCCCACGGGGGTCCCTGGCTACAGACAGCTGGACTAACCGGAGAGGGGCTCTTCTCAGCCTGCGGGGTGCTGCGTGCGTCACAGTCAACGGCAGAGCTTTAAAAGCTGTTGCCAGCTCCCCTTCGCCCCAAAGACTGCGATTCCGAAAGGTGGGGGGTGGGCTTCCGGGCATCTGTGTTCTAAGCAAAATGTTTCTAAGGCATCATTACATTTAGAAAAAAAGACTAGAAACAAAATGACTCTTGGCTAGCCAGCGTGGCCTAGGGTATGAATCGCGGAGAGGCTGGTGAAGAGCGAAGATCTCTTTCCCGGACCCCCCATCTCCAGGGAAAGGGGGTCGGGGCAGCACTTTTAGCTAATATCCTAGGGTTTTGTTGGGTTTTGTTTTTTTCCCAGTGAGTCATATCGGGCATTTTAAAAGTTTAAATACTATAACAAACATCAACAGAAGAAATAAAACGTTACAAATATAATTGAAACCCCTCCCCCGTTTCCTCTCCCCCACCCCAGAGTAACCCGTTTCCTGAATGCGGTGTGCGTCACTCCCATGCACGGCTTTACACTTTTACTCCAATGTCGGTATCCACAAACAATATATAGCGCGGTTTCACATGTGTTAAAACCTTTATGTTAATGGCAGCGTGCCCTACACAGCCTTCACGATTTGCCTTTTTTTCTTAGCATTATGTTTCTGAAATTCGTCCGTCAGGGGAAGTTTGCTGTGCTCAGGACTGTGGCTAATCTGAGGCCGGTTCTGGGCTTTTCCGAGGGAGGGCCCCAGTCAGCCGGTAAGGGGGAGGGTCGGAGCTGGGTTTCTGGGTGCGTGTGGGATACAGAAGGGCTCTGAGCGTCAGCATAGTAATGAACGGCCACGTGCGGGTTCAGTGAGTTCCTATTAAATCCTTTTCCTTAGCACCTGAGGCCCAAGTCTTTGCCAAGAATTTTCCAGAAAATTACTCTGGCCTGAAGGCCTGAATGTTTGGGCGGCGATGTCGAGAAATTAGCAGTGGGAACTGTACAGTGATGGATTACCCAAAAGACAAATCAAGCATGTGCTCACGCCCCCTACCTAAGGTTGTCAGATAAAATATAAATTAAGATTTAACAGGACGAGGGTGAGGGGAGTCCTGTATATTTATTTGCAGCCCTAAGCGCAGCCCGATTTTTAAAAACGAATTTAACATTTTAAAAGACATCATAGGAAAAATGAGACCGCTAGACTTCCCTATACCTCGTTACCTTTTTTAGAACTCTCCTCACTAGCATTGCTTTGGACCCCACCCTCTTCAGCTTCTAAGGAGTCTAGACTAGCCTCCTAGGGGTGCGGGGCTGTGTCCAATTTAGTGCGCTGTAGAATTCCCTGGGGAGCTTATTTTAAAAGCTGCCCCTGGGAGGAAGAGGATCGCTACGCCCGACTTGCCTAATTTTTCGGACCGGCGCAAACAAGATGCTGTCCTAGGAGAGGCCCTGTGGGCGGGGTGATGGCGGGAGGGGTGGTCTTTAAATGAAAGGATCCTCTTAAGATATCTGTTCTCTATCCTGAATGCACGCTGGAACCACCCGGGGAGCTTTACAAACAACTGATGCCCAAGCCCCACCCCCAGGGATTCCGGCTGAATCGGCCTGGGGTGAGGCCTGGCTTCCGGGCTCTTAGAAACTCCCCGGGGCATTCTAAAGTGCTGTGGGAGCTGGAACCGCTGCTCCACCGGATTCCAGTGAAAAGGGGTGGTCTATACCGATGGTTCTCAAACTTGGCTCTATGTAAGAATCACCTGGCGAACATAAAAAGTACTGATGCCCAGGTTCCAACCCTAAAGGTTGTGTGTGGCCGTCAGACTTCGGAAGTTTTGAAGGAGCCCCAGGTGATTGCAATCTGAAAGCGAGTTTAAGAATCGTTTACCAGGTGGTGCGGGGGCCGGGCGTAGTGAGCGTCGCGCGCCACTGGGTGGCGCTGCCCGCTCGGCCCGGCGTTCCGGGAGGCGTGGGCCGCGGCCACTGGGTGCGCACCTGCCCCGCCTCCGCCAGGCGGGCCACGGGGCATGCAGCCGGTCGGGGGCGGGGCTCCGAGGCCAGGACGCGGCGTCGGGTTCCCGGGCAGCCGCCGCCAACTGGACTCTGCCGCGCTCCTCATGCTGCTCGTGGACGCCGATCGGCCGGAGCCCGTGCGCAGCGGGGCGCGCGAGCTCGCGCTCTTCCTGACCCCTGAGCCCGGGGCCGAGGTACGGGACGGGGTTGGAAGTGGGGGAGGCGGGTCTTGGGGTTGCGGGATCCAGGGCTCGCGCTCCCCCGGAGAGGAGTGGACGAGTGGAGACCCCTTGCGCGCTGGACCCGGAGCCTCGGCTTCCCCGCAGCATTCTCTCGTACCTGGCGCTGGGGCTCCGGACCCGCACTGGGGGTCCGAGGGGTCCTTCCTTTGCGGAGCGGTGGCTGTCTGGCGTCGCGCAGAGATGCGCGTCAGGTCGCGCCCGCCCTCTCCTCCAGCCCCGGTTCTCGGGGGCCCAGACTCGCTTCCCATCCCTACCTGAGACCGCCCCACCACCCCCAGCATCCTCCGGGATGCCAGACTGAGGCGCGCTCGGAGCTGCTGCCCTTTGCCAGCCTGGGCCCCGGGGGAGGCTGACCCCCGGTCCTGCCCCTGCCCGGGCGCTCGGCCTGCTCTGCTCTGAGCTGATGCTACATGCCGGGAGGAGGCGGGCAGGCTGCGTCTGTGCGAGGATGCTGCCGGCCTCGGTACGCTTCTGTTGCTAGGAGGGAAAATACCTCATCTCTGGCTGTACTTTCTATTTTAAAAGCACAGAACAAAAAGTAGATCTAAAGCTAGCCTCTTTATCTTCCAGCTGAAGCCAGTATGTTGACAGTGCCATGAAAGTTATTTACCGAAGTTCGCCAGGAGTTATGTAGGGCCAGAAAGTCAAGCCATTCTCTCTTTAAATCTCAGAAGCAGTACAGAAGTATTTAAAATAAAGGGTAAGCACCCTCTCCTTTTTCTCTCTCACCTCAATTCTAGTTCCCAGAGATAACCGTCTTTCACAGTTTGGTGTACATCATTCCAAACATATTAAAAATGCATTTACAAATGTAGGTATGCATATATACTAATAATTATACATAATTAGTTTTTACCAAAAAAACCCACGTGATACTAGAATAATGTTCTGTAACTTGCGTTTCTTTATTCAAAATAGCATGGACAAATGGAGAGTGACTTAATGGTAAGGTATAGGGCTTCTTTTCAGAGTGATGAAATAGTTCTGGAATTAGTGCTGATGGTTGCAAAACTTTGTGAATTCACTGAAAACCACAGAATCGTACACTTTAAAAGAGTAAATTTTATGGTATATGAGTTATATCTCAATTAAAAAAATAGTATGGACATATTTCCATGTCAGAATGTATCTATAAGAGCTGTCCAATTGAAATATAATTTGAGCCAAAGATGTGAGCCGTCCATGTAATTTTCTTTTTCTTTTTCTTTTTTTGGCCATGCCACGTGGCATCTGGGGTCTTAGTTCCCCGACCAGGGATTGAACCCATGCCCCCTGCATTGGGAGCTTGGAGTCTTAACCACTGGACCACCAGAGAAGTCCCCCATCCATGTAATTTTAAATGTTCTAGGAGCCATGTAAAAAAGGAAAAAGAAACAGATGAAATTAGTTTCAATATATTTAATTTTTTCCAGTTTTATTGAGATTTAATTGACATTAAACACTATAAGATTTAGATCTACAAGTTTCAATGTATTTAAAATAAGTGTCTCCAAAATATCCTTTCAACATGTCATCAGCGTAAAAAAATTTAAGGAGATTTTTACATTCTTTGAAGTAAGTTTTCTTTTTTTTATATAGTGATTCCTTCTTTTTTATATATATAAATTTATTTATTTTTGGCTGCATTGGGTCTTTGTTGCTGCGTGCAGGCTTTTTCTAGTTATGGTGAGCGGGGGCTTCTCTTCGCTGCCGTGCATGTGCGGGCTTCTCATTGCGGTGGCTTCTTTTGTTGCGGAGCACGGGCTCTAGGCACAGGGGCTCAGTAGTTGTGGCTTGCGGGCTCTAGAGTGCAGGCTCCGGAGTTGTGGTGGACGGGCTTAGTTGCTCCACAGCATGTGGGATCTTCCTGGACCAGGGCTCAAATCCGTGTCCCCTGTACTGGCAGGCGCATTCTTAACCACTGCACCACCAGGGAAGTCCTGAAGTAAGTTTTCAAAATCAGGCTTGGACGATTGAACTTACAGCACATCTCAGTGTGGACCAGCCACGTTTTAAGCACTTAATAGTCATAAGACACTGGCGGCTTCTGCATCAGAGAGTGTAGGTCTTCATCATTCCTTGGCTTCTTCGTGTCCCACCATTTCAGAATAATTCCTCCTATTTTCTGAGCACATACTATGTGCCAGCAGCGTGCTGCACTCTGTCCATGGACTATGTCATTGCATCTTGGCAGTGACCCAGTGGCTAGGACGTTACGTCAGCTTCATAACTGAAAACTGAGGCCCTCACCGAATAAGCAACATCCTATGAATGTCCTGTAATTTCTGAACCACGCCCCCAGGGATGGGCATTTAGGTTGGGTACCTGCTTAAGGGTTTAAGTAACCCGAGCATCTTTCGTGTTCTTTCTCCCCCTTGCTCTCAGCAGCAAGGTGTCACTGTGTCCAGCGGCCCAACCCAGCCTCATCTTGTCTTGACTAGGGACAGCCTTCAGGAGAAGCTGCATGTATTAACTTCATTTGCTCACAAAGGGCTCTCTCTAACTCAGACGCAGGCTGGCTCACGCTCGTTTGTAATGGCTGTAATGAAGAGCCGAACTCCCTGTAGCTCCACGCGGCAATAAAGCCACTTAGAGCTCTTGCTGAAGTTTATTTACCCAAAGAAGCAAAAACTGCCAGGGTGGAGTCACTTGCAGCCTCTACTTAAAGCTTAATTCATTGGCAGTTCCTCGCGCTGAAGCTGTTTGCAGATGGGCAAATGAACTGGAAAGGGAAAGTCTGGTTTGGGAACAGGTCTGGGCAGCCAGTGCCTCCTGCACCAGCCCCTGTCCTAGGGCCACTTTGGGCTTTTAAATGGAGCAGTAGGAGTCTCAGACCAGCCAGCTCCAGTCCTAGGGGTGTCCTGGGGTTCTTAGGGAAGTGGGCCTTCTTCGTTCAACACCTTGAACCCCTGCCGTGTGCGGGGAGTGAAACACACAAGGGCTCCCGCTCTCATGGCCCGACTGTCAGACAGTAAACACATAACATACAAAACCTCTAAATTGTGATGAATGCCATGGAGAACATGGGCATGGGTGATGTGATAGAGGGTGTCTTTGTGTCTGGGAGACATGGGGTGGGGAAGGCCTCTCCAAGAAAGCTTGAGACCCGTGTGGTAACCCCTTAGGAATGGGCAGGGAAGAGGAAGCACAGAGGTCCAGGAGGGCGATTAGCAGAGGGACCCCACTTTGTCTGGGAGTGTTCAGGGAGGGCTTCCCTGAGGCAGCATCATTTTAGGCTGAGCTCTGAAGCATGAATAGAAGTTGACCAGGCTGAGAGGTAGGAGGAAAACATCCCAGGCAGAGGAAACAACTGGCAAAGATCCTGGGGTGGGATGAAGCAGGGTGATCACCAGGATAGAAGAGCAAGCAGCAGGGAGAGCGGGGAGCTGTGGGAGGCGGGGCTAGTGAGGGGGCAGAAACCGTGTTGGGATTTTGCACGGCCTCCCAGATCGAGGAGCCGCTGAAGGGCGGCTTGAGATGAGTCGGCAGGTGAGCATTTTACTATTTCTAGTGCCTTTAGGTTTTTCTGTCCAACCAGCTTTTTGTGTTTTACTTTCTCTCTTTTTCTGGTTTGAACTTCCTCTTTTGGGGGAAGTTTCAGGCAGGATCTCCGGAAGCTGCTTCAAGATGGCAGGGAGAGAGAGAGAGAGAGAGAGAGAGAGATGTTTGCCTCTTGGGTGCCCTGTGATTTAGGAGGGAGGGGAGTTCAGGGCCCTTCCGAATGGCTGACTCCTGATACCCACCCAAGGGTGAATTCCTGACCAGACTCTGAGAATTCCATTTGGTTCCTGTGCTGGAACACGGGACAGATTTGCCCACAGATGGGGTTAATGGCCTACATGGAAGGAAATAAAGGAAGCCAGCACTTTCTCACACCGAGGGACTTTGCTTGAGTGGGCAAAGGATGATGGGGGAAAGCGCCTGTTAACCACATGTGGATTAGATCAGGGGTTGCAAACTGGTGGCCCAGAGGCTGAATCCAGCACTCTGATATGATGGGTTCAATTCACATAGGGGTTTTTAAATGGAGAATTTTCATGAAGAAAATCTGAGTTTCTTGTTTATTTAAAATATGGACAGTCTGGTAATCCTAGGTCCCTGTTTCCTAGTTGTGGTCTCCTGTTTGCCACAGTCCCCACTCCTCCTCATTGTATCCCTCATACCGAAGTTGATATCAGTTACCATTTACCCTTGTGCTTGAACCTTTGAATTTTCTGTAGTCATGATAAGAGGAAAGGGAACTATTTTTCCAAACCGTGTATCTGGACTGAAATGGGAAAACATAAATTAGCCAAAAATGCCCTTGAGTTTCAAGAAAAAATGTAGAAGAGACTGTTTCTTTGTGGAAGTAAAGAATATTTTATTGTGTCCAACCTGCAAACACCCTGTGCCTATGGGAACCCTGGCATGTGTCTTATTCTTGTGACCTACTGGTCCCCTTTCGGGATTCAAATTTGGATGTTCAGATTAGAAGTCTGTGGGTGGGTGCCAGGGCACAGTCTACTCTGTCTAGAGATGTAGTTCTGTATTAATTTATTCCTCAGATCTTTTTTTAAAAATAAATTTTATTTATTTATTTATTTATTTTGGCTGTGTTGGGTCTTTGTTTCTGTGCGAGGGCTTTCTCTAGTTGCGGCAAGTGGGGGCCACTCCTCATGCAGGCGGACTCTCAATCACTGCGCCACCAGGGAAGCCCCAGGTAGATTCTTAACCACTGCGCCACCGGAGAAGCCCCCTCAGATCTTTATGGAAGACCTGCTGTGTGCCAGGCACTGCGCCGGGCACCGGGGAGAGGCCAGTGAGGCAGAGGCGATGCCTGCCCTCAAGGTCTGGCACTGCAGTCAGGAAGATGAGCCCACTAGGAGTTACCCAACAGGGTAACTAACGGTGATAAATGCCACGAGGGAGACACCTGAGGGGCCGTGATAGCGACACACAGGAAGATTGGAAGGAACCACCAGGCAAAGATCTGGCATCATGTGTGTTGCTGGAGACAGGGAAAAATGAGGTCTCCAGAGGTACCTGAGTGGGTGGACCTCAGTGATAAAGGGGAGAGGGGGCAGGGCCAGACCAGGGCCTGGGGTCAAGGGGAGGAGTCTGGATTCGATTCTGGGGTGTCATGGATAGAAGCTGTAAGCAGGGCCAAGCTGGGTGTGAGCAGGGGAAAGACGGAATCAGATTTGTGGACTTAGGGCTGCAGTGCCGGAACGCGTCGGAGGGGCTGGCGTGGCAGCAGGGAGACCACAGATGTGGATGTCCCGGTGGACGTACACCGAGCTGGCCAGGCTCCCTGAATCAGAACCTTCGGGGGTGTGAGAGCCAAGGCCAAGGTGGGCGCTTGGAGAGGGGCAGCATTTCTCGGAAGAAAGTTCCTACATTTCTCCCCGCAGAACTGCCCAGCAGTGGAAGGACCTGTCCCTGGCTCTGAACAATCTCTTATCACAGGACAGCTGGGCTTTGGGGGAGGGTCACCTCGGAACCTTGGCTAGAAGTTCCCGGTCTGGCTGACTCTCAGCACGAACCGAGAAGCTTTGAAACAGGTTCCCAAAGACGGGAAGTGACCCTGGTGCCAACCAGCCCAGGCTGGTCATGTAGCGATGCTCCCGTGCAGCGGACAGCTCGCGGCGGCAGCGAGTCAGCTCTGAACGTGCCGTTCCGGCACCGGGGAGAAAAGCAAGATGCACGGAGGTGTGTGCAGTGTAAATAAGAACTTTAAAGGCAAAAAACACCTATTTCGTGCATCTATAAATAGGAGATCCAGTTAAATCGATCGCGGGGGTGGGGGTGGGGGTGGTAGGTGGAGCGTAGCCAAGGTGAGAGCACTGGTGTAGGGCGTGGTCCCCAACCTTTGCCAAACATCTGCATCATCTGAGATCAACAACAAAAAGTGCTGATGCCAGGCTCCCACCCCCAGCTACTCTGATTTCGTTGGTGTGGGCGCCACCTGGGCATTGGAACGCTGAAAGCCCTCCAGCAGGGTTGTAAGCCTGGAGTGGCCGAGACTGATCAGTCTGTTGGACAGTCACCACGACTGCTAACTGTTGGAGGCACCCCAGGCCTGGGGATCTGGACTTGTAAGCGCCCCTCCGGAGATTCTGATGGCCAGCCTGCCGGGGGCTCACAGCTTCCGTCAGTGCTAGCGGGACTGGCCCCATGCCCAGGAATGCCTGCTTCCAGCCGCCTCAGGAGGACAGAAAACTCGTCGGTCCTGCCTGCTGCTGTGTCTACCGCACCAGCTACTGATGCCTCACGTATCAGTTGAAGAAGCATCCTTTACAGATGTGTGCCTCCCCCCAACCCCCTTGCTCTTGGTCAGGCTGAGTGGTGGGAGGACCAGCTCTGGAGCCACATGGCCTGGGTTCAGATCTCGGCTTTGCGCTCATGCTTCTCTCTGCCTTTTCTCCTCCAGTTGTGGGGTTGGATGAGATGATTCACGGGCAACACTTGGCTCAGGGTCAGGACCACAGTAAGCGATCTGGTGCATTAGCTACAATTATTCACTTAATCATTCTATAGTTGTTTATGGAGCAGGTACCAGGTGCGGACCCCATGTCAGGAGCTGGAAAGCAAAAGTGCAGGAGAGGCCCACCGCCCTCAGGGCTCTCAGAACAGGTGGGAGGGTGGGCGTGACACACATTAATATTTCCACACAGTGTTTGCAAGAGGGCGATTTCAGCCCTTCGCTTGTGCAGAAGATG
The DNA here is from genome assembly GCF_003031525.2 of Neophocaena asiaeorientalis asiaeorientalis. Classification (NCBI taxonomy): domain Eukaryota; kingdom Metazoa; phylum Chordata; class Mammalia; order Artiodactyla; family Phocoenidae; genus Neophocaena; species Neophocaena asiaeorientalis. Next base: position 10,673,009 of record NW_020173687.1, on the reverse strand, counting down.
GTGAATTTTCTCTCACTAGCATGACCTCGTGTAAGCCTGGAGGTCCAATGTTAACTTTCTGTATCTGTGTACGTGAGACCAACCATAGATTCCAGTTTTTGGTTTGCAAAACATAATTGCTGCATCCACGGTCAGCATGAGCCCCCGGTTCTCTTAAGCTATCTCGGGATCTGAATTTATTCCTTGGTGCAAGTGTGATGGAAATTTGGCCTGTGGTTCTTTTAAGTGAATTGGAGTTGGTTTTAAAATAAGTTTGTTTTAAAAATAAAAAATATATGCACATGTTACAAAATCCAAAGGTCCCGGTGACCATGGAATGCTGAGTGAGGCCCTGCCTCCCCTGGTTCTCAGCCCCTGCTGCTCTACAGAGGCCGCTGCAGGCCATGCCTGTGTCCCCTGTCGTCCCCACCTGCCGCCTCCCCCTTCTGCATTGTGCTTTTTTCACTCACTATGTCTTAGACAGCTTTCCATATGAGTGCACAGAGAGCTGACCAATTATTTTTTAGCTGCTAAACAGAATCTCATTGTCTGTCTGAATTATAATTTAGGTAACCGTTCTTCTACTGATGGACATTTAGGTTACATGGATTCTTTAGCTGTTACAAAGTCTGTTGCGGGCTTCCCTGGTGGCGCAGTGGTTAATAATCCACCTACCAATGCAGGGGACATGGGTTTGAGTCCTGGTCTGGGAAGATCCCACATGCCACGGAGCAACTAAGCCCGTGCGCCACAACTACTGAGCCTGCACTCTAAAGCCCATGTGCCGCAACTACTGAGCCCACGTGCCGCAGCTACTGAGCCCACGTGCCGCAGCTACTGAGCCCACGTGCCGCAACTACTGCAGCCCGCACGCCGCAACTACTGAAGCCCACACACCTAGAGCCTGTGCTCCTCAACAAGAGAAGTCACCACAATGAGAAGCCCGTGCACCGCAACGAAGAGTAGCCCCTGCTCGCCACAACTAGAGAAAGCCCACCCACAGCAATGAAGACCCAACACAGCCAAAAATAAATAAATAAAAACCAAAAAAAACCCCAAAACAAAGTCTGTTGCAATGAGTATCTCTGTACGTACATCATTTTGCATTTGTGCATATATGTCCAGAGGACACATACCCAGTGGGGGAATTACTGGGTCCAAGGATACATGCATATAAAATTTTGGTTGCTGTTACCAAATTAACCTTCTTAGAAGTCAGGGCCAAGGCGAGAGTAGAGCAGAGTAGTCAGCCCTTCTAGACATTCACACCTCAAGGTCGAGGGTCCCTCTGGGGGATGGGAACTCTTATTTGAGCTGCTGTAGGGGCCTGGGAGGAAGGAGTTCCCGTGTCCCCTCTTTGGGAAGTGGATCATCATCTAAAGGGCCCGGTCCTCTCAGTTTGCGATTTCAGCACAAGGCCATCTGGAGAATCCCTTCATTTGCTCTTTCCAGCCCTTCATTCTTGGTTTGCCCAGCTCCCAGGGTCTTTCTGCCATTGATCCAGCCCTTCCATCCTGTGCACAGAGATGAGGCTGCTTCCTCTAAAGACCTTTACTTTCCCTGTCATCTGAAGGGGCCACCATGAGTGCTTTTGGAGAAGAGGTGACATTACTAATTACATGCCCTGAATGTGGGCAGGCCTCACAGTCCTTGAGCCTGTTTCATTTTCACCCCCGTCATGTACTCATGGACCCTGGCCCAGCCTGGCTGGAGGAAGCAGGAGCAAGGTCAGGCCATAGCGCCAGGTGTCAGGCAAAGCTACCACCACACCCTCCCCTGAACTGGCTGCATGTGGGTGTCCTCTGGCTGGCATGGTGATCTGCTTTTTAAAATGCTAAGTAGATGCCAACTTTAAAAAAGTGGGAGTTTTCACATAAAAATCCAAATGTCTGGCTTCTTTAAAAATGTTGCAGCAAAAGCTACAGGTCTTCAGCGGCCTTGTTCCTGGGCTGAGTGGACCTTGTGGTTTCTAGAAGGATTCTCCGGGGGGCGGGAGAGAGAGAGGGAGGGGGAGGGGGAGGGAGAGAGAGAGAGTGTGTGTGTGTGTGTGTGTCTGTAAACAGCATTATTGTGATATAATTCACATGACATACAATCCACCCATTTAAAATGTACGGTTTAATGGCTTTTGGTTTATTCACAGAGTTGCACAACGATCAACCACAATCAATTTTAGAACATTTTCATTACCCCCCAGAGAAACCCTGTCCCCCTGAGCTCTCCCTCCGCCAAGAACCCCTAATCTACTTTCTGTCTCTAAAGATTTACCTGTTCTGGACATTTCATAGATGTTTGGGTTTGTGTGGTTTTTTGTTTGTCTGTTTTTGTTTTAAATTTATTTTATTTATTTATGTTTGGCTGCGTTGGGTCTTTGTTGCTGCGCCCGGGCTTTCTCTAGTTGCGGCGAGTGGGGCTACGCTTCGTTGTGGTGCGTGTGCTTCTCATCGCAGTGGCTTCTCTTGTTGCGGAGCATGGGCTCTAGGCGCATGGGCTTCAGTAGTTGTGGCTTGCAGGCTCAGTAGTTGTGGCTCACAGGCTCTAGACTGCAGGCTCAGTAGTTGTGGCACACGGGCTTAGTTGCTCCACGGCATATGGGATCTTCCAGGACCAGAGCTCTAATCCATGTCCCCTGCATTGGCAGGCGGATTCCCAACCACTGCGCCACCAGGGAAGCCTGATGTTTGCGTTTTAAAGACACCAATCGGTCAGAGGTTTGAAGGCCCTGTTCAGCCTACAGTCAGGTTTGTTTGGCCGTCATAGTGTTTTTTAATTTTTTAGGTTAGTTTTGAACATTTTCGAATTGGAAGAGCTTTCATAAATATCTGGATCACCCTTTTGTCTTTTTTTTTTAAGTGTTCTATTTTTTTTTAATATTTATTTATTTAGGCTGCGCCAGGTCTTAGATGCGGCACGCGGGATCTTTTAGTTGCGGCGTGCACGTGGGATCTGGTTCCCTGACCAGGAATTGAACCCGTGCCCCCTGCAGTGGAAGCGCAGAGTCCTAACCACTGGGCCGCCAGGGAAGTTCCCAGGTGTCTTCTTTAGACGGGGCCTCCCATTTGCCACAGTCCCCACCCCTCCCTCTTGTCTCCCTGCATGGCGTCAGCTGCCATTTATTTATTTATGGCTGCATTAGGTCTTAGTTACTGCACGCGGGCTTTCTCTAGTTTCGTCGAGCGGGGGCTACTCTTCGTTGCGGTGCGCGGGCTTCTCATTGTGGTGGCTTCTCCTGTTGCGAGCACAGGCTCTAGGTGCACAGGCTTCATTAGTTGTGGCTCGTGGGCTCTAGAGCACAGCCTCAGTAGTTGTGGAGCACAAGCTTAGTTGCTCCGTGGCATGTGGGGTCTTCCTGGACCAGGGCTTGAACCCGTGTCCCCTGCATTGGCAGGTGGATTCTTAACCACTGGGAAGCCCCAGCTGCCATTTATTATTCTGCTGGTGCTGCTGTGTTTCTCGGAGGAAAGTAAAACGTCTCTGTCAAAAGTGGGAAACTGAGATAAGCAATGTGAAGAAAACATTCATAAGCATGGCCCCCTTCCCTAGTATTCATTTCCTGCCTGGCTTCTGTGTCTTTTTGAGTTTGGAGACCCTGGTGGGGTCACAGCCATCTCCTGCATGGGTGGAGCATCTCACCAAGAGTAACCTAGAGAAAGAAGTTACTTGACCCTCCTCAGCTTCCATCTCCAAACACAGAGAGTCGGAGGATTCCCACCCACCTCCACTTTCAAGTGGGGAAACCGAGGCACAGAGATGGTCAGAGGTATAGTTAAGACCACACAGCATGAATGCAAATGGGGACTAAGACGCCATCGCGGCTGCTGTTCTCAGGCTGTAGCTCTTCCAGGAGAGCACTTTTCTTCCTCCTTCCCATGGCCCTTTTCTTTTCTCCTCCCTCCCTCCTTCCTTCCTTTCTTGTAACAAATATTCATTGAGCACTGTATTGGTTACCAATTGCCGAGTAACAAACCACTCCCAACCTTAGTGTTTAAAAACGACCCCCATTTTATAGTGCCTGATTTTGTAGGTTGGTGGAGCTCCTCTGCGCCGTTCTGCTCCCGTGGTGTTGACTGGGCTGGCTCATGAGGCTGCATTCTGCAGTGGAAGGTCCAACATGGCCTCACTCATGTGTTGGGCAGTTGGTGCTCCAGCCGGGGCACCTCAGTTTTCCTGCACGACCTCTCATTCTCCAGGATCTTTTCCGCCCTGTGGCCTTTCCAGCAAACTTGCCTGCTGTTGTCTTCCAAGAGGGTGAATCAGAAGCTGCAAGGTCTCTAGACTCGGAAGTCACAGAGCATATCTTTTCCGCCCTGTGGCCTTTCCAGCAAACTTGCCTGCTGTTGTCTTCCAAGAGGGTCAGAAGCTGCAAGGTCTCTAGACTCGGAAGTCACAGAGCGTTGCTTCCACCACATTTTACTGGTCAAAGCAAGTCACAGACTAGATTCGGGTGGAAAGGAATGATCCTACCTCTTCATGGGCAGAGTGGCAAGGTCATATTGCAAAAAGATACGTGAGATGGGAGAGAGTTGGAAGGCTGTCTTAGGAAACACAGGTACCTACTATGTGCCAGGCATTATTCTAGGCCCTGGGAACACAAAGGTAAATAAAAGAAAAGAAAACCCTTGTTCACCAGGAGCTTTCATTCTGTTGGGGGAAGATGACAAGAAACAAGTGAAATATATAGTAAGTTATATGGTGATAAAGGCTAAAGAGAGAAATAAATTGGGGCAGGATGTGGCATGGTAGGGAAGCTACAGGGCCAGGGAAGGCCTCACTAAGGAGAGTCATATGAGCAAAGGCTAGAAGGAAGTATGAGATGAGCTTTACCAGTGAAGGGAACAGCAGGTGCAAAGGCCCTGGGGTGAGGACATGGTTGGTGTGGTTGCTGGGGAGGCCTCCAGTAGGCATTTACTGATTGAGATGGAAGATGGGGGAGGACTTTTAAAAAAAATTAACATAATCCATATAACATAAAATTTACCATTTTAAAGTATAAAGTTAAGTGGTTTTTAGTATATTCTTGATGTTGTTCAGACATCACCACAACCTAATTCCAGAACATTTCCATCACCCAAAAAAGAAATCCCATAACCATCAGCGGTTATTCCCTACTCCCCCTCCCCCCTTTCCATGGGGGAGACAACTACTAAGACACTTTCTGTCTCTGTGGATTTGCCTCTTCTGGACATTTCACATAAAAGGAATCATGTAATATGTGGCTTCTTTCACTTAGCATATATTTTCAAGGATTATCCATGGTGTAGCACGTATTAGGACTTCATTCTTTTTTATGGCCAAATAATATTCCATCACATGTACATGCCATATGTTGTTTGTCCATTCATCAGTTGATGGACATTGAGTTATTTCTACTTTTTTGGCTATTATGAATAATGTACAAGTTTTTTGTACGAACCTCTGTTTTCAGTTCTTTTGGATACATTGCTGGGTCATAGGGTAACTCTATGTTTGACCTTTTGAGATTGCTTTCCAAACCAGGCTGGTTTCCAAAGCAGCCGCACGAGTTCACATTCCCACCCGCAGTGGATGAGGGTTCCAGTTGCTCCACGTCATCACTAACTTTTGTCACTTGCCGTTTTTGTGATCGTAGCCATTCTAGTGGCTGTGACGTGGTACGGTGGAAGATTTTGAGCTGAGGAGGGCTTTGGTTTTAACAGAATCTCTGAGGAGTAGATTGAAGGGGAGCAAAAGAGGAAGCAGGGGACCAATGAGTAACAGGCTACTGCAGCGGCCCCAGCGAGGGAAGGCAGTGCCTTGCACCAGAGTGGTGGAGAGAAGTGGTTGGATCTGGGATATATTCTGAAGGCAGAACTGAGAGGGTTTGCATAAAGGTTGGATGGGGTTGGGGGTGGGAAGGAAAGACGAGTCCAGGATCCTCCCATGTGTTTGGCCTGAGTACCTGGAAGATGAAGTTTCCCTTTGTGGAGATGGAGAAGACCACGGATGGTGGAGGATCATTTTGTGTTTCCTTGTGCCAGTTGCTGGTAGGCAGAGCCAGCCCCTTTTCGGCTTTTGACATGCCCAGCTGGGAAGCTGGGATTGGCACTTTGAGCAGGAGATGTGGAAGAAGGCGGTGAATGCCATGATTCACACGTGTTAAAAAGATGCCTGCCTGCCATCCCCACTGACCACGCCCTGAATGTCACTTAAAGCGAGCCATTTGCTTCCTTTCCCTCGGAGTGGGACAATTTCTGCCCGGGGGTTGCAAAGGATGGTGAGGGCATTCATTTTGCTTATGGGCTGGTTAAAAAGGCATGTGGGCTGCAGCCTGCAGGACTCTTATTTCTGAGGCCACTTAGGGAATTACCGTGAGAGAAAATTGTCCCGTGAATGATCTGTGGGCACGGTGGGGTCGCTAATCCTTCCTGCTGGTTGGGAATGCCTTGGGACTTGTCCTTCCCTTAACTGACCAAGCAGTCAGCAAATGCTCTCTTTGCTCCCTCCCTGCTGCTTTGGGCCACCGCCCTAGGCACCAGGAGGAGGGGGTGGTGGGGAGACCATAGTTGACAGGCAACAGTAAAGTGGGCACACTTTCCCCCTCCCCAGGGAGCACCTTGGTGGTGACAAATTTCAGAGAAGTGAAATTTTCCATTTTCGCTTCAGTGTCTATTAGCCGTGTGTCTTTGAACAAGTGACTTAAACTCTCTGCTCCTCTGTTTCTCAATCCATAGAAAGGGGGAAATTATGGCATCTACAGTATAGAGTTCTCCTGAGAAGCAAATGAGATAATCCACATATGGTGATTAGCCTTTGTTTCTATTATCTAGTGAGAGAGATCCATAGAGCAACCATTTATATGTGCCTACTGTGTGCCTGCGCCCCGTTAAATGGCTTAGCCATGTCTATTATGTGAGGTTAACCTAAAATCCTGCCAAATGGATGTGGCACTTCCTGTCACAGGTGAACCAGCCCAGATGCTCAAGTTACGCCCCCGGGTTAGGGTCATACAGCTGGCAAAAGAGAAAGATGGGGTTCGAACTCAGGACTGACTGACTTCCTTTGTGAACACGCTAGGAGAGGTCGAGAGGCTCTTCCTATGAGCAGAGAGCTGCAGTGTGTCTTGGGAAGGAGGCCGACCAGCCAGCTGGGGCGTGGTCCTTCACGTCCCTCTGGCAGGTTTAGTCTTCCCACGCATCTTTGGACTGGGGCGTAGATTGTCTGCACTGTGCTCCCTCGTGCATCTCTGCCCCCTCCCGTCTCTCTCGCTTTCCTCTGGATCAGAAGGAACCACCAACCTTCCCCCTTCCACCTCAGTGGCCTCTCAGCTCCTTCTTTCTCCCTTAGTGCATTAAGGACACTTTTTTTTTTTTTTTTACCATGCTTTTACTTTTTGGGGGGTGGGAGGGGGACTTCCTGTCCTCCCTCCACTGCGATCCCCTTCCCCCGTCAAGCCTCCCCCAGTCAGGCACAGAAATAGTCCCAGCTGTGAGATGAAGGTTGCAGAGTTTAAAACTGCAGCTCGGCACTATTTATACTCCAGCCGGAAAGATGTTTTTTTGTGCAACCGTTTATTTGGTTGTGGTATTGACAGCCCAGGCGGCAGGCGGCGGGCGGCTCCTGCACTGTAGAAACATTTCTCCGGGGACAAGTGGCCAGTGAGGGCGGCCTTCAGGTGAGGGGGCAGGCGCCAGGCCTGCCCAGAAATGCCTGGGAACACCTCCCTGGAGCAGAACGATTCGGCCTGGTAAGCCAAAGGAAGCGGTTCACGTTCCAGCTGAACTTCCTTCCTAGATGCCTGGTAATTAGAAAAAAAAAATACAGGTATTTTATAAATCATGAAAATAGTACATGCTCGAGGGGAAAAAGGGTTCAGACTAATTTTTTTACACAAGTGAGTAAAGCAGGGAGACCCTTCGTGTTCTATTTTGCTTGGCCCATGGAGCGTTATTGAATTTGTGCCACTACTTAAAAATTGGGACATTTCCCATAAAGTTAGAATTTCTGGCTTCTCTTGAAAATGGAAGGTTCTGGCAATGCTGGCCTTGTGTTTGCTGATGGCTGCTAGTGGCTGGCTGCTCCAGAAGTAGGCAGAGTGATTCTCAGATCACCCCAAGCCCCAGTGGCCTGCTTCGCGTTCATCTACCTTACCGCCTGGCCTTGATAACTTCTGAGGTTTGGACCTTTCACGTAACATAAAACATTCAGGGCTCCTGTGTCAGAGTGTCAGACCTCATTCCCCAGTTCCTACTCCCCAGGGCTAAGTAAGCACTACTGATAGGGTTTCCAGATAAACTACGGGACCCCCAGTCACATATGAATTTCAGATAAACAACAAATACTTTTTTAGTGTCAGTATATCCCCTAACTATTACAGTTTGGTAGTATCATCCCAGGCCTTTCTCTGTTGAAGCAGACACGTTTCACAAGGGTAGTTTTATATTCTCTCTCTCCTGCAGTTGACTTTGCTCCCTGTGGTTTGTCTGGAGAGGCATTTTTCAGTGTTGATAAGAGCAGGCTTTGAGGCTGGCGACTCAAACCTACAGGAGAGTCTGGGCCCCAGTGCTTGTTAGCTCTGTGACCTTGAGTAGGTTCCCTTACTTCTCTGAGCCTCAGTTTCCTCATCTAAACAATGGGGGTGATGAGGGTCGCTTTGTTATCTCCTGTTAGTATTTATTTATCTCATCTCTTTTGAGAGCTGCGTCGAGTGGATGGTCCACGGTGGCTTGAACCAGAGGGGTTAAACAGAGGTGCCCACGGTTATCAAGACTGACGCGGGCACATCCCGATTTCAAATTACGAGGGGTTCTGAAAAGGCAAAGTAGGTCTGGAGGGAACTGGGCAGATAATCCTAAAATGTAGTTTGCTTTAAAAAAGAAGAAAGACAATGAAGGGCGTTTGTCTCCCCGGAAACCGCTTGCTAATCTCCAGGATCTTGTCTCTCTTCAGGCGGCGGAGGTGGAGGAGACCGTCGAGGGCTTGCTCCTCAGGCTGGAAGAGTTTTGCTGCCTGGCTGACATGGTGAGTGCCCGCCTGGGAGCCGTGGGTGCAGGCCCAGCCCAGACTTCAGGGCCTTCCTGGGCTTTCCTGGGGAGCCACCTCGGTGGCGTGGCGGCTTAGCCAGCAGGAGGCGTGGGCAGCGGCGTGGGGGCAGCTCACACCCTCTCCCTCTGTCCACACGAGGTTCCCTGAGGCGGCCATCTTGATAACGCCCTTCCCCGGAGATGCCTTCATTCCACCGAGGAGGCGGGAGTGGGCCACCAGGTGGCACTCTCGGGCCCGATGCGGGGAGCCGGTCGGCGGGGACGCTAAGACTATATTTAACTTTCCTTGCTCTGCACAGTTCGCCAGGCAGACGTGGAGACAGCCAGGAAATGGCTTCAGGCCTGGGAGGCCTAGGAGGAGCCTCCTGGCCGGGCCCTGGCCCTGGAGGGCTGCGGCATCGAGGGCCCTGCCCTCCTCAGCCCTTTGGTCCCTCCACTGTTGCCTCCTACCCTGCTTGGTGGGAGCGGCTCCTCCTGGCGGGGTGGGGAGGACCGTGGAAGATGGTGCCCTAGGCCGGGAAGGCAAGGTCTCCACTCCTCCTTGTGTCTCCAGGATTGTTGCCGGACAGCTGTGGGGCCCTGAGGAGCGCTGATAGAATGTTCTGGAAGTTCCCAAGCTTATTAAAGGCACACCAGCAGCCAGGGTTCGTGGCTTCGGCCTGGAGGCCCAAAGGGTGGAGCTCCATTTTGGGACCAGGCCCGCCTCTCCCCGCGAGCACAGGAAGCCCAGCTGGGCCCAGCCGTGCAGATGTGTACCAAGCGTCTGGAGAGACGCTGGTGAGAGCCCCAGGGAGTAGTGTTTGTTGAACATCTACTTTGTACCATGCTCCGTACAGAGCGTGTTCCCTGTATCCTCCCATCCCACCTCAGAGCAACCTGCCACGATGGGTACGACTTTCTCCCCATACGTTCAACAGACATCTGAGCGCGCCTGTGCCAGCCCCTGGGGACACTGCAGTGAACAAGACACAAACATTCCCACAAGGACCTATCTGTGTTTTTCTCGAGTGCCAATTTTTTAGTTCAGATGTGGGTCCAGGTGGGAGCTGGGTAACGAGACTGACTTTTAATGCCCTGAATGGTCCTTTCTTCATCACCGAACATTGGGCACCTTCTCTGACTGGTCCCTTGGTGAGCCTGAGGATGCAAAGACAGACAGATCTGTCTCCATCCACCCTCCCCTCCCGTCCAACAGCCCCCGATCCCCCAAACGCGATCTGTGTACCAGCCGCTGTCCTCCAGGGTTGAAGCACTGGCCTGGAGGTGTGTTCCAGGTGCGAAGCGAGGCTGCAGAGGTTTTGAAAAGGAAAAGAGGTTCTAGAAGGAACTGGGCACATAATCCCAAGACTGTTTGCTTTTTTTTAAAAAAACGAAGAGGTGTTAAATTCTGCCTGGGAAATCAGGAAGTCTTTGCAGAACAGGTGGTGATTAATTTGGGGTTTGAAAGAGGAACAGGAAGAATTCAATTGCT
>NW_020173687.1:10638090-10662527 GCF_003031525.2 Neophocaena asiaeorientalis asiaeorientalis | reverse complement strand
GAGGGACCGGCCTTTGGGGGTGGCATGCTGGGCGCATAGGGACAGTGTGGGCCCACACAGTGGGACATTGGGAAGACGGTGGGGACGGGCGATCCTGGGACATTTTTGTTCTCAAATCCCAGTGCATCCTCCTCCCACGAAGGGAGATCCACCAACCACCCTCAATGCGAGCTTTGGGCAGAAGTCAGCTTGGATAGACAGGGAGGGGCCAGGCCTTACTTGCCTTAAAAACTTCAAGGCTTCCTGTGGTGGGAAGTCTGCGGGGGCGCAAGATTGTATGCAGCGTCGAGAAGATCCTCTCCAAACTCAAAGCCTAGAGGTGCATTTATGCAAAGATTTTAAATACAGAGGTCACAAGATGACCCATGGGCCCAATCCTGTCTGCAGACATGTTGGATGTCTCTGGGAAAAAAAAGAAAAAGGAATGAGCTGCTGACATTTATAGAATGTCATGCAAAAAAATATGGATTCCCGGCTTCTCCTGGAAAAGCAAAGATCTGTCCTTCCCGCCGCCCCCTGCCCCGTGCGTGCTTGTTGTCACCTGGCAAGCATCAGCCAGAGCTGGACAGTGGCCACCCCTGTGGAGAGCACACGTGCTCTCCAGCTTGTCACCGTCCCCACTGCTCCCCGTGGGAGCCTCCTTGACTCCCCGGCCACCTGCCAGGTGCATCCATCCTGTGCTGTATGCGTGTGTTTTATGGTAGAGAACATTTCTCTGTACTTCGGGCCCTACTGAAAGCAGGCAGATATCCACCAGACTGAGAGAGTCCCATGTTTTTAAGAAATGGAAGAGATCGCACTTCCCGGGAAGTGAAGACTATTTCAGTGTGTTTATATGCAAATGAGCATGTCTACGTTAATAATAGAATGCGCCTTGTACGATGCTTTTGTGGCCCATGGAGGTGTTTTGTGTTTGCAGTCCCTACAATGAGGCTCTGTGCTGATGCCGTTTAGATTATAGAAATCCTCTCGACCCCAACAGCTGCTGCTTAGCTTACCTAGTGTGTCTGTGCCCAGGTGTCATGGGCTCCATGGCACAGAGAGAGAGCTGTCCAGCTATCAGCCCTGACTTGGGACCTCCTTTTCTCTTTTGATCCAAGCCAGGGATGAGTGGGGACCTCTGGGAGGCAGGTGATGTCACACCATGGACCACCATCCCCAGGGCCCTGCTTTGGCCTTTGGAAACACTGATCAAGTTAGAGGTCCCAGAACGGCCGGGCTCCCTGGTGCACAGTCCAGAGAGAAATGGTTTATTTCTGATAAAATCAGGCTATTAGGCGTGAGAGTCCACCTTCCTGTCTGATGTTTTAAGTCCTCTGCCAGTCTGTCCCGGATCACTCTTAAGTGACCAGCATTCACACCATGTGCTCTTGACCTGTTCTAACCTTAGATATAATACCTCTTGCCATCACTTCAAGCTCTGACTCTTCCCAGTGGGGCCTTGGGCACAGCATGTCACCTTTCTGTACCTTTATTTTCTCCTCTGTAAAATGGAGGTGGTGGCTCTGATTATGTACTGCAGCATCAAACGACCCCAACACTTAGTGGGGTGAAACAACCACCAATTTAATATGTGGGCCAGGACAGGGCACAGAGAGTACAGCTCATCCAAGCTCCGTGGCACCTACTGGGCTGGGGGCATCCAGGGTGGCTGCTTCCCTCACTTGTCTGACGTCTGGGCTGGGAGGGCTGGCTGGCTGGGGACGGGTTGGCATCACTCTCCTCCACGCGGCCTCTCCTCGTGGCCGTCTGGCCTCCCAGAGCCAGCGCTCCAACAGATGGGAAGTGGAAGCCTCTGGAGACTTAGGTATGGCAATTAGCACAGTGTCACTTCTGTCGTATCTTATTGGTCAAAGCAGCCACATAGCCCACCCGGATCCAAGGGGAAAGCACATAGACCCCTCTGCATCATGGAAGGAAAGTACAGAACTTGTGGCCATCAATCATCTACTGCAAACGGTACCCATCTCCAAAGAGTGATCGCGAGGGATAGACGAGGCAGGGATGTGCCCTTTACATCCAGTAGAACGGCCAAAATGAAAAAGACAGACATTAGCAAGTGTGGACGAGGATGCGGGACAGCTGAAACTCTCCTTCACTGGCTGGTGGAAATGCACGAAGGGACAGCCGTGTGGAGCAGACACTCGCACACAAATGTTCATAGCGGCTTTGTTCATCATGCCCCAAACCGCAAGCAACCCCGGTATCTGTCGGCAGTAGAAATGGGTAAATAAACTGTTGTTTATTCATACACTGGAATGCAGTGGAAAGGAATGACCTGCCGTACACAGCAACATGGGTGATTCTCACGAATGTGCTGTTGAGGGACAGAAGCCAGACACACGAGTGCTTCCTGTGTGAGGCTCCACAATATGAAGTTCACACCTAGGCAAAACCAGTCCATGGGACGGAAGTCAGGTAGAGGTTAGCCTTGGGAGGGTGGTCGTGACAGGGAGGACGCCAGAAGGAGCTTTATGGGGTGAGGGGATGTTCCATGCGTTGGTCTGGGTGGTGGTTCCACAGATGTAAACACACATACCGATTCATCGAGCTGTCCGCTAAGGCCTGGGCTCTTGACCGTATGTCATTTACACTCAATCAAAAGTAATTGCTTAGCATGGTGCCTGCTATGTATTAAGTGACCCATCATCGTCATCAATATTAAAGCACCAGAGGGCCGCGACACAGATGAGTTTATCCGCAGAAACTAGATTTGTGAGGCCTTTCAGCTCAGTGCCCTTGGGGGTTTGGGCAGCTTGTCTGGGCCCTTGGAAACCCTAGTAGCCTTGGGCCCACCTTCTGGCAGGGAGCGGACTCTCCCATCTCTCACATAAATGGAGAAAATTTCCCGTTGGCCTCGGCCCAGCAGTTGCATTTGGCGTTGGTGTGCGTTCTTAGGTCAAGTGCATCTGGCTCTTCTTCCTGGGCCTTGCACCATCCTGGAGAGGCATGTTTGCTCTGTGATAACCCCCTGCATCCGCTACCCAGGCTTCTGGGCTCCGGAGACCAGCTCCAGGGAGCTGGGAGGACAGGCTGGGGAAGGGTCCGCCAGGCCCCCCGGCCCATAGACCTGGCTGGAGTTTCATCCCATTAGAGGCTCAAAAAGCACTGATTCTTCCCTGACATCTTTGTTCTTCTGAGAAGTATGCATAAGCGTGAACTCACATGCCTGTGATGTGATGATGTGAGGTGGGTTGGGTGTGAGAAGAGAAATGTGTCCCTTTCCTTCCACTCCCCTATAAGATGAACAGGGCATGAGGTGGCCACGGACGCCATGCTGGGGAGACTGTAGGTAGTGGTGGAGACTCTGGTGAACCAAAGCGGGCTGTTGTCACCCAGCGCCAGCTGATTGTTGCCAGGTGGAACATGTGGCATGTCAGTGTGGCCGGGTCTTCTGATTTCTCACAAGAAGCCAGAAATCTGGGTTTCTAAGGGAAATATCCTTAATTTTAGATCTTGGCACCTAGTTTGGTCGTACTTTCGGTTTTTCAGGCTGGCTCTGCGTGAGCCTGATAGAACACGTCTGCAGACCTCTGGTGTTAGGAGGTGGCCTCAGACCCACTTGGATTAGCATCCTCCATCTCCCACTTTGTAGGTTTGCAACCTTGCCCAGCTCATTTAGTTTTTCTCAGTTTCATCACCTATAAAACAAGGTTGAAGAGAAAGCAATTCCTGTACCACGCGGTCTGTTCCCAGCACGTGGTGAACGCTCCTGGGTGTCAGTACCCTGCCCCCTCCCCAGCCCATGTTAAATACCCTGGTTTTTGTCTCTCGGTTCCCAGCTCTTGGGGGAACCAAGAGGAAGGTTTGGGGGTGTTTCAGGCTCCAAGGACTACCCTCTACTTTCCCCCCAAGGACCTGCAGGCTGCCTTCTGGGCAGGCGTAGAGAGTTCCCTCTGCCGAGTCTCAGCCAGTGGAGGAGCCTCTGCAGAGAGGGGCCTTCCTGCTCGGCCCACAGACCCTCTGGCCCTCCAGCTCCTGAGGATCTGAGGGGAGGCGGGCAGAGTTCCAGAATCTCATCTCTGCCGCATTCCCTTCACCCCCGTGGGTTGCTGAGACCAGTCCCTCCTGATTCTCACTTGTTCTCCGCTGCTTGTTTCTTTAGAAATTAACAGAAAGAAAAGATCTGCCTTTGATTCCCTGTGCTCTGACCTTGTCATGAGTTTCTGTTCTTCATCGCATCATGGCAATTTCTCCCGAGTTTAGGGATGGGCTTCTCTCTAGAAATTTGGCCTGGGGGAAACAAGGGAGGATATCGAGCCCTTTTCCCTATCCCAGCTAACAACCGCAGGCGCCTGCAGGAGCCAGGCAGGATATGGAGGGAGTCAGGGGCTTGGGGCGAGGCGCTAGGGATGGGTGGCCACTGCAGAAACTGGGAGTGCGCGTGCCATTGGGAGGGAGCAGTTGCTACTCAGCCCAGCCTGCGGTGCCTGGGGAGACGTGGGCCCAGGGTCGCCAAAGCTGCTGACTTAAGAGAAGTTATAAATCCGCACTTAATCTGTTGGATATTTTAAAGCCATATCTATGTATTTTATTTTGGAATAGTTTTAGATTTACAGAAAAATTGCAAAGAGTTCCCACACACCCCTCATCTAGTTTCCCCCACTGTTAACCTCACCTTGGTACCTTTGTCAAAACCAAGGAACCAACACAGATCCTTGGCTACTCACTGAACGCCACACTTGGTTGTGATTCCCCAGCTTCCCGTTAATGTCCTCCTTCTGTTCCAGGATCCATCAGAGACACCACATTGCCTTAAATTGTCAGGTCTCTTTAGGCCCCTTTAGTCCGTGACAGTTTCATTCTTTCCTGACTTTCCATGACTTTGGCAGTTGTGAGGGGTATTTGGTATTTTGTAGAAGGCCCCTCAGTTTGGGTTTGTCTGATGTTTTCTTGTGCTTAGACGGTGTTGTGAGTTTCTGGAGAGAATCCCCAGAGCTGAGGCGCCTTCTCATCACATCACATCAGGGGCACGTGACACCCACACGGCATCACTGGGCTGGTGGCCTGGCTCCGCGGTAGCATCACCACATCCCCCTTTCCGCGACCCGTTCAGTGCCTTGTTCCTGTCACATTCGTGTGTATTTATCTTATAGTTGGGGATATCGTCCAATGTTACATTATTTTGTTGCTCAAATTGTCCCAGTTTGGGCCATTTGGCTCTTTCAGGTTGGCTCTTGTGTTCCTTTGACCTGCCCCATCCTTCTTTTCTTTTCTTTTTTTTTTTTTTTAACACTTTCTTACTTTCTGGCACTATGAGATGCTCCAGGCTTTTATATGTTCCCTGCCCCAACCCTAGAATCAGCCATTTCTCCTCGGAGCCCCACTTGAGTTTTAAAGTTGGAAATTAAGTCAAATTTAAAAACGAAAACACTTTGTGGGCCAAATGAGCCACATATGTGGGCCACATGCAGACATGGACGATCTTGTATAATCCCTAAAGCATCCTTTTGAGAGAAGCACTAGTCTGATCCCCGCTTTACAGATGAGGAAACCGAGGCACAGAGAGGTCAGGGCAGAGACTGAGGCCAGACAGCCTGGTGCCAGATGCCACCCTCTCGGGGCTGCTTTTTGGCCCCAAGGGGTCAGGGCATGGGAAAGGAGTGTGCCTCAGGACAGTGGGCTTGGAGCCAGGTGCCCAGGGAGATGGCAGTGCCCTGACCAGAGGAGGAGGACCAGGAAGGAAGGGTTTGGTTTTAGACATGCAGGTGATGGAATGGCTACCCAGGGCAAGGAGGGAAGTGTCATCCTGAACAGTGATGGGAGCGGAATGGCAGGAGAACCAGAGGTCTCATATACTTAGGCAGAAAGAGGAGGGAAAATGGGTACAGTTTTCAAAAACATTTTTAAAATTAAAATTTTTTGCTGAGTTGTCACCTTGTATTAGTTAGCTATTGCTGCATAACAAATTCCCTCCCCCCCCCCGCCATACTTAGTGACTTAAGCAATGATCTTTATTATGTGCTAGTGTCTGTGGGTCAGGACTCTGGTACAGCCTAGCTGGGTCCTGTAGGTCAGGGTCTCTCACAGGCTGCCATCGAGATGTTGGCCAGGACTGTTGTCATCTCAGGGCTCGACTGCGGCAGGATTGCCTCCAGGCAAAGTCAGTGTTTCTGGGCAGGATCCAGTTCCTCATGATCGTTGAACTGAGGCCCTCAGTTCCTCACTGGCCATTGGCCAGAGGCAGGCTTCTCCATCACGGCAACTTGCTTCTTCACAGCTGGCAGGAGAGGGCAAGTGAGAAGGAAGAGGGGGTGGGGGGAAGCATGCATGAACCAGGCGGTGGGAGAGACCGCCAGCAAGATGGAGTGACAGTCTTCTAGTCTCAGGAGGGCCATGTCTCACGTTGGCTGACTCCTGTTCATTAGAAGCCAGTCTCTAGATCCAGGCAATGGTCTTGGGGAGGGGATCACACAAGAACATGAACACCAGGAGGTGGGGCTTGTTGAGGACCGTGTCAGAAGCTTCCCGCACATGCCATGCCAAACAGTCTGCTAAACGTTCTATCCTCACTGCATTCCAAGGAAGCAAGGACTGTCTTGATTGCTTCCCTGTCCAGACAAGCAAAGGAGGGCTCAGAGAGGTGCAGTGACTTGCCCGAGGTCACACAGCTCATGGTGGGTAGAGCTAAATTCAAACTCCAGTCTGAGTCCTAGTAGCCCACTGGTGTTTCTCTGACTGTCCCCGGACCGCCACTCCAGCACAGCCTTGGAGCTTGGCAGAAAACAGATTGCCCGCCACCCCTACGCAAGCCAGACCAGACTTGGAGGAGCCTTCAAATCAGCATTAACAGGCTTCCCTCCAGGGGATCCACATGCTCCCTAGAATCTGAGAGTGGTATGTATTCTGCTTCTCTGTGTGGTCAGGACATGGTAACATGGAAATGGAATCTCTCTGTCTCTCATACACACACACACACTTAAAGGTTAGGCTTGGTCCTTTTGGCTCTGCAGGAAAATGGAGGCTTAAGTGTCCGATCTCAGTGATCAAGGGAAAGATGTGGCTTCCCAAAGTTCTCCGTCGCTTTTGGGGTCCTTCCAAGCAGAAGAATCTTGAAATTAAATGAGATGCATGATGCGCAGGAAATGCTTAGCACAGTGGCTGCGTGTAGGAAGCAGCACGATGATGGACTCATTATTAATGTTAATGATTATTATTAACTCTTCTCATTGATATTATTAGTTCCAGTGTAACAAAAACTTGATTTACCTCGACTTCAGTTTAGAGAAGAGATTTTGATTCTTTCCATTTGGTCCAGTTCACTGGTTTACAATATAAAGGTATTTAGTTTGGAGCTGGTGGTGTTGGGTGTTTGGTCAGGGGGAACAATTAATTTGCAGTTCAGTAAATAATACCTGGTTGGGTCTGGGTGCCGAGAGGCAGTGAGGTTGGTCCCCACCTGGGACTATAGGTCGTTCCTGGGCCTGTCCCTGGGCAGGATGGCATTCGGTGTCTCGGCCATCAGCGAGGTCTCTGAAGAGCCTGGCCGCCCCCAGGGCAGCAGGAGGACGCGGGGCTGGGCCGGAGAGCCTGATGAGCTGTCTTGTTCCCTGCAGATCAGGAACGATACCTCACAGATTTTGGAGGAAAACATCCCCCTCCTTAAGGCCAAGGTGATGGAAATGCGTGGCATCTACGCCAAAGTGGACCAGCTGGAGGTGAGTCCAGGATAATGAGCTTTCTTTGTGAGCTCCACGGACTTGTTCTGGCTCTCTCGTTGTCTCTTCCAAGATGCTGATCTGGCCTTGATAGTGTCAGGCCTTAGACCCAGTGGAGTGGGGTGGTAGCCAAAACGGGGCCTACACAGCATCTCTAAAATATGACAAATATGAATTTATATAAAGTACCCATTTAAAAATCAGGGTACTTTATACAAAAATCTGAATTTTCAGCTGCTTTTGGAAATTCAGCAGCTTTCATAACCCTAGACCCACCTTGCTTTAAATACTTTATTCTGTTTATTTTTTAAGGTATAAATACATAAAGTGCACACATAGTAAGTGTACAATTCAGTGAATTTTTACGCATATAAACTCCCAGGTGAAGATGACCCAAACTGAGAAATAGAACATTTCCAACCCCTAGGCTATATTCTGGTAGAGCTGGTGGCAGCCGCCCCTCAGATGAGACATGTGTTCTGCATTTCACCACAATCCGCACCATGCCCTATTGCCTCAATGCTGACTTATTTCACCTGCCTTTTACCTGTGTGGGCACCAGGCTAAGGTGCATGGTATCTCATTTCCTCTTGGCTGCACTGCAATGTCAGTATCCTCACCGTCCCATCTCCTAGAGGAGGAACACGAGGTCTGAGAGGGTAAGCCACTTCTCCGGGGTCACACAGCTAATTCTGTGAAGCTGGGACTTCAGTTCACATCCTCTGGAGCCCAAGCTCTTACTCAAACTGGGGCCCTTGGCTTGGGCACCTGGCTTCTTGCACAGTGAAGGACCGGGAGGCTGGAGGAGCCTGCAATTTAATAGCTGTCACCTAGACCAAGGGGATGTGTGCCCCTCTGAGCTGTGGAGGAAAGGAGCCCAGCAGTGGGCCCAGAGTTAACAGAGAATTAACATTCTTGTCAGCAGAGAATGAGGCAGGAATGTAATTAAAACTTTGCCCTTGGAATAGCTGATTCATTTGAATTTTATTCCACATGTTTGAAAGAGGAAAGAAAATGTGAAGATTTGTAGCCCTGGTTCTTGCCTTGCTTGGGCTGGCCCAACTCTCAAGCCCAATTTTTCCCTTAGTATTCAGTCCGCTAGCATTTATTGAGGACCTACTATGCACCGCTGCAGGGCTCTCACAGTGAGAAAGACAGAGTCCAAGGGTGTGTTCCAGCCAGGAGAAACACAGCAACAAAACATGACCATAGCATTTCCCGGGGCTGCTGTAACAAGTTATCACAAACATAGTGGCTTAAAACAACATGAATTTAGCATCTTACAGCTCTTGAGGTCAGAAGTCCAAAATGTGTCAGCAGGAGTCAGCAGGGCTGGTTCCTTCTGGAGGCTCTGGGGTAGAGTTCACGTCCTGGCCTTTTCCAGTGTCTGGAGGCCGCCTGCCTCGTTCAGCTCATGGTGCTGTCCTCCACCTTCAAAGCCCACAGCGTAGCATCTTCCAGGCTCTGTCCTCCTCTGACTCTCCTGCCTCCATCTTATAAGGATGCCTGTGATTACCCGGATAATCCAGGACAGTCTCCCCAGCTCAAGATCCTTATTCACCTGCCAAGTCCCTTTGGCCACAGGTTCTGGGAATGAGGATGGGATATTTTGGGGGCCCGTGATTCTGCTGACCACATTCACCAAGGGTGACCTAGAGGGAGTCGAGTGCTCTGGAGGGAAGTAGTGAGCAAGGAGTGGAACCTTCTGGCCCCCGGAGGGTGAGTGAAAGGAGCTGTGCTGGGCGCATGAGGGCACAGCTCGGGCAGAGGCTCAGAGGCGGGGGGCATCTGCGCTCTGGGGCAGGAAGGAGACGGGGACACTGGAAGGATCCGGGGAGGGCCAGACTACAGGGATGAGGGAGGTCATGACCTGAGCGGGGCTGGAGAAATTGGGCAGCAGGAGGCCCGTTGTCTAGGCCTTCCACTCCAAGGTCAGCATGGGGGCCTTTTTCCTGAGGAGTAGGAAGCCACTGAAGACACAGGATGGCTCATTGGTTAGCAATCATTCCCCACTCCTGGCCCCTGGCAACCACTCATCTACTCTGAGTCTATGCATTTGTCTCTGGACATTTCATATCATATGTGGCCTATGGTGTCTGGCTTAGTTTACTTTGCATAATGCTTTCAAGGTTCATGCAGGTTGGAACATGTGTCAGAGCTTCATTCCTTTTTATGAATGAATAGTATTCCATTGTAGGGATGGCTATACCGCATTTTGTTTATCCATTCATCAGTTGATGGGTCCTTGGGTTGTTTCTACTTTGGGGCTATTATGAATAATGCTGCTATGAACATTCATGTCCAGGTTTTTGCGTGGCTATACATTTTCATTTCTCTTGGGTAAATACCTAGGACTGGAATTGCTGGGTCATGTGGTTAAGTCTTTTTAGGAACTGCCAAGACCAGTTTCCAAAGTGTTGACACCATTTTACTCTCCCACCAGCAGTTACTGTAAGCTTTAGATGGAGATTGCAAACTCAGATGCCAGCAGGATCCAGGACTATACTGGGCAGTCAGGTATTAGAAGACCAACCCCAAGCCACCCCCCCTTACTTTCTGGGAAGAGCTGGAGCTGAGAAGCAACTCTCCCCTTCAGTGGGGTGTGAATCTCTCAGCTGCCACAGTCCCCACTCTGCCCTAGCGTCTCCCCAGCATTGAGGCTAAGTGCCATTTGCCTCTTGTCAACCCCCCGGAACTGCTGCTTTCCTTAGACTAGAGATATTTCTCTGTAACTGGGTCTCCATTAAAAGGAAGAGGGCTTCCCTGGTGGCGCAGTGGTTGAGAGTCCGCCTGCCAATGCAGGGGACACGGGTTCGTGCCCCGGTCTGGGAGGATCCCACGCGCCGCGGAGCGGCTGGGCCCGTGAGCCATGGCCGCTGAGCCTGCGCGTCCGGAGCCTGTGCTCCGCAACGGGAGAGGCCACAACAGTGAGAGGCCTACGTACCGCAAAAAAAAAAAAGGAAGAAAAAGTTAGTCCAAGAGGGTCATGGATTTCAAGGCAAATGGGAGAATATGTATTTCCCACTAAGCTGCATGTGACATGAGAACAATAAAACTTAGGACCCGATCAGACCCCAATCTGAGGTGGATGGATTCCAGAGCCAGACCACCTGGGCCTCAGATCTGCCCCTTGGGTAACTCACTCAGCATCAGTTTCCTCCTCTGTAAATTGTGACTATGTCATCGTGAAGGTGTTAGTTCAGCACCTGGCATCTTGTAGATGCTCGCTGAGGACAGGCTATCACTATGGTGGTGGCCATTGCCCACAGGCTGAGAGCCAGAATCTGGGATACCTGCTCATCACTCGGCCCAGCCAACTGGGGGCTCCAGGGCCTAACATGTCAGGGGGTTCCAGGGAGCCCAAGACCACTCAGCTCTCAAATCAGTGTGACCCATGGCAGGGGAGGCTTGGGAACCATGGGGGTGACCTTTCAGGCCAGAAAAACCTGACATTTACTGAGCACCTGCTACGAGCCAGGGACTCTTAAGTGCTTTAGTTGAAACAACTTGTTTCACCCTCACAGCAGCCCCAGGAGGAAGGTCCCATTATTAGTCCTATTTTGTAGAGAAAGTGGCTGAGGCACAGAAAGGCAAAGTTATTTACCCAAGGTCACACAGCTAGGAAGTGGTGGAGCTGGGATTACAAAAGTCAGTGCTGGCGTTGGCACCCTTTCTGGACTGGGCCCTGCTCTGAAGCTGGGGGCCTTCGCCACAAGGATTCAGATACATCATTCAGGACTCACAAATAAAATTTAAAACAATGTGACTTTCCCTTCTCTCTCATCCCTCCCCCCCTTTCCTTCTTTCCTTCCCTCCTTCCCTTCTTCCTTCCCTCCCTTCTGATAATAAAAGTGGTTCATTTTCATTGTAGAGAAAATTATATAGAAGTCACCTATAGTCCCAAGGGTGGTCCCGATTAGCGGTCACCCTCCTTCTGTCCCCTCCCCTCCCCTCTCTGTGTGGATGCGTGTCCGCGTCTTTCCAGTTTCCCCGGATCAGCTTTCCTGGCCAGGTTTCGGCCTCTCCCTGGCTGCGGCTTGGCCGGGCTGCCCTCTCTGGCAGGCACTTTGGAGGCGGTTCCGACCTCGTGAGCGCACATTCCTCAGCATCCCTCATACTCCCCACCACATCGGTATTAACGCAGGGAGCGTAAAATTGGAATCGGCTGGAGGAGGGACTGTAGAACTTTCTTTTGTGTCTTACAACCAGATGTGCAGGCCCAGCAAGGCCAGGGGAAGCTGCCCAGCCTGTGGCTCCTTCTCCCCGCCCCCCAACACACACACACACACACACACACGCACACGCACACACACGCGCACACACACACACACACACACACTTGATGTGGCTTATTCAGAGCCTTTCAGCTCTGCCCCTGCCAGAACCACAGGGCGGCGGCAGCACAGCAGTGCCACCATCTTGTGTTCATCCAATGTCTTTTTGCTAAAGATGCAGTCATGCGTGCATGCATGCGTGCATGTATTCATTCCTGTGTGTGCATTGGTTCATCCATGCATGTGTGCATTCGTGCGTGCATGCATCATCCATGCATACATTCATTCGTGTGTGCATTCATTCATTCATGCTTGCATGTATTCATTCCTGTGTGTGCATTGATTCATACATGCACGCATGCATTCATTCACGCATGCATGCATTCATCCATGCATACATTCATTCGTGTGTGCGCACTCGTTCATTCATTCATGCTTGCGTGCATTCGTGCCTCCACCATCCAGCTGAGCCCCTTCCAGCTGACGAGGCCCTGGCTGTGGCCTTGTGAACAACACTGACTCAGCATCTGCTCTTCCAGCACTCACATCTAGAGGGAGATGGACCGTGAACAAGCAGACAGGAAGTTCAGAGGGAGAGGAGAGCTAGGAAGATGGGGAAACGGGGTGGCTCCGCAGTGACGTGGGGCATGTTAGATTAGGTGGTTGGGGAAGGCCTCTCTGTCGGGGGACAGTGGATCCAGGGCCTGAGAGACAAGCAGGGTTCACCCCATCGAGAACAGAGAAGTGCTGCTGGTCTGGAGAGAGCTGGTGCAAAGGCCCTGTGGAGGGTGAGGCTTGGCGTTCTCAAGGAACAAAAGGGCAGCCTGTGTGGCTGGTGTGTGGGACACGGGGAGAGGCAGGGCTGGGTGGTGGTGGGCCTTGCTGGATGGGCTGACCGGGGCTTTCCATCCAGTGAAGGGAGGCTCCCTCGTGGGGCCCAGCACTGAGAGGGTCTCCTGCCTCTTCCTGGTGCAAGAAAATCTCTTGTATTTTACTATTGGAACAGGGAGGTTCCAATAGTAAAAGCCTCCGCCGAGGGGGGCTTGTCTGAAATGGCACCGGAGCCGCCACCTTTGGCGGCCTTCCCGGCTGTACGTGCAGTGCATGTACAAACACATGCACGTGTACACACCACACAGACACATGCACACAACGTATGGGCACACACGCAAACATGCACACAACACATACAAACACATGCACACAACACACAAACATAGGTACCCACGGAAACACACATGCACACAACACACAGGCACACCAGAAGCCACAAATGAGTTTCACCGGGCCTGCACAGTACTTTTTTAAACTGTGAAATTATTGCTAACGTTTTTTAAAACTGGACACTTTTCAGAAAATCTGAATGTCCTTTTTTTCTTTTTAAATGATGTTATCTGATATTAATTGAGCTCTTAATATACCCTAAGCACTTAACTGCAGAACAAGGTTGGTATTATTATTACTCCCATTTCACAGATAAGAAAATTGAGGATAATAGAAATGAAGTAAGTTGCCAAAAGGCACACAACTAGTAAGTAATAGAACCTGGATTCTAGTCCAGAGAATCTGACCCCAGCATTGTCTTTTCTTTTCTTTTTTTTTTTGAAATTAGAGGTTCTGCACTAGAGACCCAGAGCTGAGTGACCCTTGGGGGCCGGGACCCGGCATTCCAGTTCACCCTGTCCGCACTCATCCTACTTCACCCGCTTGTCACCTGCCTGCCCCTTGGCAGCTTCTGAGTTTGAGACTCCCCCAATATCCATCAAATATTAAAGTGAGCGATTTCTAAAAACTCCATTTTTCATAAAGAAGGCTGTGCAGCCTGAGTCCCCTTTCTGCCACTTCCTGGCTGTGTGACTTTGGGCAGGTGGTCCAACCTCTCTGAGCATCAGTTTACCTCCTCTGTAAAATAGAGGCTAAACAGAGGGTCACTAGGGGGAGAAGGTGAGAGGACACGAGTGGAGGCTCGGCCAGGCCAGGCCTCCAAGGGGGAGGTGTCACTGTTACTGTCAGGGTTTCTGAAGGTGCCCCCAGCTGGGCAGGTGCTGCCTGAACTCTCCCGGAGCCCATGGGGCCAGGTGAGAGGGAGGCAGCCAGGAACACACCCCAGTCTGCACAGATGTGGCATCACTGCTTTCCCCTCTCCCACCAGGCCTTTGTCAAGATGGCCGGGCACCACGTCTCCTTCCTGGAAGCCCACGTTCTTCAGGCCGAGCGGGACCACGGGGCCC
Organism: Neophocaena asiaeorientalis asiaeorientalis; assembly: GCF_003031525.2. NCBI lineage: Eukaryota > Metazoa > Chordata > Mammalia > Artiodactyla > Phocoenidae > Neophocaena > Neophocaena asiaeorientalis. Next base: position 10,648,364 of record NW_020173687.1, on the reverse strand, counting down.
TCTCACAGGCCCTGCGGAAGTGGCTGGGCTCCTCGGGGCTCCCCGCCTTCGGGAACGTGAGTATCCCCTACCTCCCTGCCCCCTCCCAGACCCTGGAGCAGGGAGAGGGGCTCAGGAAACAGGAGTTCAAAGGGCACGGCTGGCTTCTGCAGACAGGAAACAGCATCTGGCCAGCCGGTGGGGAGCTGGCTAGGTGGCTGGAGTGTTGCAGTGCCTCCCTTGTGCGCCCCTGCGTGCCCTGAGCCGCGTGCTTCGGTGCCGTGACTGCCCGCCGCCTCACCCACCGGTTAGTAAGTGCTGCTGTTTGCCAAGCACTGTGGTCCATCTGGGGTTACCATGGCGAATAGAAGCAGCCCCTGCCCTCCTGTCCCTTCCACACCTAAGGACGTGCTCAGAGTGACTTCCAGAATTCAGGCGGGGTCCCCCTTCCCAAGGCACAAGTCGGCCTCTAGCAGACCAGAAAACAGGGGACGGTGAGAGGGGCAGCCAGCCCGCAGCTTGCAAAAGCCTCTCTCTCCCACATTGCTGCTTTCCTGGGATCCTCCCTGTAAGAAAAGAAGGGTCATTGTGTCCCTTTTACTGATGGAAAAACTGAGGCCAGACTGATCCTGCCTTGCAGAGACCTTCAGTGTTTAAGCACCTCTGTCTTTCCGGCTTACTGATTCCCTAGTCTAGGGGACATTGGGCAGTGTCTGGAGATGTTGCAATTGTCACAACTGGAGGCAAGTGGGTAGAAACCAGGGATGCTTTTGAACACCATAGAGTGTACAGGACAGCCCCCCACACCAGAGAATTATCTAGCCCTGAACATCAGTAGTGCTGAGTTTGAGAACCCACTCTAAGCTGGATTTGATAATTTTATGTCAGGTCTGCTTTAAGCACTTTGTGTGCTGTTGTATATGGCATCTGGTTCTCATGCCAGTCTTTGGAGGAAGGTACTTTTGTCATTTCCCCATTTTACAGTTGCGGAGACCGAGGCTCAGGGTGGTGAAGGGACTTGTCCGAAGCCACACTGCCTCAAGTAGCAAGGCCAGGTTGGAGCCCTGGTTGACCTATCTCCAGGGTCTTGCCCTTTCCAGGAAAGGGGTCTTGCTCAGCCAGCTGCTCTGTCCTGCCCCCCAGTGGGGTCTCTCACTGTTCCTTGGGCCCTGCCTGGGGGTCCCCCTCTGTTCTCTCTGTCCCTCCTGCATGGCCCCCTTCCCTGTCTCCACTTAGTGTTCTCACAAAGGCTCATATATCGAGCATTTACAGTGTTCCAGGCACTGCTGAGGTATTTCATGTGCGTTAATTCATTTACTTTTCCCGACCATCGTGTACGCTGGGAATGAACATTATCCCCATTTGACTGATGAGGAAACGGAGTAGTTGCAGTGTTGCCACTCTGGCCCCGTGTGAACTCATTCTGTTTGGCTTGGGAGGCCTGCCTGGGTGTCACTCTCCAGTCCCTGCCAGGACCCCACTGCTCTGTCTTGTCTTACACCTGCCTGAGGCATGTGCTGCTTACCTGCCTGCCTCCAGGTGAGGGACTTGCCCAAGGCCAGTAGCAGCTAGACAGTGGCCTCACTGATCTCATGATCTCGGAACTCCTATTGATCCTTTAGAGCCAACTTAATACCACCTCCTCTGAGAAGCCCTCTGGCATTGCCCCCTCTCCAGCCAAATGTGGTCTCTCCTGCCTTTCAGTGAAGTCAGGAGTTGCCTTCTTGGTCCCTTGAGTTATGGTGACTGTTCCGGGGTGACCAGGAGCCCCCCAGTCACACAGTGCTCTGCCTGCTGATGGCTTAGAAGCACCATGGGGGAGGAAGGACAGAGGACCTTGGCTGAATCCTAACAGTGGGGCCTGCTGGGTCCTTGGTCTCTGTACTTTACAGTCTTTTTCTATAGCCTGCACAATTGTCCCTTTGTGGTTGGCACTAGTGTCCTCATTTAGTGGCAGAGGCCAAGGCTTGGAGGGGGAGAGTCGCGAATCCAAGGTCAGCGCCAGGGTTGGAACTCAGGCCCGTGGGGCTGTGAAATGGGGTCCGCCGCCCACTCCTGTTGCAGGATCCCATCGGGGTGTGGCCGGGCATGCGGAGACTTGCATCCTCTCATCTCTACCAGACTCAGGGCCCCCCAGCCCTACCTGCAGTGACTTGTTCCAGGAAATGCGTCCCAGCCAGGGGTGGTGAGTCATTCAGCAACCCCGGCGTGTTGATCTTGGCCCTGGGAGGGCTTTGTGTGGAGCAGGCAATGTAGGCAAGTGTGCGCACACGTGTGTGCAGACCCGAGGGTTTCCAGGGCTGCACCTGCACCCGGGGGTGCAAGCTGAAGTGGCCCTTCCAGAATAATGGTTGTCACGGCTTGTACTGGGGCCTTGACCCGGCAGGCACCTCACATCCCACCCTGTGACATAGGTCTAGTCACTGTCCCTATTTTACAGATGAGGAAACTGAGGCACTAAAGGGTCGAAGTGCTTGCCCACCCAGAACGTGGTGGAGCTGGGATTTGAACCTGTGAGACCTAGGCCTGGAGCTGGCACTCTGCACCACTTGGCCCTGCTGCATCTTTCTGGGCCTGGTTCCGACCACTGGAGCTGCAGTCCGGGGCGTGGGGTCCTTGAAGAGCACCCGGACGGGTCTCCGTCTCTTCCACCTGGAAGAACCCACCAAGCCAGGATTTCACACTGTCTCCAGTCGGTTCCCCTCAGTGCCCACCCAAGGTGGACGCTTCACTGACCACTGCCCGCACCTGGTGTCCACACCAGGCCCCCCCAGCAGTGGGAAGCCCCTCCGCACAAGCCCAGATTCTGCCTTCTTGTCTCCACCCGCCCTCCTCCATCTCCGGGAGCTGGCGTGGGGCAGAGGCTCTTGCGCGGAAGGGTCCTGTCCCCACTCCTGTGGAAGCCCATCCCCCCAAAGGAAATAGGCCACTCACTGCTGCCCCCAGGCCCTCCCAGAATCAGGGGAATCAGTGGGGACTCCCTCACAGGGCCCAGGCAGGAGGCCCTCAGCCCTCACCCCTGGCGCCCGGCAGGGACTTTTGGGGGTGTGTTTTCCACCCTCCCTGCTGTTCCATCAGCTGGAACAGGAGTTCCTGGGGAGGGAGAGAGATGGGGAGAAAATTGGTCTGTGTGTTTTCTAACTCTGCCAGCCCCTTCTGCCCTGCTGGCCTCATTTCTCCCTCCCTCCTCTTCCTCACTTTGCAGCTGTAGTGGGGAGGCCCAGGGAGGGTGTGCAGCGCCGGGGCTAGGGTCTCCCAACACACCAGGAGTGGGGTTGGGAAGCAGTCCGCCAGCCCCCCACCCCTCCCCAGCACCAGAGGCCCAGAGCCGCCCCTGCCCACGTGACTTGGTGCTGGCCGAGGCCTGGGCTGGCCCGGGAATGCCAGCCTGAGTGTACCTCCTCGTCACGAGATCCCCCGCAAAGGCCAGGCCTTTGGCCTTTGACTTGAGCTGCCGAAGAAGCGCGCAGTCAGTGCCCAGACTGGGGTGAGAGCTGGCCTGGCACCCTGGGCCCTCTGCGCCCAGACGTAAAAATGTACATGCTTCCATGCTTCAATTTTAATGCTAACATACATATTTTCATGGTACAAAGGTCCATATTTCCATGCTGTACTGCAAAGAAGTTTTCAACTATACTTTTACATTGATTTTTAAAATGTTCCAAGATTTTAACTCAGAACTGTACCTCTCTTTCGCTGTGGCATTTTTTTAGCTGTGTGACTGTGGGTAAGTCTCTTAGCCTCTGCAGGCCTCAGACAGCTTAGCTGTCAGTTGGCTGACACAGGCTTGACCAAGAAAGGCTCTGCTTGCTAGAAAACTGGTTTCAATTTGCTGTGAGATGAAGAGGGCCTCCTCCACTAAAGCAGTGGGGAGTAAAAGAACTCTCAGACGGAGGGTTCTGAGCATTGGTGGGTCTGAGAAGCCAGCTTTGCCTTTAAATAACGGTTCAAGACAGACTGCCTAATCCCTCAGCGGTGAGCAGGTATCGGTAGTGGTGACAGAGCCAGCCCTGCAGCGCCAGGCGCTGTTCTCAACCCTCAATACCCCACGGGGGAGGTGCTATTTTTATCCCTATTTTACAGGTGAGGGAACTGAGGCACAGAGAGGTTTAGTAACTTGCCCAAGGCCACACAGCTGGGCATCAGGATATGAACTCACATTCCTAACTCTGTTGCCTTGGGAGAGAGCTGTGATCTCTTACTTTAGGAAGCATGTATCCAGTGGAAGAATAGAGGCAATGACCAAATCCTAAGAAAATTCAGTAGCTAGTCATTTCTAAAGAGAGCCCTGGCTTGCTCTGAGGGAACCAGGCATGGCCTCCGAGGAAGGGCCATGTAGGCTGAGACCTGGATGGTGAGTGAGAACAGCCTGAAGTCAGAAGAAAGGGTGCACCCAGCAGTGGGGATGCAGGCACCGAGGCTCTGGGGTGGGACTGAGCTTGGTGCCTGAGGAGCAGCGGGGAGTCCAGCATGGGGACTGAGCCGGGGGGGTGGAGTGTGGGAGACGAGGTTGGGGCCAGATTGGGTGGGCGGGGTCTCAGGCCACACAGGGGGACTGGACACTATTCTAAGGGCAATGGAAAGCCATGGAAGTGTTCGTAGCAGGGGAGGGACTTGGTAAATTTGCTTTGCTTGGGGAATTTCCAGGGCACATTTTCTACCCTGAGCTAAGGCTGGCATTTAGGGTCAGCGATGTCTTGTTTAGACTTGAGCATGAGAGCTGAGCAGGGTGCGTAGGTGCCCTTCAAGCCTCAGAGTTCAATGGTTAGGAGTGCGTTTCCTCGGCCTAGAAACATCTCATGCTGTGCCTTGAGATCACTGGAATCCTCGCCTTGCCGGGTCTCGGGGCCTTTGTCCAACTGGAAGAGAGAAAATGCGCTCCAGTCAGGGTGCCCAGGTCTCCTGGCCATGTGTCTGGGTCCCAGAGACCCTGCCTGAGGAGGCAGCCCTGTCTCTGCACACAGAGGGCCCCTCACATCTGGAGACGGTTTCAGACATATGTGGAAGCGAAAGTGAGATGGAGGTGGAGCCGTACGGGCTGCAGGCCTTGGAGGGGTGTGGAGACCACGTCAGGTGGCCCCATGTCCCCTCGGTCCAGGCCTGGTCATGGCCAAGTGGCTGCCACAGGTGTTCTGACCACGCCAGGCCCTCCGCTCGGGGCCCACACCCAGGGGCACAGAAGAGCCGTGCTAAGTTGTTGTAGACCGCTGTTTGTTTTCTGCCGAGCCAAAACATCATGTTGACGAGGTGTCATTTTTTCTTTTAATTAATTAATTAATTTATTTATTTTTTGGCTGCATGGGGTCTTCGTTGCTGCACATGGGCTTTCTCTAGTTGCGGTGAGTGGGGGCTACTCTTTGTTGCAGTGCGTGGGCTTCTCATCACGGTGGTTTCTCGTGTTGTGGAGCACGGGCTCTAGGTGCACGGGCTTCAGTAGTTGCGGCACATGGGCTTCAGTAGTTGTGGCTCGCGGGCTCTAGAGCGCAGGCTCAGGAGCTGTGGCGCACGGGCTTAGTTGCTCCGCGGCATATGGGATCTTCCGGGACCAGGGCTCGAACCCGTGTCCCCTGCATTGGCAGGCGGATTCTTAACCACTGCGCCACCAGGGAAGTCCCTCGAGGTGTCATTTTGTTTACTTTTCCAATGGATAACAGTCAGGTGCTTTCCAAGGAAGGCTCTCTGGCTAATAGCAAAACCACTTGGAGCCAAGTCCTGACACCGCACAGAGCCAGGCTGCCGGGGTGGACTGTGGCCTTGGGCCTGCCCGGCTCACCCCGCACATACCCAGGGGGCGATCTGGTAACACAAATGAGTGTGTCTGCCAGGTGTGAGACAGTAAGGAGCGGTGGAGACTGTGGCGAATTGCAGAGCCCCTGCCTTACCTATGGGGTAGAGATTTCCAGAAGCAGCCTTGCAGAAATGGGATCAAGAATGGCTAGATTTTTCTATTTTGGGGAGAAAGCTGGGCATATGGAGTTTTATATGAATCTTCTAATGTCTAAAAGTCAGCAACTAATTTTTCTAAACGTTAAACATCTTGGGGAAAAATCTGTTGCGCCTGTGGGTCACACCCAGCACACCCCCCAGCTCTGGACCTCAGGCTGATGGCCTGTATCCCACAGGCCCCACGCCTTCAGAGGCATTTGGGACCAGGGAAGAGTGGAAAGCCCATGGCGTCTTCCTTCACTTTGCACCAGCTCCAGCTGGAGCCCTCAGCTTTTGGGAGCAGCATGACGAACACATCTACCATCAACTATGGTAGTTGTATTGAGAGCATTCATGAAGGATTTTCGGTGCCTCATCTAGACTTCCTGTAACAACCCCAGAGGTAAATGATATCATTTGAGAAGGGGACCTGAGGCTCGAAGAGGGCCGTTCACTTGCCCAGGGTCACACAGCATAGGCAACAGAGCCAGAATCTGATCCAGCTTAGACCTCGTTCAGTGTCTCTCCCCTTCTCTATGATCTTCCCGAGTGCAGGACCCACAACCTAGAAGGTGGAAGTTGCAGCTGGAGGTCCTTGGGCCCAGTCTGCCCCACCCACATACATTCTTTGGCCAGCTTGGCATATGTTTAATATGCATGTGTTTAATTTGAATTAGTTGCCAGCATTTAGAAAAGCCAAGTTCACAGAAGAATGTACATCTCTGGCTTCGCTTGAAAAAGCAGAGGTCTCGGCCCCTGAGCAGTGTCGCTGCTGAGCCACCATCTGACCTAAGACACCCATTGTCATTACCTGCCTGTGGGCATTTGAGTTTCCTAGCCGGGCTGAGCATGCAGTAGGTGTTCAATAAATACTAGTCAATGGATGCTCTTAAGGCTTCCATGGCCCTTGGAAGCCCCCGTCCCCCAGATTTCTCCGGAGGTGGTCTCCAGGCCGTGGAGAGCTGGGATGAGTGTCCATGTCTGCCTCTCTCCGCAACGGCTTGGGGCCGCGTCCTGGGCTTTCCTGGAGGTAGCGGAGGCTGTGGGCGGAGCTGTCCTGCCCAGGCTTGGCCTGTAGGAGTCGTCAGTGCCAGGCTCAGCGCCTCCTCCCCTCCCCGCCCCGCCCCACCCAGGGAAGGGGGAGGCTCTGTCTGGCTGGGGCCGCCTCCCCCTCCCCCTCCCTCTCCCTCTGCCCAATTACCCTGGAGGGGTGACTCCCGGAAGGAGGCACAGCCTGGCCGGGGCTTTATCTCAGTGGTGGAGGCCTAGCAAGGCAGCAACACAAAGAAGGCAGAGGAGATTCCATGGCGCCTTCTCCCGGCCCTGCAGCGGCCTCTCCTTCTGCTTCTGCCCCCATCATCCCTTGCGGTAAAAATGCAACATGAGCAGATGGCAAATATTAACGCAACAATGGAGGCCGAGTGGTGCTGGGTCCCCAGCCCCCCTGCCAATCCCCCACCAGCCTGGCTCTCAGGGAGTCACTCAGCACTCACACATTAACAGATTTGTTTGACTCCAGATATCTGGTGGCACATGTGCAGGGGAGTGACAGAGGGCCCCTGGCAGGCTGGTTTGGGGGTCAGATTTTTTTTTAAGTGTTGCATTTTTGTTAAGATTTTGAGTGGGGAGGAAGTTCCTTACCACAAGGAGGAGTTTCATTTTGGGGGGCACTGTTGAGGGCTACGTGGGAGCACCCCAACTTCTCTGTGGTTGGAGGGACACAGTGCATCATCTCCGAGCACCGCCACTGTCAGGGACGTCCCCTGTGAGCATCCTCAAGCCCAGTCCTGCCATCCCTGGATCTGGTGGACACTGCCTATGGCCTTTGCATACGCTGGTCCCCTGCTCCCTGCCTGGCAATGTTTATTCATTGTTCAAGGCTAAATTGAATGTTACCACCACTGGGAAGCCACCTGGATTCCCCCAGGCAACGTTCTTCTGGACTCCCCAACCTCATTCCACTGTTGGCACAGCACCTCGGGGAGTCATCTGTGTTTTCACCTGTTGTTCCCCAAGACTAAGAGTTTCTCAAGGGTAAGGACTGTATTATCTTTGACTTACTAATAGTAGTTACGACAGTGTTGGTGCCAGCAGCCAGTTTTCTGGGCTCTTCTTTGGGTTGACACAAGTTAGCACTTTACCTGCCCTAGCTTGGTTCATCTTCATGCCCACCTGTTACATAGGTACTGTCAACATTCCCACTTTACAGATGAAGAAACTGAGGCTCAGAGGAGTTAGAACATTTTATCTGAGCCAGGCATTGGCCCCATTTGATTTCAGAGCCCCGTATTCTTCATGCCCCAGGGGTCGACTTCGAACCCTGGAATCAGGTAGGGCCCTGAGTGAGGCCCAAGGGCTGTGTGGGGACTGTGGCCAATGGGAGAGGCAGGTGCCCTCCCCTCCAGCTGGGAACAAAGGCTCGGAGTGGTCTGACCGTGCTCTTTCTTAAGGAAGGGAGGTTGGGGATGCAGGTTTTTATGTGACATCAGTTGATTTTGAAAACTTGCCTGAGAGCCTCCAAGAAGTCTCCTCAGGGGGCCTGTTGCCTCACAGGCCTCCATCTATGTCTTGGCAAAGACCTACAGTAAATTGGTGTCTACTACAGAGTCTGGAGGGTCAATGCCCCTTTACTAAGGGAGGGAGAGAGGGGGCTGATATCACAGCAGCGGGGATTGGCCTGGAGAGCTACGGGCTGTGCTGAGCAGGCAGATGTGAGGGCTACAAGGGCCCAGGGCTGGCCACGAGCTCTCTTCTTGAAAGGGGCTGGTTCTCCCCAGAGGCAGTGCCGGCAGAGGCACTCGGTGGGGCCCTCTCCAAGTACTCTCCATGGGCATCCTTATTTTCTGAGGATTTGAAATTTCCTCAGTCTTATGTGAAGTGTTGACAAATGCAGCTCCCAATACCCACTTTCTAACCAGAGCACATCACTCTCAAGATCACCCTTCCTAGAGCGATTCTGCCCTCCCAGGTCCCCATATCATGGCGCAGGCCTCTCCCCTTTCTCACAGTGTGTAGACCAAACTCCTGCAGCACTTGGAGAGGGCGTAGTTGAGAGCATGGACTGGACTCAAACCAGGGTTTTGCACCCTCGGCGCTGTTGACATTTGGGACCAGACCATTCTCTGGGGTGGGGTCTGTCCTGTGCATTGTAGGGTGTTTAGCAGCATCCCCGGTCTCCACCCACTAGATGCCGGTAGCACCATCCCCCTGGTTGCGACAATCAAAAAGGTGTCCAGGGCTTCCCTGGTGGCGCAGTGGTTGAGAGTCCACCTGCCGATGCAGGGGACGTGGGTTCGTGTCCCGGTCCGGGAGGATCCCACATGCCGCGGAGCGGCTGGGCCCGTGAGCCATGGCCGCTGGGCCTGCGCGTCCGGAGCCTGTGCTCCGCAACGGGAGAGGCCACAACAGTGAGAGGCCCGCGTACCACAAAAAAGGTGTCCAGAAGTTGTCGAATGTGCCCCGGAGGCCCGGCTGCCCCAGGTTAGGCGTCACTGGCCCAGATGAATGACCGCTGTCAGAACCAGGCAGCAGCACGTAGGGCTCATCATAGCCGCCTCTTGGCTTTTGCTTGTGTTCTATGACTATGGAAAATTTCCGGAATAAAACATTTAAAAATAAATGAAACCATGGGCTCTGGAGCCCAGTGGCCCTGGGTTTGTACCTTGGTGGTGTTGCTTGCTAGCTCCGTGGCCTGGAGCAGGGTCCCTGCTTCTCCTCTGTGAAATGGGGCTCACAGGGGTTCAGGTTGAGGGTTTGGATGTGCGTGATTCCCTTTCTATTCGGTGAACTTCTGTCAGGCACCTACCATGCCGTGGGCCCTGTTCCAGGTGCCGAGGCTTGTGGATCACAGAACGAGGAGCCAGGTGCACGGAGAATGTCTACACAGCAATCGCCGTGCTTGAGGGCCCTGGGCTGACCTCGGTGCGCGTGACCCAGTCTCTGCTGGCTGCAGTGAGGTGGGCTGCCATCACTGGCCTCATCTTATAAAAGACAACTGAGGCAGGAAGAGGCAGAGTCACTTGCCCACCGTGGGCTGGGGGAGGGAAGGGGAGCAGCCAGGATGCCCCCAGCTAACTGGCTCAGCGCCTGCATCTCCCAGCATTCCTCTGGGCACCAGAGGATGCAGAAGTGATGAGACTGGTCCCTGCCTGAGCTCTAGGTCACCCCAGAAAGTAAACGCCCAGAGGCGGGCGTTGCAGCAGATAATTATGACGTGGGCTGCATGCTTCTGACTCCTGTACATGACAGAAAAGGGGATAAGAGTGGGACTTCCCCGGTGGTCCAATGGTTAAGACTCCGCACTTCCACTGCAGGGGACGCAGGTTCGATCCCTGGTTGGGGAACTAGGATCTTGCATGCCGTGCAGTGCA
>NW_020173687.1:10579125-10637951 GCF_003031525.2 Neophocaena asiaeorientalis asiaeorientalis | reverse complement strand
GAGGCCAGGAAAGGGCTGTGGCAGGGGACAGCATGGCCCAGTGCGTGGCACCAGCTTGGCACTGGGTCGCACGGCATTCCTGAGCGAGGCAGGGCCGCACAGAGGACAGGCAGCTCCCATCAGCGATTGCAGGTTCCGGGTGACGTGATGAGTGGAGGGAGGTGAGTCCCTCCTTAGTGCAGAAACCTGTGTGATGCCTGCAGCTGGAGTTGCGGCATCTGGAGAAAGTGTGATGATCCCTTTAATGCCTAAGGGGCCTGGGAAGTTCTTGAACTTGGCTCCATTCGTGGTCAGCTTTCTGCTGGGAAAATAAACCACGTCTCATTAAGCAGTAAATTCATCCAGGTCCGTGTTCCAGCTGATACCATCACACCTTGTCACGTTGCCAGACGGAATGTCAAGACCAAAGTTCCCATTACTTGGAGGGTCCTAATAATTAACCTGGGAAATTTAGAGAGGGGGGAATCCTGGCTTTTACATGGAGTAAGAAGCCAGAGCAGGGAGGTGGCTGCTTCAGGGCCAGACATCACTGAGCACCGCTTGGGAGGTGCCCGTGGTTACCTGGGCTGGGGATCTCAGCACTGTGGCCCTGGCACTGCCTCTTCCCCTCCCGTGTCTGGCAGCTCTTTGCTGGCCTGGACCTGGTTCTGGAGGCCACGGACAGTGCCCCCAGGAGTGTGTGTGTGGGGGGGTGTGGGCAGGAGGGGCTCAGATGGCAGCAGTCATTGCTGGGAGAGAACTCAGAGGCCACAGGCCAGGGGGCTGCTCGCAGGGCTGGTTGCCAGCATATCTGTGCCCGGTGTGGCCCCTCGTAATGTGTCACTGGCCAGCAGGCATTACTGAGCATCTGCTGCGAGCCTGGCCGCCTGACTGAGGGTGAGCCGTGCCTCTGAGGGGTTGAGAGGTGTTCTGGATAATCCTTGAGGCTCCTTGGGCTGGCTTCCGCAATTGTGATTCAGTTTAAATGTTCATGTTTCGAAGCGGAATGCATTTAATACTAAAAACGCAGTGTTACAAAACTGTACACTTGGGCTGTTCACAAGCTAATGACATCGTTTAAAAGAATTCAGGGGGCCGTAATAATAATGAAATTACCCAGCGTTCATTGAGCACTTCCAGTTTTCTAAGCACTTTGGGTTATTTGGGTAAAACACCCTATGAGGTAGAAACTATTATTAGCCCTGTTTCCAGATGAGAAAAATGAGGCACAGAGAGGTTAAGTGACCTGGCCAAGGTTACACAGCTAGACAGAGGGACCACTGCCGTTTACTGTGCTGGAGGAAGGGATCCTCCTCTCAGCACTGGCAGCCCCACGCAGGGCTTTGGAGGGATGTTAAGAGTGCAAATCCAAGGTCCTCTGTGACCCCTGTCCGCACGCCCACCCTCATTCCCACAAGCAGCTTGAGCACAGCACTTCGGCGGGAATGGCCAGGCGGTGGGAAGCCGCTGAGGCTTGGCCCCTCGGCCCCTGGAGGCCCCAGAAAGTGAGCTCGGCCTCCACCCCAACCCCTGTTTCTGGTTCTCTTGAGAGCCTGCGGGGCGGGAGTTGGGTGGACAGCGTGGCCCGTCCTGCAGGGTATCGCCCTGGCTTCTCTCCCTCCGTACCTTGGGCTTTTGCTCCTGGAGGCCTAGAGAGATCTTGTGCTTGGAGGACAGCCCCGCCCATCCCCCTCTGTACTGCGCACATACCGGCCTCTTCCTCCCACTACGGTCCCCTTAAGTCCTTCTTGGCTGCTCGAGGAGCTGCCACGTGTGCAATCCCAGCCCTTTACCCTTTCCTTCCCCAGCCCTTGGGCCGGGCTTAACTCCTTTGATGCCAAATCTCCACCCACCACCCCTCTTTTCATTCATGTACTCATTCATTCATTCACTCAACAAATACTTATCATCTACCATCTGTATGAGCCCGGTGCTGTTTCAGATCCTCGGAACCCAGGGAGGACAGGGAATGTTCCCGCTCTCCAGCAGCCGATAGTCTAGTGTAATATATAAAGTGTCCCGGGGAGAAAGAAAGGTGAAGGAGGGCAGGGAGAGGTGGGTCTGGGGGCAGGAGGTGGTCAGGGAAGGCTTCACTGAGAAGGTAACATGGAGCACAGCGATGAGGTGGCTGGCGCCCTGGGGGAGGTGGCGAGGGGAGTGTACAGGTGTCTTGGGCTGGAAGGGGAGCGGTGAGGCCTGTGGGCGGCGTGTTGGAGCTGGAGGTGCAGGTCAGGGTGGGGGGTAGTGGATGGAGCAGGGTGTGGGGCCCAGGCAAGGACTCGGCCCTGGAGGGTTTTGAAACGTGGAGGAAGATGCTGGCACTGCAAGGGTGGAGGTTGGGTGGTTGCAGCTGCTGGGATGGTCCAGAGGGAGATAGATGCTGGTGGCCTGGGCTAGGGACCAGGGTGGAGGTGGGGAAACGCGTGTGTGTCTTTAATTGAAATTCTTTACTGAGGCAATTATAGATTCACAGGCAGCTATAAGAAATAATACAGAGACAGCGCCCTCGTACGCTTTGCCCAGTTTTCCCCAATGGTAACATTTTGCAAAACCGTGGTACAACGTCACAACCCTGATATCAACCTGGATACGATGTGTTGCTCATACTGGGATGTCCCCGGTTTTACCTGGACTCACCTGTGTGCGTTTTAAGTTCTACACAGTTGTATCCATTCTGTACAGTTTTATTTTATTTAGGCTCCTGTCTCCTGACTCTGGACTGTCCCAACCCCACAGGGATTTCTCAGGTCCTCTTATGACTACCTTCACCCTTCTTCCCTCAGCCCTCGCCCAACCCCTGGCAGCCACGAATCTGTCCTCCATGTATAAAATTTTGCTATTTCCAAAATGTTCTATAAGTAGAATGTAACCTTTTGGGATTGGCTTTTCTCACTCAGCGTAATTCCCCGGAGATTCATCCAAGTTGCCTTGTGAATCGAGTCCGTCTGAATGCCTTTGCAGGTGGAGTCAGGGTTGGAGTGTGGGGTTCAGGGCTGGAGGTACCCAGCATGGAGCCCGAGGCCTTAGCTCTGAGGCTGAATGGGATCACCCAGGGAGGTGGAGTGAGCACTTACCGATTAAGCGTCTGCTGTGTACCAGGTGCTGTTCTAGGCGCAGGGGATGCAGCCATGACTGAGAGATGGGAAGAGGTGCCTGCGGGGGCCGCCAGGCTGATGCGGGGCTGGAGGCCTGGGCTGGATGGGATGGGTGGGGGGCACCTCAGGATCTCTCTCCCTCTTTTCTCGCTTTGCAGCCAGGGAAGGTGGGGACCCCGATGAGGCCAAGAGCTCCTCCCTGGGGTGGAGGGTGCAGACGAGAGGTTTCCAGGAGTCCTGAGTAAAGTGAGAAAAGAGCAAAGTGTTGCCCCTCAGGCCAGATGGAGTCCGTTCAACAGAGACTGACCTGTCTTCTGAGACGGCCTTTGTCCTTTCAGAATATTGTTATTTCTTTGACACAGGGATGGGGTTTAAGGCGGGGTGAGGGTGGGGAGTCTTTCTGTGTCCCTGCGTGCACACTGACAGGGTTCGGGGCTGGAGAAGCCCTGAACCCGTGGACCGACTCCCCAGCTCCCAACACAGTCCGCTCCCTGCGCCCTGGTCCCCACTGCTGCCGCCGCCTCCTGGCTGCCTCACTTTTCTGTCAGGGCTACTCATCGCTTCCCTCTCCTTTCCTCTCTTATTTCCTCATTTTTCCCTCTCTCCTCCATCTTTTTCCTCCTCCTTTTCATCCATTTCCCCTCTTTCTGAATCCCCCCCCCCCCTTATCTGGTTTCCACATCTCTATCGATTTCAATTCTCTCTCTTCTATATTTTTCTCTCTTGGGTTTTGTTTGTTGGTCGTTTGTTTCTGCCTCTACCTCCCTTTGTCTGTGTCTCCTTCTCCTGCTCTCATTACCTTCATCTCTGTTTCCACCGAGCTCTCTCTGTCTCTCCCTCTTTTCCTTTCTCTCGCTCTCAAACGTTATTTCCCAGAGTTTGGAAACCATCCCTTTCCACGCTCAGGGGGCCCAATGGATGAAACGTCCTGGTCCGACCAGGACAGCGCATGAGGTGAGTTCCTGTGAAGGGGCTTCGTGAAATCAGTGCCCGGGCCCCTGGGGCTGCAGAGATGGGATTGGTGCAGTGACGGTAACCGTCCGAGGCTCACAGGCCACCCGGTGGCAAAGGACGGGCTGGGGCTGAGACCAGGCTGGAGCTCTGAGGGCACCGGTGTCTGAGTCAAGGGTGGATTGGGAAGGGCTCCTGAGGCCACCCAGATGCCTGGAGTGGGAGAGAAGGGAGACAGGTGACAGTCCGGGCGTTGCCTCAGAAGCAGGTTCCTGCAGTCCTGGGTGAAGAGTCTTTCTGGGCAGGGGCGAGAGGTGGGCAGCTTCTGCACGCCTGCTGGTCCCGGTGGACGCCTCTGTTTTTGCCCTGTTGGCTTGTTTATTTAATGGAGAACAGCTGCCCATGTTTGGGATCCCGACAGAATGGTCAATTGTGTCTGTGTTTGCTTTCTGCCTCCCAGAGCTAATTGGTGCTATTTCTAACGTCCTTTTGTGGAGTCGACCACCTTCGAGGTCAGCCAACAAAACCTTGAGGATTCTATCGATAACCAGCACCAGAGTGAGAAATGTACGGCTCTGCTGTGACAGTCGCCAGCTGCTGGGCCCTGGCCGGCTGTTGGTGTGGGCTCACGGACGTGAATGTGGAGAATCTCCGTTTGACGGGGAGCCCACTCGGCTGAGCATGCCGCTGGGCATGGGCAGCTGGTTTGTTGCCCTGGCCTGGAAAAGGATCTTCCTTTCCCTGCTCTAAGCCAAGAGTATGACAGTCCCGGCTCCAGCCAAATCCATCCACTGCTGTCCCCCCAAACTCTGCCATTGATCCTGCGGCCACCCTTTGCCCCGTGATGTTTTCTTAGCCGGGAGCGCTGGCTCCACGCTGTGCACAGAGCCGATCCTGAGTGACCTTTCTGAGGATGGCGAACACCGTTCCCGGTTTGGAATCCACCTCTGTCACCACGACCCGCTACAGAATTGGCGGGTGCGGAGCAAAATGAAAATCTGGGGCCCCTTTGTCAGAACTTACTAAGAATTTCAAGACGGTAACAGCAGAGCATCAGACCAAGCCATGAGGCCGGCCCTGCCCGTCACTTGCAAGCGTCACGCTTCGAGTGGGTCTTAAGCTTGCTGCGTCTTAGTCTCCACGTCTGTAAAATGGGATTTACAGTCCTATCCTCTGCACAGGATTGTCATGAACAGTGACTGAGATAATGTAAGGTTTAGCTGCCATCATTATTATTATTATTATCAGTGACATCAGTATTATTATTTAATAGCTCATTATCTGTGTTGTTCCCTTCAGTGCTTCACATATGCTGCCATGGATGAGTTTTCTTATTTATTTATTTATTATTATTTTTAAAATATTTATTTATTTATTTCATTGCATGGGGTCTTAGTTGTGGCTCCAGGGCTCCTTTGTTGCAGCACGGGGGCTCCTTCGTTGTGGCACGTGGGCTCCTTAGTTGCGGCTCATGGAATGCATGCAGGATCTAGTCCCCTGACCAGGGATCCAACCCGGGCCCCCTGCATTGGGAGCGTGGAGTCTTATCCACTGCACCGCCAGAGAAGTCCTTATTTATTTATTTTTAAATGACCTTTTATTTTGAATAATTTTAGATTTGCAGAAAACTTGTAAAGACAGTACTACTGAGGGCTTCCATGCCCCCCTTACTCCGTCTCCCATATCCTGTCATCTCGCGTCACCTGGAGAGCTGTCAAGACCAAGACCCCACATTGGTCCAGTACCGTTCACTGAACACCAATCTTTGGATGTTACCAGATTTTTCTTCCTCGTCTGTTGTCTGTTCCAGGCTCCCGTCCAGGGCAGTGCATCGCTTTTATTGTGTGCTTTATTGATTTATTTAGGCCACGCCACACGGTGTGCGGGATCTTAGCTCCCTGACCAGGGATCGAACCTGTGCCCCTGCAGTGGAAGCGCAGAGTTCTAACCACTGGACCGCCAGGGAAGTCCCCTGTGTGCTTTTTATTTATTTATCTATTTTTAATGATTATTTATTTAGGCTGCATCGGGTCTCTGTCGCAGCACACGGGATCTTCGTTGCGGCGTGCGTGCGGGATCCAGTTCCCCGACCAGGGATCGAACCCGGGCCCCCTGCATTGGGGGCGCAGAGTCTCACCCACTGGACCACCAGGGAAGCCCCTACGTGTGCTCTATTTTTAATGTGGGTCACAGACCTGGCCAGGGTGGGGTCACCAGCCTTGAGCCACCCCAAGACTCCAGAATGGGTCCGACCAGGCGTCCTCAGCCGGAGACGTGATTGTCCTCGTTGGTCTCAGGCTCCGGGGCCCTGACTTGGCGAAAGGCCAACCCCCAGGCCCTTCCTGCTCTGCCTGGGGTGGTGAGAAGATTCGTCCGTTTCCCGTTGCCTGAGTGTCTCCTGTGCACCAGGCTCCAGCTGCTGCTGGGGCCCTGGCCCTAACGACTGGCTTGGTGCCCGTCCCGATGGAGCTCGGCCTGGTGGGGAGCCGGGTGGTAACCGAGGAGAGAGGTAAACAGGCTAGGCTCCACAGTGCTGCCGTGAAGGAGGGAAGGTGACACAGATGCAACTGGGCCTCCCTTAGGAGAGTCTGAAGGAAGGAAGGAACCAGCAGAGGAAGACCTTGTGGAAAGGCCTTGAGGGGACAGCAGGTGCCAAGGTCTCCCGTCAAGCAGACCCTGGTGAGATCCAGGAGCAGAAAGAAGACCCCAGGCTGGAGGGTTGTGAGTGATGGGAGGTGACAGACGGAGTTTGGAGAATCAGGCTGGATCATGTGGATCTGGGGTCAAATCCCCCCAGCTCCAAGGTGGCAGACAGCTGGCAGACAGGTGGCCACAGCGATGTGGCCGGCGGACCGCACAGGCGAGAGCACGCAGCTCCTGGAAGGAGGGGCCGCTGCTCAGTGCCGGTTGCCCATCACTCTCCAGTGGCCCAGAGCTTGAGATTTTTTTAAAGGGAAGCTTGAAATCCTTTTGTTAAAGAGAAATGGCATTTCATTCAAAAGTATGAGAACACCAACAACCAAACAGACAACAGTGCTAGTAAACTTAGCCCAGTGGAAGCCAAGCAGGACCCGCCTGAGGACTGCTCACGCGTCGGGGACCACGGCGGCAGGGCCCGAAGGCCTCGTGGAGGAGCGGGACTTACTGGAGGATCAGACTTGTTTTTTACGACGGCCCCTCAGGCTGCCACGTGGAGAATGAGTTGAGGGCTAGAGCAGAGGCTGGGAGACGGGGTGGCAGTGGCGAGGGGGAGAGGGATAGGGGAAGAATTAGCAGAGGGGGTTGAGGATGGGCTGGATGTGTCGTGGGAAGTTGGGTGGCCCCCAGCTTGCCGGTTTGGGCAACCTGGGTTGACTGAGGTTCCGGTTAGTGGGTGGATCCACAGTGAGTCAACTGACCCCTGAAAGCCTCAGTTTGCTCGTCTGTAAAGAGCCTTTGTGATCTTCAGATTTGAGTCTCTGGAATGTAGCAGGTGCCCAATATACATATAAGGCCATGGTAATTAGACAGGTACACTGAGTGGCCAGGTGATGAGAAGCAAAGCCCAGGTCAGACACCTCCCTCCTCCAGGAGATGGTGCTGGGAGGGCAGAGGGCCCGGGCCAGTGGGCAGAGGGGCCAAGGTTGGAGAGATCAGACTCCGGGTCAGAGACCTAGTTCTGGAGGGGGCTGTGCCGTGACTCTGCCTACCTGGTGTCCTGTCTTTCCTCCTAGACCCCATATGAGTTTGAATTTAGTAGCCAGTATCTTGGCAGAACTTCTGGGGCTCCTTCTCTGCTGGTTTCCGTGTTAAAGCTTTTCGTCCAGCTAAAAGCCAAATCCACGGGGACCTGGAAGCCGTCTAGGGCTGCTGCCGGGGTCAGCACCGCCTCTAACAAGATTACACTAGCTTGTCCCTGCTGCTGGGGTTCCCCCTGGGTAGGGGCTGCCCCATCTGGGAGCCCCCAGACCTGTTCCTGTCGCCAGGGCTGCAGCAGCCTCCCGCTGCCACCAGCAGCCGAGGTGACCGGGACGGCAGAGGCAGGGGCAGGAGGGCAGCTCCCGTGCAGCCACCGTGAGGCCGGCAAGCCCAGCCCTTCCGGCAGGAGCGGACACGCAGGGCTGCTTAAGAGAAATGGGAGGGCTCTGCTCCCAGCTGTCAGGATGGAAGCCTGGGGGCCCTGGAGCAGACACAGACATTGCAGGCAGGACGGGCAGGCGTGGTCTGAGGCGCAGAGAGCCTGTGAGGGGGGCCGAGGAGGGAGGCCAGGACCCGCGGTGAGGGCCGTGCGAGATGGCTGAGGTGGGGGCCGGTGCCAGGAGCTCAGAGGAGCCCGCTTGACTCTGTGTGACCCTGGACACGCGGCCTACGCTGTCCCCTCTGAGCCAGCTTTCCCCTCCACAAAACGGCCCCATTGCCATACCTGCCTCCCGGGCCCTGGAGTGCACTGGAGGGGACCTTGGGTATAGGGCAGCAGCCGCTGGTCTCGGCAGCGGCCCAGGCGGGCCATCCCCACCCCAGGGGGCCTGGGCCACGGATGGGAAGCGTCCAGCTCCTCGACAGCCCCACGGTGACGTGAGCCTGGAGCCGCTGCCAGCTCAGATGCCTGCGGGGCTCGGCAGGTGCTGCGGACAAGTGAGTCAGGCCTGGCGGGGACAGTGGCAAGCCTGACAGCACATGCCCAGTGGAGAGGGGCCAGCTGGACGCACCCCGCAGGAATATGGGCCCAGTGGGGCCAGGTAGCTATATTGTTCAAGAGAAACAGGAACTTGATGGGTTTTTTTAAATTTTATTTATTTATTTTTTTTGCGGTACGCGGGCCTCTCAATGCTGTGGCCTCTCCCATTGCGGAGCACAGGCTCCGGACGCGCAGGCTCAGCGGCCATGGCTCACGGGCCCAGCCGCTCCGCGGCATGTGGGATCTTCCCGGACCGGGGCACGAACCCGTGTTCCCTGTATCGGCAGGCGGACTCTCAACCACTGCGCCACCAGGGAAGCCCTTGGTCTTTATCTGAACCATCCTGGTTCTTCCATGTTGGCAGGCAACTCTTTTTTTTTTTTCCCTGGGTACCAAATTACTTTATTTGAAGGAATGGTACTAAGGAAAGGACTTGTAGATGTTTTGGTACAACTTACAGAAAAGGTAAAGGTAACCCAGACGTGCATGCACTGGCTTGGTGACGAGGGAGGTCACCCCTGTGGCTACGGGAAGCCAGCCTAAGGCTTAGCTCTCATTATCACTATTTCCCAGGGTGTGGTTGTCAAAGAGATACTGTGCCATGCCAGATTCGGGGGCCCCCGTCGTGCGCAAGTTGGTTACCTGGTCACCCAATTCTTTAATGGATTTCACCTGCTCATTCAGATAATGAGTCTCAATGAAGTCACACCAATGGGGGCCATTTTTCTCCGTGGCCAGTTGGTGCAGTTCCAGTAGTGACTGAGTCACACTTTTGTCCAAGTGTAGCGCACATTCCATTGCATTCAGCCCATTCTCCCAGACATCACGGTCTGGTTTCCTGATATCCTGAAGGAAGATTCAGCCACCCCGTTGGTTCTGCAGCTTCATCAGATTCTCAGCGTGTTCCCTCTCCTCACGAGATTGGGGAAGAAAGTATTTGGCCAAGTTCTTCAAAGCCACATCATCGCGGTGAAAATAGTACGACACGGACAGGTAGACGTAGGAGGCGTAGAGCTCCAGGTCGATCTGGCGGGTGATGGCGGCCTCCGAGCCCTGGTGGTAGTTCTGGCGCACCTGCGAGGGGGACGCGGTCGTCGTGGCGGGCGGCCGAGGTGAAGCGGTGGCGGGGACCTTGGGGCTGTCGGAGGGCGCTGTGAGGTGGTGGCGAGGGCTGGCTCTGAGCGGCCGGCCGGAGCGGGGGACGAGCGCCAGGTTCCCTCCAAGCGCTTTTGAAGCAGGAAACCGCGGCGACTCTCCGCGAGGACTCAGGAGACTCATTTTTAAATTTGCATAAGCCCATCCAGTCATGCCTGCGGACCAGACGCTACCCAAAGGCCGCCCGTTTGTGATCTCTGAATAGGCTAAAGGGGGCGCTCCCGAGGGTCCCAAGGTTGGCAAGCAGACGCTGGAGGGACATCCCAGGTCCTGGGCGAGAGCTCAGCCCCCAGCCCCACTCAGCCCCAGGGCCACCCGTGTCCTGGCTCAGTGCTGGGGCAGGGCGGGCCTGGGTTTGAATTCAGCTCTGCCAGTTCCCAGTTGGGTGATCTTGGGCAAGTGTCTCTCTGAGCCTCAGTTTCCCCTTCTGGAAAATGGGAGTAGGGACACCTGCCTCTCTCAGCGGCTGTGGGCACGAATGGGCCGGGAGCCTGCAGGGCCCACCAACAGGCTGGGCACTCAAGAAGTGCTCACTACTCGGTCACTGGTTGAAGCGAGAGAGGCCGGGGGCTTGGTCTGTGCTGATGGACGGAGAGTTTCTTCTCTGTCTGCTTCCCTCCACCCCGCTCCCACCCAGTAGAATTTTTTATTTTAGAATTAGAGACAAGTTGCTATGATAATACAGAGAGTTCCCATATACCCCTCACGCAGTTTTCTGTATTGTGAACATCTTGTTTTACCGTGGTACGTTGTCGCAGCTAAAGGACCCACCTCGATACACAGCTGTTAACTAACCTCCGTGGTTTATTCAGATTGCACTAGTTTTTCCCTAATGTCCTTTCCTGTTCCCTACTATATTTAGTTGTCACGTGTCCTTAGCCACCTCTGGTTTATGACGGCTTCTCAGACTCTCCTTGTTTTTGATGACCTTGACAGTTCTGAGGATTATTGGTTAGGTATTTTGTACACTGTCCCTCAATTAGAGCTGATCTGATGTTTTTCTCCTGGTTAGACTGGGGTTATGGGTTTGGGGGAGGAAGACCACAGAGGTGAAGTGCCCTTCTCATCACATCAGATCCAGGGGACATGCTGTCAACGTGACGTAGCACTGATGATGTTAACCATGACCCTCTGGCCGAGGCAGCGTTTGCCAGGTGTCTCCACCAGGCTGTTACTCCCGCCTCCACCCCCTCCTCCCTACTCTACTTTGTGGAAGCAAGTCACCGCGCGCAGCGCCCACTCAAGGGGAGTGGAGCTCCTGGAGGGGGCAATGTGTACGTCAGTTATTTGGAATTCCATTTTACCTTTTGGAACTATTGTGAGATCTACAAGTTTTCACTGTTTTGGTGATCACTCCATTTCATCATACAAACAACCTGGGCTGAGTCCTGGCTCCACCCATTTACCACCTGTGCCACCTTGGGCAACTTGCTATTAACTGGAGTGCTGGTGAGAGTAATAGCACGTGTCCATCAGGCTGTGTTCGGCGGCATAATAGAAACCTGACTGAAGTGGTTTAACCAAATAGGGTTTGTGTTTTTCCTTCGTGTGACAAGAAGTCCTGAGTGGCCAGTTGATTCTCCTGGCTACTGCCCTACCACCCTTAGCCAGTGGCTTTTGTCCTCATGGTCCCAAGGTGGGTACAGCACCTCCAGCATCACTGCTGCGCTCCAGGCAGGACTCCAAGAAGTCAACGGTATTATCCTCATTTTACAGAGAGGAAAGTGAGGCTCAAGAGGAAGAGAAACCCTCGAAGCAGTGCTGGAGGGTTAGAGATAATGTGTGCAGCTTGGGCCACAGGAAGTGTAGTTGTTGTTTTCCCAGTAGGATGGGCCTCTCCCAAGTCCCCTGGGGCTGGAGGTGCCTGCTAACCTGGGGGATGAGGGTGAGTCTCTGGCTACCTGAGCTTCCACCCATGGTCAGCCTGAGGCCTCAGCCTCCCAGAGGATGACCCACACTTTGGAACCTCAGAACCTGGCCCACACGTGGGACAGCGGTGTGGCCTTTCTTTTGAGGTGGAGGATGCTTAGCCAGGACAGGCTGGAGTTGCAGTGATGACCCAAGAGCAGCCAACCAAATAATACTCCGGCCTGGGGACAGTCAGCAAGGTGGGCCTGGGCCTAAATCCTGCATCCTATGTCTGGTGACCTATCACTTAGTGCCCACTTCCATGGGAGATACAGAGATGGGTTTGTCATTCCTGTTCTATTTAGGAAGATAGATTTAATTCTGGGGCAAACTGAAAAAAACAAGTCTGGCCTGCCCCCATCTTTGTAAATAAAGTTTTATTGGCACGCAGCCATGCCATTACTTTACACGTTGCCTGTGGCTGCTTTGGTGCTGGGAGGGCAGAGCTGAGTAGCTGTGACAGAGACTATGGGGCTTGCAAATATTTACCATCTGGCCCTTTGCAGAACAAGTGTGCTGACCCCGGCCTGAACAGAAAGCAGTCCAGGGAGATTGGGATTGACATATATACACTAATATGTATAAAATAGATAACTAATAAGATCCTGCTGTATAAAAAAAAATAAGTAAAATTAAAAAAAAAAAAAAAAGAGAGAAAGCAGCCCAGGATCGGGAATGTGCAGCTGGGGCTTCCAAGAGGGAGATACGAGGCGGGCTAGGACTCACGAGGAGCCGTGCGGGATTTCTGGGGGCAGGAGTGGGCAGATGGCACAGGCCCTGAGGTGGGTGGGCAGACAGTGATCCGACTGGGGGGCTTCAGAGGAGAGACCCTGAAGCCAGGCTGGCCTGAGCCTCCCCCTTGCCACGTGCTTCACCAGCCATCTGGGGGCTTTGTCAGGAAAGGAGCTGCTTGGTGGTGCAGACAGCCCAGAGGGCCAACCCCGAGGCACCCACCACCGGAAGCGGCAGGTTCCAGAAAGGTGACGTGGCCCCGTGGGCCCTGGGGCCCACAGGGGAGCACCCGTAGCTCCTCTGCCCAGCCACCAGGAGCTTCCAGATCATCTGATTTTCCAAGAGTAGTTAGCTGGCAGTCTGGTTTTCCTGAGAAATCTGCTGACTTTTTACATGTTTGCAGTTAATTCCAGTTTTTAAAAATCATGCAGCCGACCAAGCACACACATGCATCTGGTGTGTGGGCTGCAGGTTTGGGAACTCGGGGGTCCGGGGTGGAAGTGAGGAAGATGTGGGAGGCTGTGTAGACCCAGGAGAGCATGCCAGGCCCAGCGCCCCAGCTCCAGAGACCCTCCTCCAGCTGGGAGCCCGGGCTGATGGGGGCGTGGGGGACCGGGAGGGAGGGCGGCGGAGCCCTGGACCTGTGGTGTCAGGTTTCTGTGCCTCCCATCCTGTCCCGCTGGTGGAACCTTCCCGCCTGCAGGCGAGGGTGGGAGCCTGGAGCAAGTACCAGGGAGTTGGACAGTCCTCCTGGCTTACCTGGCCGCCCCTGGAGAAGACCTCAGTGCCAGCTGCAGGTGAGGGGGGAAAGGGGGAGCTCTCTGAAGTCCCTTCTGAGATTCTCCAGGATTTGGGTTCGAGGCAGGAGCCCAGTAGGGCGATGGGCGGGGACTGGACCTGGAGCCGGAGAGGCCTGAGTGAACCCCGGCTCTGTGGTTCCCTGGCCCCTGTGACCTCTGCGATGGGGACAACTCCTCCTGTTGCAGGTCATCCTGGGTGTGAGAGGGCTGGGTTTCCTTGGCGTCCGGGGTGCCTGCGACTGGGGCCTGGCCTCCGGCGTGTGGTCCTGCTTTACCCTGACAACATCTGGGGCCTCAGGCTGCTTTTAGCCTCACACGCCGGCCCTCATCTGCCGATTCTGCCACTGGTTTCCAAGCGCTTGTCCGCACTACTGTGGATTTATTCTTTGCTTTAGGCAGGAGGCTTGGTTGCAAGTGACAACAGCCCAGGTCACCTTGGCTTAAGCAAAGAAGAGAATCCCGTGGTCTCAAGAACAGGAAAGGTCCCAAGGTGATACTAACCTCAGGCAAAATTTGATTCAGGTGCTCAAATGATACTGTCAGGACTCTGTTGCTTCCCCTCCCAACTCGGCTTCCTTGTGTTGGCTTCACTCTCAGGCAGGCCCCTCAGTGTGTCAGAAGTGACTGCCAGGCTCACGGGCGCGTCCTCACTGGGACCTGGGAAGGGGGGACGGGGGCAGGAAGCAGCCCTGTCCCAAGAGTCAGAGTCCCAAGGCTGCTTCTCATTGGGTGAGCTGGGGTCACCTGCTCACTGCTGGACCAATCACGGCCCCGGTGGGTCAGGCCTCCTCTCACTCATCCTTCAGCTGTGGAGGTGGGCAGAGCAGCTCCACTGGGGAGCTGGCAGCAGTGATTCCACGAGACGGCCAAGATTCTGATACCAGAATGGGACGTGGAGGCTGCACAGGCCGAGATAACATCCCACGCCCTTCCCATGCCCACCCACTCTCCAAGAGCAGCATTTGGGGCTGAAGTGGCCACATTCGGAGCCCCCTGGCTCAGCTCAGGGCCCCCCTTCCTGGCTGACTGCAGGCCCAGATCTCCAATGAGCTGTGAGTCACTTTCCCACAGATTTTCCACGTGCCCCAAGATGTTGGCAGGGGCTCGGTCCAGGGCCAGCATAGAGCTGCACCAGCCTCTGTGGCCTTCCTCGCCACCTTCCTGGCTGGGGGCCCCTTTGAAAAGGGAAGCAAGCTTGTTTGGAATGGCTCATTCTCCTGGGCCCCTGTGGGGTCCTGGTGAGCACGCGTAGCTGCTGTCTAATAATCCACAGTGCCGCCTGGCTGGGCGCTGGCACAAGGCTCACCTCTCCCTGCGTCCCCCTTCTCCTTGCTTTCTGAGTGCAGGAAGGACGTTTCCACTCCATCACCAGCAAAGATGCCACCACTGCTTGCATTAGATCTCACTGGAACTCAAGATACGATTATATCTAAAGCTGCTAAGGAGTCTCTTACTTCTCCTTGGTTCCTTCATAATTATATTGATTTTCTCCTTTTTCGGAAGCCTGTCTCCTTCAGGGAGGAGGCAGAAGCCCCATCCCTGTTGGAAGAACCATTTGACAAAGAACAGGGAGTCCAGAGGCCCAGGATCTCCAGGAGAGGGACACCGGCTCTGGCCATGCCTGGCCACTCACCCTTGGGGCCCGTGAGGCCTTGCCTGGGTCCTGAGATCAGGAGAGAAAGGAACCTGTCTTTTCAGGATCACCAAGTGTGCTTTGGCCCCCAAGCCTTGTGTCAGGACAAGGGAGCTGGTCTTTGAACTGTCATTACTTGAATCTTGCATTTTCTAGATATCACAACGGCCAGTTCTCAGGAGGAACTGGGTGAGGATATTCTAAAACGATGGCTTATCCACAGACTGCATCCCTCAGGCTGTGAGATGCATCTTGGGGCTCGTTTCCCCGTTGTGTTTTGGTCACAGCGCTGTCAGAGGACTCAAGTCCAGCCCACAGGGGTGGGTGGCAGCCCCGGGAAGGTGCTGGGAGAAGGGGGGACAAACGCGTCCGAAGTATCCCCCAAGCGGGCTGAGCCGAGTGGCTGGCCCGGGGCCGACTGGTTCAATGTTCCCTGTGCCCTTTTGGGAGGCAGACCCTTGGCCAAGGTGAATTGTTTGTCCTGGCTTTCCAGATGCGTGGAGACTCAGGGAGGTAAGCGGGTCCCCAGACACCCGAGTGCGGTCCACCTTATCTGAAGCCCTTTTGTGGTTTCCTTCTGCAGCAGAGAGAGGGCTGGGGGGTGCGGTAGTTCAGGGCTTTGGGGCTCAGACATTAGAATCTGTTCACTCTCACCCCAAATCCAGCCACTCTCACCTTTAAGGGATGCCTACCTGCAACAGCTTCCACTCTGGTCCCGTTTCCCCTACAGTCTAGTCTCTGCTCTTTCTAATCCCTCCCTCCCTCCCTCCCTCCCTCTCTCCCTCTCTCCCCATCCCTGGTCTCTTAGGATAAAGTTCTTAGCTCAGCCTCCAGGAGCCCACATCATCTGGCCCTGCTTTGCAGCATCATCCCTGTCTACACTCTGACCTGGCCTGACTCCAGACTGAGCTGCTTCAGTGCCCGCGGCCCACCACACCTCTCAGCACTGTGCACAGGGTGTCCACAGCCTGGACCACTGCACCTCCGGCTACCCCTCCATGCAGCCCCTCCAGCCGGGGGGTTGGGGTCCTAGGGGCTCAGCCTCTGAATACCTCCTGATCCCTCCAGGATGAGATGGGCCTCTTCTGGGTTCCAGGGGCCTTGGTGCTTCATCGCACGTTGGTGGTGTTTTCCTATTGGTTCCTTTGTCTCCAGATAGAGAGGGAGGCCCATGATGGCTGGGGATACGTCTACTTCACAGCTGTGCCCTCGGCCGGCCCTGGGCATTCAATGAGGTAGTGGTTGAGTGGACAGATACTCGGACAGGTGGGAGGTGGGTAAGGCACCTCCCGGAGCGTAGTCTCCCCCAACCACCCACGAAAGGGAGGATGGTCACGGTGTCACTGTGGGGAGGAAGCATGGGGGTGGGTAAGTACACATCCAGTGCAGCGCAGAGCTCGTGGACGGGCTGGGCTTGGGGGAGCTGTTATTAACTACGGGCTGGAGCCTGTGTGCTGGCACCTGTGACTGCAGCTGAAGGCTGGGGCATAGCTTGCTCTGGGCTGAGCGGGCAGAGGTGGCCTGGAGATCAAACAGTAGACGGAGCTGCGGGGGAAGGGCAGAAAGGTGGTGAGAGGGACCCCAGGTGGAGATGTGCAGAGCCCTCCTCCCTCTGCACCCCTGGAGCCCCACACTCCTGCCCCGGAGCCTAGCAGACCCTCCCTCCTCTGAGCAGGTCACAGTTATTGGGATCGGCCCTGGCTCTACGTGAGAATCACCTGAGAGCTTTGAAATACCCCGATGCCCGGGCCACACCCCAGACCAACGACATCAGACTCTGGGGGCGGAGCCTGGGCATAAGCATTCCATACGTCTCCCAGGAGGTTCCCTGTGCAGTCACATTTGAGAAGCACTGTTTGAGGCCGTCCTCTGTAAAACTGGTTTGACCTTGAGATGCCTGGGTAACCCGCAGGGTTACTAGAGCTTGAGGAGGGTTGCTTGATGCAAAATCTCCCCTCCCTAACCTCCCTGCAACAAAAATCCACACCAGAAATAAGTAAGCACTTCTTAAAATGGTTCAATTAAAAAAAACAAAGTAACACATGCATATGGCCCAGCCTTCAGGCAGCACAGATGGGCACACATTCAAAGAAGCATCGGCCCGACCCCAGCTTTCCCAGGGCCTGGCCCAAGGCGCTGTCTCGGCTCGAGGCCCTTCTTGGCACGCGGTGGCACAAGGTACACCTGGCTTTCTCAGTCATCCCTCCTCAGAGCCCGGCTCTCTCTAATGCTGTGGAGGGCTCCGTGGACACGGGCCAGCCCTGCCAACCTAGCTCCCCATCACGTTTCAAATGGGCCGGCTTTGGCTGTCACAGGCAGTGTCACCAAAGTATCATGGAGTCTTTGGTCAACTGGGCTATTCTCCCTGCAGGATGAACTCCTGCAAGTGGAGTTCTTGGGTCTCAGAACAAGTGGCTTCACGAGGCTGATGGGGCACCTGGTTTTCTGTCATTCCAGAAGCTGTGGACGCCGGCGGCCCCGACCTTCGAGCTGCCCGCGTTGTACAGAACCGAGGACTATTTTCCTGTGGATGCCGGGGAGGCAACGCACCGAGCCCCCAGCTGCCAAAGGCGTCTGTGAGCCCTGCGGTCCTGCCGTCAGGGACGTCGGGAAGTGAAATCTGTGTGCCGCGCAGATTGTTCATTTTGTTTTGTTTTGTTTTGTTTTGTTTTATTGTTGTGGATGCGTTTTCTGAATTTTCCCCCTTGCTTCACATGGGCCCACAGAGTCTGGAGAAGCATTTAGAACCCACAGGTGGGCAGTGCCTCAGATGAGCTGGAGAAGGCCTTCTCCACCGGCGTTTGTCCTGCCTGGTGTTCTGGACAAGGTGGTCACCCAGGGGGATGGGCTGTGGGGCCTTGGATTTCCCTTTGCCTTGGAAGGGCTTCGCACAGACGTTGTGAGGGGCTCGCGCGGTGCCCCCAGGGTGTGTGGCTCCAGGTCCATGCGTGTCGGCCGGTTTGTGTGAACCCCAGTGCCCACTGGCCCTGTGAACCGTCTCAATAAACGTGTCCAGGTCGCCTGGGTGTAAATGTTTCCTTGATGGGTGCTCCTGCCACTGGCTCAAGCCTGATCCTCAGAATCTGCTTATTATGAAGCCCCTCGCCTGAGGGGAGGGTGCAGCTGGCCTTCAGATTCCCAGCAGAATGCAGAGATCATTCAGATTCCCTGGAGTCCTCCAAGGTGTGTTTGCTTTAATTTCTTCTCATGTAGATGAGTTTCCTGCTATTGTTCTGAAATGTTGGATTCCTCACTTTGGTGATGGATATTTCTAGTTTCTGGAATCCCTCCCAGAGCCAAGAAAACACACACACACACACCTGTATTGCAGACCAGCATTTGAATTTCAAGGAAATCTGACATCATGAATCTAGTGAGATCGTGGTAGCAAAGCAAAAAAAAGAGTAGAGTCTTGCCAATTTTAGAACAATTTTTTAAAATTTTATTTTTAAATAAATTGCTGCCCACGGGCTTTCTCTAGTTGCGGTGAGTGGGTGCTACTCTTCCTTGCGGTGCAGGGGCTTCTCATTGCAGTGGCTTCTCTTGTTGCAGAGCACGGCCTCTAGGCGTGCGGGCCTCCGTAGTTGTGGCACGCGGGCTCAGTAGTTGTGGCTCGTGGGCTCTAGAGCGCAGGCTCAGTAGTTGTGGCGCACGGGCTTAGTTGCTCCACGGCATGTAGGATCTTCCCGGACCAGGGCTCGAACCCATGTCCCCTGCATTAGCAGGCGGATTCTTTTTTTTTTTTTTATAAGCAAATCACTTGGCTTTTCTTTTTTTTGAAATTTTATTTATTTTATTTTTGGCTGTGTTGTGTCTTCGTTGCTGCACGTGGGCTTTTCTCTGGATGCAGCGAGCAGGGGCTACTCTTCATTGCGGTGCACAGGTTTCTCATTGTGGTGGCTTCTCTTGTTGCAGAGCACAGGCTCTCGCCGTGCGGGCTTCAGTAGCCGTGGCACACAGGCTCAGTAGTTGTGGCTCGTGGGCTCTAGAGCGCAGGCTTAGTAGCTGTGGCGCACGGGCTTAGTTGCTCCGCAGCATGTGGGATCTTCCCGGACCAGGGCTCGAACCCGTGTCTCCTGCATCGGCGGGCAGATTCTTAACCACTGCGCCACCAGGGCAGTTCCTTAGGACAATTTTTTGAACTAAAAGATATAAGTGAACCCCTTTTTTCAAGTACAGCCAGCGTTTTGCGGAGATAATTGTTGTAAAGTAAACATAATTCTTTATTTAAAAATGTCAAGACGTTATTTTCAATTATTGAAGTAAAGTTTACAGGCGGAAAGGTGCACCTAAGTGTATGGGTCACTGAATTTTCACACACTGAACACATCTGCTTAACCCTCACCCTGATCTAGAAATACACAAGCATGATCAGCACCCAGAAGCCCCCTCATGCTCCCTTCCAGCCAGTGCCCCACCCCCATCCAAACTAACACTACCCTGACATCTCACAGCATAGACGGTGCTGGTGTCGCCGGCTTCTGTACCTTGTAACTGGAGGCAGACTGGCGTGTGTATACTCAGCGTGTCAGCTTTGTCCCTGGCTCCCCCGGCGGACACTGAGCCTGTGGCGGCATCCCAGTGGCTGCTGACCGTTCATTGTCGTGGCCGTGATGTATTGATAGGGACTGTTTTTAACGAAGGAAGCTTAGATCTTCCCCGTGCCCTGGTCTGCTCAGGGAGAGCAGAGATTCAATGGCAAGTTCCTTTTCCAGACAAGTGGTGAGGACAGCAGTTTCTGGAAAACCGGCTATATGTTGATTGCTGAAGACGCCCAGGCTTCTTTCTCCTTCCAGAGGCCGAACGAAGGGTCTGGGAGAGGTGAAGGGGAATGTCACAGGATTAAGCCACAGCAACAGAGGTGTCCTAAAATAGAGACCCACAGGACCATGACTAAGAGCTTATAGGCTGTGAGGTCAGCCTGCCTGGGTAGCGCCATCATCTCCTACACATCTCAGCTGTGTGGTCCTGGGTTAGTTGCTTACCTTCTCTGAGACTAGCCTCAGTAAGATCTTCCACAGTAAGATACAGAGAATAATGGCGCCTGGCTGTTGGGGTGTATTGAGGAGGAAATGAGATGACCTGTGTCAGGGCCCGGCGATGGGCACTGGGTAACAGGTGGCTGTGATGGTGACCAGGCTGGGTGGGGGAAAGGCCCACTGTCCTGCGTTTCTCAGTTGGCTCGTGGCATCCAAGAGCCTCAGCAGTGAGTGGCTTCAGAACTGCCTGACATTTCAGAGTAAGAACGAGTCACGGGAGAGCGAGAGCTGCCAGAGTCCAACTCGCACCCTCTGGTTTTGCTGTCCTGGGACTCTTTTGGGGATACCCCCCGACAAGGCAGCGATATTGTATGACAATATCTATGGGGAAAAGGTGACTAATGAGCTAGAATTGGCCTTTCCAAGTTTCCTGGAGTTGCAGTGCCAAACAATGAACTTTCAGGGACACTTGGAGACACTTAAGGGGAGGGAAAGCCAGGACACAGAGCCTGCCAGGAATTCCTGACCTCAGTCCTCTGAGCCGCTAGTGCTCTGTCCTGGTGCCAGGTGACCTGATGGGCGTCCCCCGTTAGAGCAAGTGTCGGATGTGTCTCCTAGCAAATCAGCGAAAGCCTTGACGCTGACTTGAGAGGGTCAAACCCAAAGCCCACGGCAAGGGTCACTTTGCAGCCTACGAAAGGGTGATCGTTTTCTTTCTCTTTTTCTTTCATTGGTGGCTGTTTTTGGACAGGGGCGCCAGGGTATAGGCCATTGCGAGTCTCCATAAGAGCAAGGCCCTTTGGTCGATCATTCCCACTTTCCCCGTGGATGTGAACTTCACGTCTGTTCAAAGTAAGATGTTTCAAGGCGGCGGCCCACAGGTTGGCAGAACTGTATGGTTTGCCCTGAACTGTTTTAAAATTATTTTCATGTTGAGACAACTGGGTAACCATCTGGAAAAAATAAAGCGAGTTCCATACCTCATTCTGTACACCAGGAACAGGTCCAAAATTCCAAATGGATTAAGGAGGAGTTAAATGTGTAAAATGAATTTATAGAATAAGGAGGCAGAAACATTGGAGAGTCATAAAAAAAAAATCCAGAAGCCATAAAAGATGAAGAATTGGATTATATTAAAAAATTTAAAATCCTCTGCATGGCAAAAACAAACAGAAAATTCAACCAAAAAAAAAAAAATCTTAAAACAGAACGACAAAATCCTAAGCAAATTCAAAAGACAAATGACCAAAAAGACAAAGGACAAACTGGGAAAATATATTTGCAGCTTGTATTACAAAGGGATAATCTCCCTAATACATAAACATCTCTTACAAATAAATAAGAGGAAAACCCCCAGAAAAATGGCAAAGGTTATGAATAGGTATTTCACAGAAAAGAAAATGCAAAAGTCATTTTAAAGATATGAAAAGATACTCAACCTCAATCTGTAAGTATAAAGAATATTGAAATTAGTTTTCACTTATGCAGGCAAAAATAAAACGTTTTTGATGACACTGTTGGTGAAATTTTGAAGAAATGTGCATTCTCATACGTTGGTGGTGGGACATGATTCTCATGGAGGTCCATGGGCAGTACCTATCAAAATTAGAAATGTATATACCCTTAGACCCCTAGGGCCCAGTTCCGCCCCTAGGGATCTAGCCTCCCAATATATA
The DNA here is from genome assembly GCF_003031525.2 of Neophocaena asiaeorientalis asiaeorientalis. Classification (NCBI taxonomy): domain Eukaryota; kingdom Metazoa; phylum Chordata; class Mammalia; order Artiodactyla; family Phocoenidae; genus Neophocaena; species Neophocaena asiaeorientalis. The sequence continues at coordinate 10,616,386 of NW_020173687.1, read as the reverse complement.
TATACACACACAAGAGAAACAATAAATGCAAAAGTTTATTCACTGCTCATTGAAATAGCAAAAGATTGGAAAGAACCTAAGTATCCATCAATTAGGGATTGGTTCAGTTACAGTACCTCCACACATGCATGAATGGGTGGAATCCTATGAAGATGTAAAAATGGATTGGGAGTTCTTTGTGACTTGGTATGGAGATATCACAAAAGCCAAAGTGGAGGGAAAGGTACCTGATATGCTACCATCTGTGTGAGAAAGAAAAGCATTCAAATTCTCTGGGAGGATAAACAAATATTTGAGAATGGTGAATATCTACTGTGGGTGAGAAGTGGACTTTCCATTTTATTTTAAACTTTTGATATCTTGGTGTTTCCCTATTCAAAAACTTCAATTAAAATCAGTTGCCAGCAATTAAAAATCAGGGCAGTTCACATTAAGAACTGGATTTCCAGCTTCTCTTCAAAAACGAAAATAAGGCAATATGGGGCTCGTATTCTTGCAAGACAACAACGAGCCACAGCTGAGTCCCTTTAGCAGGGCCTCTCTGGTATCCAAGTTATCTCACTGATTTCTTTACTGCCTGGCCCCACAGGTATTTGCATTTGCAGAAGTCCTCAACAAAATAGCAGCAGACTGAATCCAGAAATATATAAAAAGGATTACACACCATGACCAAGTGGGCTCTCTCCTAGGAACGCAAGGTTGGTTTAACACCTTGAAATCAATCAGTGCAACACACTTGGATTAATAAAAGTAAAAAAAACCCCACATGGTCATCTCAAGAGATGCAGAAAAAAGCACTTGACAAAATCCAACATCCCTTCATGATAAAAGCTCTCCTTCTTGGGGTGGAAAGGGGAGTTCTCAGAGAAGAGGTTAGAAGCTAGGCAGACACCCCCAAAGGGGTCTTGTTCCAGGATTACCAGTTCTCTCGAGATGACCTGTTGACCCAGGCACCTGGAGGCATCAAGGCATTTCCTTCCCATCTTAAAGCAAAATCCTGCTTTGTCTTTTTTTTTTTAATAAATTTATTTTATTTATTTTTAGTTTTGGCTGTGTTGGGTCTCCGTTGCTGCGCACGGGCTTTCTCTGGTTGTGGCGAGCGGGGACTCCTCTTCCATGTGGTGTGCGGGCTTCTCATTGCGGTGGCTTCTCTTGTCACGGAGCACGGGCTCTAGGTGCGTGGGCTTCAGTAGTGGCAGCACGCAGGTTCAGTAGTTGTGACTTGCGGGCTCTAGAGCGCAGGCTCAGTAGTTGTGGCACACGGGCTTAGTTGCTCCGTGGCATGTGAGATCTTCCCTGACCAGGGCTCGAACCCATGTCCCCTGCATTGGCAGGTGGATTCTTAACCACTGCACCACCAGGGAGACCCCTCGCTTTGTCTTATGGTCAAGAGCACAACCATCTTTGGGTTTGAAAGAATTCAAAGCAATTCTGACTCGGAGCAGCTGTCACAGAATTTCCTCTGTGAGGCCTGTGTGCTCGCTGTAGATTTAAAAGCATCAAAATTCTTATCGGCAAGCACCAGCTGGATGCACTTTAGGCTTGCAAGCCGCTGGGGAGGGGCAGCGGTCTGAGGCTTATTTCTGCCTTCTTTGCGGGGACTTCTGGGGAGTGTGCTTTGCTGGCTGCCTGGGCTGCTGAGGTGGAGGAAGGAGTATGGAGCCGACTGCAGTGGGCAGGTGTACTTGCTCTGGATAATCACATGATTCCCTCAGAGAACCAAACCAGGCAAGCCTGACTCTGCTGGAGGTCGGCCCCTCAACCGGAAGGACTTTCTCATTGGGTCTTCCAGGGAGCAGTTCCGTCATAAATGTAGCATTCAGCGTTTCGCCAGCAAGGCTCTTCTGGGGGAGCCACGCCCGAGGCGCAGGAGAGGGAGGAGACCAACGGGAGCGCCCTGGACGATGAGGTTTGTGCTTTTCCTTTGTTGGCACCAGGACTGGGACTGTTTGCAGCGGTGACCCCGCCAGGGTGACCCGTGTAGGCCCGCGGTCTCATCATTGCTCCTGGGGAACCAGCGAGACATCAGGGCATTAGCTTACACGTGTAACATTGTTTTCTACACACAAGTTGCATCTCTGGGTGTAGAGATGGGGGTTCTTAGGCTGTCCGGCAAGTGCGTGTTTGTTGAATGGAGAGAAATAGAATAAATGATCTTAAACAGGAGACCACTGGTAGCAAATACATGAATCAGGGGAAGGCTCACGCTGTAGCCTTGGTCCTTGTGTCTTTAGAACGATGGTTCTCAGGTTTTCCTGAGAACCACATTGGAGTCACCTGGGCCACAGCTCAGACCAATTGCATCAGAATCTCTGGGGGAGGGTCCCCAGCATCTTTAAGTGTTAAAAATCCGCAGGTGATTTCAAGATGCAGCCAGGTCTGGGAATCCGTGCTTTGGAAGAATAGCAGTTAAGAGATTTTTCAAGGAGGTTTCCTTTGAAGAGTGTAGAGGCCCCAGTATGTCTCACACCCTCCTGAGTGTAGTGGGTAGAATCGTGCTTGAGGTGGCTTCTGGTTTGGGTTGAATTGATTGCACCCCAGCTCCAGAGATGGGTATTGCCTGATCTAAGCCCATCGAGGTAATCCTAGCTCACAGTGACTCACCGAGGCTTAGGTCTGGCCTAAGCCTACCAGCCACAGAAACTAGTTCTGGAGTGGTCCAATTAGCTCCAGGTTCAGGACTCTCCCTCTGTGGTAAGGGAGGGGAAACCCTCTCTCAGGGCAGGTGAACGGGAAGCAACACGAACACCAGGGTCCCTGCTTAGGATGGTGACCGTGTGGGTGGCAGGACGGAAGCACAGAGGACCTGACACCCTGCTGACATCACTGAGCAGCCTGCCCTCCTCGGCCACAGCTGTTACCTGTGTGTCGCCTTTATTAAGCCCAATCTGAGTTGGAGTTCCCGTTACTGCCAGTGAGAGCCCTATTTCATAAAAAGGAGTCTAAAGCCAGGTAAGAAGAGCTGGGTAATGACTGGGCAAAGCCTTCCCTGGGAAGCACTCTGAACCGGAGCCATCTCTTGACAAATGGTTTGGTGCCACCTGGCATGCATCAGGTAACACGAGTCCATGGAGACACATCCAATTCTTCCAGTCTCGTCTGGGCCAAGGAAAGAGTCTCATCTTGGTGCTAGTGTGCCCCGGGCCTCTCTGATTTTCCTTTTTAACAAACAGAGCAAGTCTCAGGCTCACAGCCCTCAGCAAGCAATGACAGGTGGCACATTTTTAGTCTAACGTTTTGTATGTGTTTTTAGGGATGCCTTCATTAATGGCAAATTATGCTGGTTGTTTTTTTGTAGAGATAGTTTTCCCTTTCAAAAAGGGGAGTTGAAACGTACTAAGTATGTAAAGCAGCTGTTAGGCAGATGTGGCAAAAGTGACAAAGATGGCAATGTGAACGAGTATAGTTTGGGAAACGCTGTGCCAGGGAAACTATGATGTGTTGGTTTAGAAACCAAGGCTCACATCTTTGCATTCATAGCAGGGAAAGCCTTTCTTAAGACGGTAGTCTTCAGCCAAGATCAAGGCTGGATGGTGTGGCTGGGAATTCCAGGGGCTGTGGACTCAGATATCCTGGGTCCAAGTCAGCATCTCCCCTCTGCCAGCTGGAATCTTGGGACAAGTTGGCTTCTCTGAAACTTCATGTCCTGAAACCTGAAACCTAGTACTAATACTCCCTTTAGAGGACTTCTTTTTGTGTGTGTGTGGGGGGGTGGTTTAGGGAATTGGGGCAGGACCGTTTTTGAGGACTCAAATTATCTTGGAATCTAATGCCCTACAACTAGTCCCAGGAACACTTCTGTGATGTTTGGAAAGTTCTTGAGTAAATATGTACTCGGGATGTGTGCTGAGCCCCAGGCATTTTCAGGAACAGTGTTGAACTCCTAGGAAAGGTGTAATCTCACCCCTGGCCTGGAGGTCCCCTCCTTGGAGGGCTCTGTGTTTAAGCCTCTCTCGGAGTCCTCTTCCGGGGGAAGCCCGTAGAGCTGTGTGCCAGCAGTTGCAGCCACCAGCAAGTCGTGCAGTGATCTTTTCGCCAATGGTCCCCAAGGCAAGGTCTTTTTAATTTTTAGATTCCCAGATGGCTGCCCCACGTACACAGCTGTCACATTCTGCTCCATTCTAGATAGCAGCCAGCATGGCGCTGACATCAAATGCATTGGAAAAGCCCTTTTATTTCTAGCCTCTTGCTCTATCAGTTTCCAAAAGTTGAACAATTTGCTTATTAGGCTATCCATTTTGCTTCACTTGGTAATAAGACATTCATAAAGGTACAGCAAGATTTTTATTGCAAAAACCAGTTTAGGTTTAAATGGCCTTGCACCTTTCTAAGGTATACTGATAACATTGTACATAAGCTGGAAAAAACCAGAGAATGTGTCCTGGAAATGACTATGGACTTTCCCTCCTGTGTCCTCTTAGCTGGAGCACTTTGAAATCATGACTTAAGGATTGTCAGGATATATGCAGTTTTTGCCTTATATGCCAATTTTTGAACACAACTCCATTAAGCTGTAATTCCACTAGGATTTGTTATAGTGAAGGTTAAAGTTAACTTTTTAAAGTGGAGTAAGTTGATGGGAAGTAGCAGGATGCAAAGAATTACCAAACGGTGATCCTGCTTTGGTGAAAGTTTGGATCCGTTTTTGAGCTAGCCTTCTAGTAGTAGTTGGCAGAAAACACCTTTTTTTCTAACTTGACTGTCTAGTTTCTCTCAGCTGAGTCTTTCCCTAGACCACGTACCTCATGGTGGCCAGTTAATAACTGGTATGTTGGAATGCATTTCAGAATGGTGAGAGCAGCCTCTTCCTTGTTTTCAGTCCTCTGGGGGTTTAGGAGTTTGAAATGTTCCTACATGACACTTTGGTGAAACTTGCCTGCTACTGGTGCCAGGCCAGTGAGCTACAGGGTGGGTTGGCAGTTAAGGGTCACAATGGGTTGAAAATATCATTGCCTAAGGGAGGGGCAGAAGGCTGACCGGCTGCTCTGTGGAATCCAGATTCAGTATGCTCTACCTAATCTCGCTGGTGAAAAGTAGATTTTTCCATCACTCAAGCTAAGTGGTTCTCAAGCTCGCGTGGCACAGAATCACCTAGAGGTGATTTGGGAGCCCCATCTCAAGGTTTGGGTGCTGGTAGCCCACAACGTGGGCAACCACCCCTCTATATGGCAGTACTCACTTGGCAAAAGCAAGTTGAATGGCTCCCAGGGAAGTGTTTTGGGCGGGGCACTTCCAGTCTTTGATGGAGCATTTTCAAGTCTGGCACTTACTTTGTTCCCTCCTGAAGTACTGTGCGTCTTCCCAAGTGGGTAGGCATTTCGAGCAGACAGAAACACAGCCACATGGGAGAAAAGGAGGCAGATCCTTTTTTACTTGGAATTTAAGAGGGGACAGAGAGCTGTTTGCTGAAGATCCTGTACTGCTCAATGACAGGGAAACAAAGATGGGACAAGAAAATGCTTCAACGTGCTGAAAAGCGAGAGAAACCATAGTGCTACTCAGTCTGAGTCTGAAACTCATGGCCACAGGAAATTTAAAGGGCAAAAAGTTCTCTGGAATTTTGTTTTTCCTTGTTAAAAAGCAAATCTACAGGATTATTCAATCTACAGTTATAGACCTTCTCTAATTAGAAGATGGCAGAATGCCAGTTTTTATTTCCAGATTATTCCAAAAGCAAACAGTAGCAACAGCATTTTTTTAAAATGGCTTTTATTGAGACACTTTTAGGGCTTCTGCAACATTTCTACTTGGAAATCTTCTTTATTTCCAGTTCTTAGGTGGCTAAACTCTTCTCATATGCCAACAAGGCCCATTCACACCACCTCAGCAAGGAAGCATACTCATCTATCTTTGTTCAAATGTCCAACCTGGAACGTCCTCCTACCCCGCTCCACTATTTTGCACAAGTCTCACTAGTACTCCATGTAGGCCTCATAAGCCCAGGCTAAATTCTTCCTTTTAATTAGGCAGTCTAATTTCAAAACAAATGTGAGATGGCTTAAATGCAGCTGGTATTACTGTCCTCAAGGGAAAGAGACCTTCTCAATGCCGGTTTTTCTGATTGGGTAATCTGTAGCATCTTAACTTGGGGACATCCTGTCCTAAATGCTAGCTGGTGTCCACAGAATTTATAATCTGTATAATGGAGTTCAAGTAGCTCCGTGCCAGCCCCGAACACCCTAAAGGTTCTAGTCTATTTTTGTGCTTTCTCCTGTATTGTTTTTTGAGAGGCACGACTTTACGTCGTAGGGGAACGCCGGTCAAACCTTTATTCCTGGGTAGCCAAGGCATTAACAAGATGAACCTTCTGGGAAGAGTCTCAGAAATCATGGAAACTAGCCACTTCAGAACTCTTTAGGCCAATGTCCCTGAGAGGTGACTGACCAGCCTCTGCACGGATTGGAGCATCCATCCCATCACTGTCCTAACTGCCAAAAACATTGGCCTACTTCTGCCTCTTTGTAACTTTGTTTAGTACGGGGTTGGCTCTTGGAAATCCACGCATAGTAAACGCACCACACCAGCTCCTTGTATCTTGACAGCCCTCCAAACGTGTGATCTCCGAAGCCTCTTTCGTAACAGCAAGATGGTGCGGAGGTCCGGAGAGTCACAACAAGAGCAGAGGATAGCTGACTGTTTAGTACAGTTGTCCCCGTTGTAAGGTGAAAACTAACATTTACTTCATTTAGACAAAGAACACCAGGGCATTAAGATTCTGCTTGCAATGAATGCTAACTTATGTTTACATCCTTTTATCATCGATACATTTACATACATAAGCAGGCTCTGCTCCTTAACAAAAGGGGAACTGAAAAAACTCGAGGATGTTTATCTTAGCAAGTAAAAAGGGAAAAAGACAAAAACCAAACCAAAGAATTTGCAACAGGTGCCTTGAGAGAAAGCATTCTTTATGCCAACGGCAGCAAATCTTGGTCTTCCACAAGTTTCCTCAGTGGCTGTACCTCTATCTCTGATGAGAGAGCCATGGCATCAACTGGCACAAGACATAATGGACACACAGGACTGTAATGTGTAATAAAGCAAATATTTACATTAAGCACAATACAGCAATTTATTTAGATGCTTAAAATGAATACAAAGGGAAATAAAGATCACAAAATTATACATACTACAACAGTGTGTCATATATTAGATGGTATAAATGACTACACCAGGGTGGTGTTTAACTAAAGATAAAACTAAATATCCAAAAGGCAGCAGTCATTGGTTTGCTGCTTCAACACAACACACTTTCATACAGATCTAAAAGGTGTCAAAATTAGTAGCTGCAAAGTCAATTCTTGCATGTGATTTTAGCTTAAAAGATTTCAGGAAACATCTGAAATACCAGTTTTTGTTTTTGTCAGCTGTAATGTCAAGGATATTCAGAACAAGAAAAATTCTATAATACAAGAGAGTCCAGATATATATCTTATGTGGCTGGCCTCTGTTGCGAGATTGTACAAGGTTATGTGCAAAAACTAAGTCTGTCCCGAAGTCCACACTAGCGTAGTTTCAGGCTTTTGCTAGGTCAACTAGATACAGCGCTTATTAACACAGCAAGGGCAACACTAAAAAAAGAAACAAATCTATGATGGGTACACAATAACAATATCAGAAGCATCACTTGAATAGGTCTAAAAGACTGTACAAATATACATTTCAACTATTCAGAATGAATACATGAAAAAAAAATCAATTTCCCCAAAGTCTACTATACACATTGGACTGGTAGCTTGTATGTTGGCCCTACACTACCGTTTGAATCAAGAGAACGCTTCTCAAGGACATCCAACCAAACATTTTACAGAGGGAAAGAAATGTTGAGAAGGCAGATAAAATAAACCTCTGCTTTTTCTCGTGTGCGTTCATGAGCCCCCAACTTACTGGTTTTTCACATTTAGTTACTGTGCCTGTCACAGCACGTTCTAAAGCAAGATCAGCCAATCATGTGTCATAGACTTAGAAATAACCACGTGGATCGGAGTGGCCACATGTCCCCACAGCCTGATGACCCAGCACTCAAAAGGCGGTACCAGTTAGAATACAGCTTTGCAATCATACTGAGAGGAGCACAGAGTTCCAGGCTGCAGCATCTGTCACCAATGCCAGAGAAGCTGGCCCTTACACCTGCTGGCTGCTCAGTTTAACTCCGGTCAAGCTGCCGTGCATGGGCTCGGCTACTCCATCAGTCATGTTGTCAAACTGCTCCCCGTCCTCACTGTCAATTGTGCTATTCTGCCACTCAATCTGTGGGCTGGATAAGCGCTCATCATTTTCAGTTGCATTCTTCCATTGTGACTGGTCCTTGGACCAAAACCCTTCAACTTTTCCATAGGAACTATTCTTCCATTTCAACTGCTCTCTGTCACCTTGCATGGTAGCCTTTTTTTTGGCAGCTGGCTTACTGCTCCTTGCATCTTCACTCTGGGAAGACTCATCGGACCAGGTTCCTGTTTTCATCTCGCATGTGTTGTCCTCGAAGTCTGACACCTGTTGGGAACCAGGGCCGCTCTCAGACGGAGAAGCAGCATCTTTCCACTCAACAACGTCATCTTGGTCCACCTCACTATCAGAGGCGTCATGCATTAGTTTGGTTGGTTCCTCAGTCAAATGAATAGTTTCATATTTTGAACCATCCTCCGCTTTTTGGTCTAGCTTCTCAGACTCTAAAGCATCCTCAGAAATTACCTTCTGTATGTGTTCCTCTGGGTTATCATTAGGGATTTTAGGCTCAACTTCAAAAACAGGGTCAAAAGGGCTGTCACTTCCGTTGGATTCTTCTTCCAAATTTTCAAAGCTGTCTGAGGAACTGTCATCTTCCTTCCCAAGGTTGAGCTTTTTGTCAGCAGTTTTACTAGCATTGACTCTGGAATCCTTCTCATCATGATTTTCAAATAGCCACTCAGCATCAAAATCCATCTCATGCTTAACTTTGTTTAATTCTTTCATGTTGAAGCCCAGTAACACACCAGGCTTATACTTTTCACAGTCTCGGACACACTTCTTCCTCTTGTTACTAAAATGGGAAGCAATGTCACTCTTCCACAACCATAAACTGGCCGCCAGCTTCTCAATTTCTCTCCTGGTGGGATAGGGCTGCTTGTTGAAATATTTTGTTAGGAAGCTTTTCCTGGCTTCATAGGAATCATCTTCATGACCCTTGGGGTCCAAAGCTAAAACAACAGGCTCCTCAGGCTTCTCTTCAAAGAAGCTGGGCGAATCGCTGTCATCATCTAACTTTCGCTTTTTCAGCAAGGGAAATTCCATTTGCTCATAAGTGCGCTTCACAGGTGCCAGGCCTGGTGACTGGTTAAGCCGAGAGGGTGCATTTGTCTTATCTTGGCCATTCTGGGTCTTTCCAACACCCCTGCAGTGGACCAGATGCAGAGTGATAGTCGAGGCGGTCATGTTGCTCGTATACACGCCAAGGCAGTGGATGCATTTGTAGGTGAGCTTTTTCTCCACTGGGTGAACCGTCTGAATAACCTGGTGCCTCTCTCTTAAGTGATGTGCAAGTGCATCAGATATGGGTCCTTTTAGGATTGAAAAGCAAAGAGGGCAAAGGGTTTTCCCGACATCCTTTTTATAGGGCACTGCAGCTTGAGGTGAACTTTTCACAGGAACATCTGCCTTTTCCTGAACTTTGGGCTGAGGCTTTGGAGGGACTGGAGGGTTATTCTGGGCATGGTAAGCAACAGATTCCGCAGGGGCATCTCTCAGGTTGTACGTAGTTACAAGGAGATGGATGTTAGTGTGACTGCCCTGCTGCAATGTCAAATCAAAACTCAGAGTAGAGTCCGTTTTAGGTCCCATCTCTTCGTCAATGTGAACCATCCGCATGTGTGCCGCCATCTTTTCCACATCATTGAAAGTTGAACGGCAATATGGACAAGACAGACCATGAATTAACATGTGGTTGAGCAGAGTGTCTGTGGGCAAATAGCGATTACAGTAGAGGCATTTGCTAGTAAAATTGTGTATTTTCATAATGTAGTTGGCTACTGCTGGGACTTTCTCAGCTTTATGTTCTTTTTCGAAGTGCACACTATAGACATTTTCAGGAAAAAGCTCATTACAGATTGTACATATTTTCCACTTCTGAGTTGAGGAAGTATTGGGTGGGGGAGGGCCAGTGGCAGCTGCAGTAGGTTTGGAACTGGACTGACCTAATACTCTGGATGCCTGTGACTGGGAGAGGGAAGGAGACTTTAACTGGCCCGATGAGAGAGACGAAGCATTTGGAGACTGCAGCGAGTATCTTGCTGGTGCCTGGGTCCTCTGCTCTGACCCAAGTCCGTAAGATCTTCCATTTCCACTTGGAAGTAACTGCTTCACAGACTGAGACTGTTGAGGGATGGAAACTGGTGCGTTGCCACCTAGACCCAGTCTCACTGACTGACCAACGCCATAGCCCTGGCCTACAGATTTGACTCCGTAGTTGTTCTGCTGTAGGTGAACATTGGACATCATGTTGACTCCTGTAGAATTTAAGTTAGGCTTTGGTATTGAGAGTCGATTCACCATCTGCTGTGATGGTAAAGACCGGACGTTTCCAGAAGCGAGGGAACCAATTCTTGATTGGAGTCCCATGCCCTTCTTGTCTTGAGGTTTGGGAGCAATCAGCATCAAGGGTTTGGATCGGGGAACCACAACATTTGTGTGCCCAATCATGGCAGTGACCTGATAGCCTATGCGTTCATGGTCTTCAATGACATGCTGTACCAAAGCTTCGTAGGACTTTGGCATGAAAAGGCATCGCTTGCAGTGGATACTACTTTCTTCCCGGGCATTTGTGCCTAAGGGGACTGCACCATTGAGTGATTTTTCTCCCGCCTTTGCTATGTAAGGTGCTGCCACGTGCTGAAAATGTTCCCTGTAAATGTGCTTCCTAACTATTTCATAAAGAGGGTCTCGGTAAGTGCACTTCTTACAGTAATAAACAGCTTGCTCTACACTGTCAGCCTGCTTAGGTTTAAGGCCATCGCTTTTGCTTTTATCTTTGAAAGTGCTGAGGCTGCTACTTGGTGCGCTGGCGTTTGGAGCATGAAATATTTTAATGTGTGTTTCCAAAGTCTTTTTGTCTGCATTGAAGGTACAGTAGGGGCAATTAAGGAGAATCCTATTTTCAAAGTCTTCACTATGGACATTCCGGAAATGACTTTTGTAGGCAGAGAAAAATTTTGAAGAAAATGGGCAAGCACTGCAGCAAAAAGGTTTTGTCCGATAGTCCTAAAGAAAAGACAAAAACTGGAATCAGAATGCCACTTCAGATAAGCAGTAACAGGTTTTAGGCTATTTTCCCCCAGACAGTCTTTTTTTTTTTTTTTTGCGTTACGTGGGCCTCTGACCATCGAGGCCTCTCCCGCTGCGGAGCAGAGGCTCCGGACACGCAGGCCCAGCGGCCATGGCTCACGGGCCCAGCCGCTCCACGGCATGTGGGATCCTCCCGGACCGGGGCACGAACCCGTGTCCCCTGCATTGGCAGGCGGACTGGACTCTCAACCACTGCGCCACCAGGGAAGCCCCCCACCGACAGTCTTTAAGAGACATAACGCTATTTCTAGAACTGAAACTCTAATGCACTGAGATTTGAGTATCATTTTTTCCTTTTGCAAAATGCAAAATAAATTGATAAAATATTCAAATGAGAAAGCTGTTTTAAACTAAACACTTGTTTTGGCATCACAGTGTAAATAAAAACTCCATTCAAAGTTCTTCCTCAGTGTTTTTAGAAAAGACCAGAGTCACATTTGCTCATTAGTTTTAGAGAAACCAAAGACAAATGGCTTCAAGATAAACATTTTAGTTAGAAAGGATAATAAGAAGCTAGGTGAAATCACTACAATTACTCTGTGAACTGGTAAGTTGCTGAAGGCTTCAGATTCACTATATAGTAAAACTCAGGGCCCAGAGTGCTGTAGTACAATTAGGCATATGATATAAAGACACACCTTTGATCCTCCCCATCATGGAAAAATTTTCATAGACAAAAAGGCTCATCTTCAAAAATCTCAAACATTTCCCCCCTCTGATCAAAGTAGAGTATAGTATTCAGTTTTCACTGAGATCAAAAAACTAATGATTTGAAAAGTCGGCTTTCTTCTACAAGCCATGCTGTTCCTTCTTAAGCAAGAGCAGCTTCAAAAGAAGTAATGAAGTGACAGCTGCTTTGATTCAAATTAAGAAATTAAATAAAAATTTCCTACAGACTGTGAGGAAAGCAAGGTGTTAAAAAGCCAATAAAAAAGTAAAGCATTGCAGAATATACTGGTATCAAAGAGCAACTTACAGAACCATGCTCATTAACATCTGTGCAGTTGGTCCTTTGAAGATAGGTGAAACACAAGTTTGGTGAGAGGTGATCTTTTTTCCCCTAGTAAACCTAAGAAACCTACCTTGTTTCAGATACCAATTCTTGGGTTTACCCCTAGTAAACCTAAGAAACCTACCTTGTTTCAGATACTACCTTGTTTCAGATACCAAAATGAAATACTCTGTTTTTCCTTAAAGCTCAACCCTTTTTTAGTATTTAACTAAGTGATGTGTCCCACTGGAAAGCTTTCATATTTTAAGACTGCTGGTTAATACCCTTTCTTGGGGTATTTCTAAGAAAGAAACATATGACTATATTATCAAATTTCTGAGGTGGATTTTAAAAGTACTGATTCCCTGCCAAGTATGTTCCAACAGATGAACAGATCAATAATCCAGAATTACTACAATCACTTGAAATAAATAGTGGTACAGTTTGAATTGATAATCACTTCTCCCTGTGGAAAAAAAATCACCTATAACTTCATTTTTGTTATATCATCACCTATTGATATTTGCCGGCATAGCTGGTGCCCTTGATTACCTAATACTGTTTTTAATTCCAATTTGTAAAAATTAAGCTGCACCACTCTGCCATCCTACAGAGCCATCTGTCCCATCCCCCATGTGCTGGCTTAGGCTACCCCGAGAGGTTGGGTGACAACACAGATGAGTAAGAAAACGTAAATGGAAGCAAGAGCCCTGTCTTCCCTTCTCTAGAAAAAAACAAGGATTGCAACACAGAAAAATGATGGATACCCTAGATGAACAGAATGCTGGAGGGAACATTTTAGAATTAGAACCAAAAAACTTTTGACAGGGGTTAGGGGAGGAGAGGGGAATGCTGGTATACAGTGGGCTTCACAACTTTTAAGTAACAAACTTTCCTATTCTTCTTACACTTGAAGTTTCAGTACAATGACAAAAAAAAGACCAAAAGTTCTTCCTAATTTTCCCTACCTCTTAGGAATATATGAAACAATCAGTTTCAGCACTTCCCATGTTAGGTTGTTGCCTACAACAGTGCAATACCATGAAAAATGTAGAACTGAAAAGGGAGGATGCTGCCTTTTGGGGAAGTCTCCTGTGCCACTTACCTGGTTTTTTGTAAGTGAAGGGTCCCACAGTCCTACATCCTCCCATGTAGTGTTTTTCAAATAAAAGTCATTAGGTTCAAACTGTTTAAAATCCTAGAAAACAGTGAAAGAAGTTTCAAAAACGTATCAACTCTAGCTCAACTTTACATATAAATCCTATCTCTAACTAGGGTTGGGGAGATGCATAGGAAAATCAACACCACCGAGAACTAAACTAGGATCGATAAAGCTCTAGGAAATACAAAAAGGCATACGGATGTTACACTGAACTTTTTATATCAACTAAACATTCCCCTAATGGTCACCAGGTTTCCAAAGAAACCACTGTAAGTTCTAACTAAGTAAGTAAAAAATTCAGCCACATATTAATACCAAAGCACCCTTCATAAGAGTACTATATAACTCATCAGTTGTAATATTAGAATGGAGTGTAAGAGAGCAACATTCACTTATAGTGCTACAGATGAGATATTCTGGTTCTGTGCAAGAAAAGTCTTTTGTGGGAGATGGGGGTGGGGTGGGATTGGACTGGAACGAAAACTCAGGATTTCTGAACCCCAAAAGGAGGAAAGCTATTCAAAGAAAGCAAGTAGTATTATGTTAAATTTACACTCTTGTGTAAAAATTTGATCCCCTCCACCCTGAGACAGGAACATAAAGAGTTTTGTGGTAAAATTCCTCTTGTTCCTAAAAGGGTCACAGTTCAGTGTGGAAAATCAAGTACACATATATTCCAGAGTATGTAGTGGGTGCAGTAATGGGAGGAACAAATCAAATGCAGGGTAGAAAAGGTACCTTTAACATCTGCATTATTTATTCTTGTGAAGATCACCCCACTGCATGGGAAGTAAATGGACTGTTTCATCAGGCAGATCTACCTGAAACTGAGGGACTGAACTGCCACACCAGGGACGACATAACTAGAGAAATCCAATTTTGAGAAGCTTCAGTCTTCATGATATACCCCTAAAGTAGGATTAACAGGAACCAGGAAAAGAAAACCTGTTGCATGAAGGAAATTGCTTTTTTACTTTCAATTCCATCCAAACATTTACTGAGTGCCTATTACGTGCCCAGCACTGTGCTAAGTGCTGAGGATACAAAGATGGACAAGGTAGTTAAGGTCCCTGGCCAGCTGGAACTTAAAAGGCTAGTGGGGAAAATAGCTTTAAACATTTCTTTCCAATCAGAGGTTGTTGATCAACTAACCACAAGACCTGGAGTAATGAGATCTAGAAGAGGGGACCACTACACTGGCTATCCCACAGGGCTGTTAATAAAGCTCACAGAATAAAAAGGCTAGAAAAACAGTTTGTGAAGTCCAAACTGTTACCTAGGGGAAGATTATAATAGTCTACGATGGGTCAAAAGGGCCAACAAATGCTCAAATCCCAAGGAAAGAGACAACAAGCACCCAAACCACCACGCCTCAACAATCAGAAGGTCAATCAGAACATTCAGGCACACGAGAATGAGAACAGGCTCTGGAGTCTCACAGACAGGCCCTGCCACATGCTCAGCTGTGAGGTGGACCTATTTCTTTACTGGTTCCTCATCTGTAAATTGGAGATAAGAATTCCTATGTCCCCTAGGGGTTGTTTTAAGGATTTGAATTTAGAGACCATTTTAAAGCACCTAGTAAAAAATGACTGATGTGGTACGTCCTCAGCGGTAACTGCTTTTGCTCCAGGATGCAAAGATGAAAAAGCCCATTTTAGGGAGAAGGGAACAAGTTAGGCTACTTGAGAAAGCTCAGGCAAAGCTAACGCTGCAGTTAAAATACAGAATCACCCCAAAGAATTAACGATCCTGGCCACTGACACAAAGTAATGGATCAGAAGCTGAGTCATGTTAAAATTTAAAAAATGACATGCTACTTACTTCTATGTGTTCTTTACAGTATTCCAACCCAATGTCACTAAGTATTTTTTTCACAGTTTTCCGGGCTTTTCTTAAACTGCCAAGATTGTTGACAGGAAGTTGGAACATAGTTTCTATTGGAAAAAAAAATTTAAGTCAAGTCAAAACATGTACAACTTGTGATATTTACTAATTCCACTGATGGTAGGATCACAAACCCTGGCCCAGTCTGACAAAAAAGGCGAATAGATATCCTTATCCAGCATGTTCTGAATACTTAGAGCAGGCAGGCAAAATAAGTACTCTCTGATCTTTTCTATTTTTAACAGGACATTTTATATCACAGGTAACATGAATCTAATGTGGCACAATTCTGATTAGACTTTTAAAAAACTAGTTTGGTGATGAGCTTATTTAAAGTTGAGAATGAGGTTTATATACCAACCGATTACTTCAAAATCAAGTGTGAGTGCTTTTCTCCTTGTGATGCTGAACCTCTGAAAACAGAAAAATGTTCACCATTTCAGCATCATTACCACATTTTGAGTGCCAGGGGAAATGTTTCTGTTGTCTGGGAGCTACCCTTCGTATTGCTGTGGTAACCGTAAGTTTCTGCACACCACCCAAACGAAAGACAAGAATGGCTGTGTAACTTGCCCCCCAGCCAGCACCACACCTGGACAAAGGCACTCACTAATGCCACGGAATGAATGCTGAGATGGGGAAAGCTGGGCACTCAGCACCAGAGCAAATAATAACTGTTACAGACTTTGGGGGGGGGGGTCCCTTTTGAAAAATGAAAAGCTTATGTGTGTATGAGGGAATTGAAAAATTATTTAAATGACCCAATACATTAAAGTAGAAATTTAGACCCACTTTCCCAAGTTCCTTAAAAACAAAGGTTAAGAAAATAAAATTAATAGAACTTGGGCAGCTGAGAATTTGTATGGCTTCCAATGTGACCATAAATGTTTCCTACAAAATAGTGTAAAAACTAATCATCGACTTAATAATCCAAATAAATTTTGCAGGATATAAAGTAGTTCTAAAAATCAAAAACAGGCAGAAACAAAAGCCAATGCATCTGGATTTAAAATTTAGTATTCAATACATGAAAATCTGGTTTTCTAATTAATCAAGGCTGTCAATCTATAATACCACTACCATCTGTAAACCACAATCATAAAGTCAACTAATACACATGTAATAAGATATCATGTTACCTCACTTATTATTCAAATCCAAACATCAATATTAACTATGAAAAATGGAAAAAAAATGAAGCCTACCAAAATGTCCCAGCAACTTCTAGAAATTCTGAATCTCAATATGTTACCAGAACTTAGTGTACCTGAGGCCAAAAGATGAATTCAGTTCACTGCAAAACACATCCTCAGGATGGAACTCCTAGTTATGAAGCATGACTATGGTGTCCTCTGCACTCTGCCATCTAATAATCTGTGTATCATTTAGCTAACAGAAGTCAGTTCTGATACAAATTAGTGTGCGTTCAAGGCCAAATCCATTATTCCTTGTGGAAATTTTATTCCTAAATTGTTCTGAACCATCTTTTTGATGGTTTAAAAAAAATCAGTTGCTTAATAAACTGATTAAAAAGAAAAATCTAGGTTCGCACAAACTAGGTCATTTAGAGAGAACCACCTGATAGAAAAATGTTTCAGAAATACAAGAAAAGTGTTCCAGAAATACAGGAAGTGTTACAGGCTAATTCTGAAGAGACCAGGCATCAAAATGAATGTCCATAAACACCCAATTCTGAAAAGAGACATTTTGTTTCTCCATTCATTTTATCAACTCTCCACGGGCCAAAATCCAGTTCTTCTGGAACATCCCATGTGAATCCTGTTTCACTTCAGAGCACAGACGTACCCCAGAGGCAGCCCTTTCTGGCTTTCCCTGCCTCCTGGATGAGCACAGCAAAACACACACACACAGATTTGGAAATGCCGCCTCCCCCGCCCCCTACAGAAAACATCCTAGGGAGCCAAACTGCAGCTCAGGATAAAGGAAAACCCAGTTTCCTATGGAAAATACCAGGTGTTCCAAGTGCCCACCCACAGCTAACAAAGTTGTTTCAAGACCTCCAAGTGAAGCACCTCGCTGCTTCGTTGTACCCAATTTATCCACCTACGTTTCTGAAAAAGAAAGAATATGCTCTAAGGGAGCTTAGTTACAAAAAGCTTATTTATAGAAGGTGATACTTCAGCAATAGAATAAATCTTGAGTTTACTTATTTGAGTTGAAGTAAACAGGTTTATAAATAAAAGTTACATTGCTTATTGGAAAATGCTACAAAAAAGTTATTTGTTCTATGGTTAGCTAGGAGGAATCCAAGTTAAAGTTTACACCAGGACTTCCCTGGCAGTCCAGTAGTTAAGAATCCACGTTTCTGCTGCAGGGGGTGCGGGTTCGATCCCTGGTTGGGGAACTAAGATCCCGCATGCCGTGCAGTGCGGCCAAGAAAAAAAAAAGAGAAAAAGTTTACATTGAAAAATGTAGAATATTCTGAATTAAGGTTATAACTGTCTTCATAAGCAGATTTCTGACATTTCTAATGACCTTGGGAATTCTATCATCTGCCCCTTTCCCCAGATGGAGGTACCCTCTGCGGAGGCCATTTCCAAGATTTTGTCCATCTGGAGCTAGAATAACACATTCATATGTGTTGGCATCCTCAAAAGCACTTAGAGATTCTTCTGGTTTTT
Organism: Neophocaena asiaeorientalis asiaeorientalis; assembly: GCF_003031525.2. Taxonomy (NCBI): domain Eukaryota; kingdom Metazoa; phylum Chordata; class Mammalia; order Artiodactyla; family Phocoenidae; genus Neophocaena; species Neophocaena asiaeorientalis. The sequence goes on along the minus strand of NW_020173687.1, from coordinate 10,598,388 downwards.
CGCTTATTAAATAAAACACTTCTCTCAGTATATAAAGCAGGTATGTAGTATAGGAATATAATAAGCAAAGAAGGCTCCCTCCTACTCCCATCCTCCATTTCCTGTGTCTATTTCTTAAGCTTTTCTATGACTGTAACAAGCCAAACGTTCCTTGTAAGAAAGTCTCCAACAAATTCTTACCAGTTAATGTTAGAATCATGGGTGATAAGAAAAAGAACTCAAGGGCCCTATGTTGTTGTTTTTTTTCAGCCCATCACCTGCTGTTAAGAAACAACTTCAAATCAACAGCTGCCTTCAGGGTTCATTGATGTTATCTATCTGATTCTTGGGGCCCATACCTTTCTATTTACTCTGTTAACTGAGGGGTAAGGACAGAGTAAACAGGAAGTTGACTGCCTGAGATTAAGGGGTGTTCCTCACTTTTGAATAGGAAGAGATGAAAACAAATTCTTACAATCATTACTCTTAGGGAGGAAGATGTCTTACAATAATGTCAGAAACTGTCTAGAGATGGGCACTGAAAGGAATGCAGAAGGGTGGGATTACTTTCCACATTTGTCCCCAGTGGCTAAACCTTTCTCTTGAGCCTCCCTGGCTATCAGGATGGCCATTCTGACAAGGTCAGCACCATTTCCCAATACCAAGGAGAGAGCTCCCTTCAGCCAAACCATAAACTTCTCAGCTCATGGCATAAAAAAGGGAAAAACATCCAAATTAATAGAATGAAACCACTGTTCATCAATCATTTTTGGAGCACCCTGCCGATTAATGTGCTAGAAACAGAAAGCTGAACAGGACACAGCTCTTCCCCTTCAACAGTGCATCGCTTCTGGGGTATACAGCAGGCACTGGGTCACTGGAATAAAGATGCTTGCTTCTCCCTGCCCAACTTCCTCTTGGAGCCACTCCTGCCGCAGTGGAGGTGCTGTCAGTTAAGAGGCCCTTCCTCCACCGCGCATACGACACAGGTTAACCAATTAGTGTTCTATCTCCGCAGGCACTGGTTAGTACAAACCTGGACATGTGCCCCAAACAGGGCGGACAGTGACGATGTGAAAAGCACAGAAAGGGAAACACTCCTGTTGATACTGCTTAAGGTCCTCAATCTCGCTGTGCCTGAAAGATAGCCCCCTTGAACCATCCCTCCCCCAAACTTTTCATGAACAAGAACAAAAACACATGATCATTTTTGCTTAAGTTTTGGTTCATGTTACTTGCAACCAAAAGTTCTGGTAGACCCACTGGGTAGTGGGACAGAGAAGAAGTGAAGTGAATAAGTAAGGGAAGATGGGGAATTTTATGAAAAATAATTATTCTTGTGAATTGAGACTAATAGGAAGAATAGGAATTTGTCAGGGAGATACAGTTATTCTGAAAGTGGCGTTGGCCCATCGTTTCATTAATCAAAAACACTGTATGGAAAGAGTAAAACATTTTGTAAATTCTAAAAGATTTTGGGGAAAGCTCAAACCCATTAATAATGGAGTTAACGTCTGCGATTTATTAACTGAAGTTAAGTAACTTTTGGTTAAGCATATGCTACCTGATGAACTAGACTTGAAATTATTGATTTTTGAGAATGATTTAAATTCACTGTTGAATAATTCAGCCACACTCCTTATCAATCTGCAAATTATACCCACACCTACTAATTAGGGCCAAAACATTAAAGTTTTACCAATAATCCCGGCCAAATTCCCACTCAGAAAGCAATTCCTTCCTCAGAAAGCAAGAGTCAGGTGGCTGAAATGAAAATCTGAGATCTGTAGCCATGATGACTTAAAACCATATAAATTATAACAATACGTAAGACTGATCAAATACATGTACCTCTTTTCTCATCAAATACGAAAAGCAAAAGTACTCCTTTACACCAAGTACAAAGAGGGTAAATAAAGGCCGAGAGAACCTATCTCACGAGGAAATATCTACAGGCTGAATCTGTATAAGAGGACTGTACAAGGATGATGATACAACATCGATGACTGTGAACTTCATTTAGGCAAAGAGGTCATTAACTGAGAAACGTAATTATAATCATTTATGAAACCAGAGCTCTGCCAAAAAAAGAGGCTTGGATCTAGTCAGGGGCTGTACTCAGGCTCAGCTGGGTCAGGAAGATGGAGGGGAGCCCAACAGATGAGAGGACTAGTTTAGCAGGCTTAAGGCAAGATTTGCGGGACCTAATGTACCAATAGTCAATGGGGCTTATCTGTGTATCGCAGTCCCTCTGCAAAGCCACCATATCAAGGATGGCATCATTTAGTCCCTGTTTTTAGGGGCAGAAGAAAAGTATTTATAACTGTGCCATCAGAAAGTAAAAACAAAACAACAAAAATAACCCCCATAAAACCCAATCAAACCTTTGACTAGGCACAGATAATCAAGCCAGGAGAAAAAAAAAAGCCTCCAAATCAAACTTCTACAGATATTTTAAACGACTCCAAGTATGGATCTAGCGTGGCATTTTCCGGTATACAAATTCTTCATATTTTTACGTGCATTCTTGTATGTTTCAAGTTCCTAATAAGAACATATGGTGCTAATTTAACATGCCAGTAAATATGATGGTGTGTCCTAGTTTCCATCACCTGCAGGCATAACCCTGCTACTTTCTAATATTTGGGAACTGAAATTTGAACATATACCAGAATGACAACTACTGCATCAGTTATACTGTGAATGCAAATCTAGAATTTTCATAGAAAAAACATTTCTAACACTGTACTGAGAGCTAGACCAGGATAGATACTTCTTCCTGCTAAAACCTAAACACAAGTTACTTAGACTAAACCAGTGGTTTCCACCACCCCACCTGACCTTAAAAGGGGTGAAATCCTTGTTTTTAAAGAAATCTTAGTTGAAATATAAAAAAGATAAAAAGTGGAGGGAGGGGGTCAGGTTGATGGAAAGAGGAAGAAGGAAAAGTTCTCCATTTCCAAGTTATCTCCTTGAAATAGTTACTTGTCTAAACTAAGCTCATAATGCAAATTTATGCCAAGGTGGCAGACTACTGAAATGTAGAATCTGGACCTAGCGGACAGTCAACCAAAGCATGATGTTTGGTGGCTACAGCAGAACTCCAACAGTTCACTGAAAATCTCCCCTAAATTACAGTTTGATCAGAATATGGTTATAGGAAGCCCACAGTAAGCCTAAGGATTAGAACATAGTTTATACTCTGTTGTTTTTTTAAACATTTCTACATTAAAGCGGTTAAGAAAGATACAGCCTCTCTGGAAATACCTTTTTGGTAGGGGGCGGGGGGGAATCAAAGGCTGGAAAAGATGCCATTACTAGTGAAAAAAAGGCAGCAATATTTTCTAAGTTAATAAATTAGGAAGACTTTCAAACTACTACAATATAAACAATTTCATTTTTGGTACATCATCAACCCAAATTAATATGTAAGAAATTCAGATCCTAAATCCTTAAAACAATACTCCACTTAATGCTGGTGCAAGTATTTATATAATCCACACTGGGGTTTAAGAGTCAGATATTTGAAGTTTCTTTAAACCACTGATCTAACTAAAAATATTAAGTTACGCTATTTTCTAAGAGACACAGGCATTTTAAGAAGATTCTCACGAAGAGAATCAAAGCATCAGTTACTTCATTGCTACCCATGATGGCACTTAAAAAAATCTGTGATATCTCTGTGGATTTTGAACCCATTAAGTTAAAAACTAGGCAGAAAGAAAAAAATCATTCCCATATTTCTGCTGTTTTCTCCTCCTGCCACCCCCTCAACAACATATTTAATACCTGTCAATATCACTCACTGAGTAAAAAAAAAGTGTGGTCACTGTAAAACACTTTCTTTTTATAACCAGCAAGTGTTTATCTTTCCTGACTATTCTGGGATCCAAAGTGGTGAACACAGACACCTTATTTGCTTTTCAGGATGTCACTAGCCCTACATTTAAATTAAACCAGATGTAAAAAGCTTTATGTAATATTTGTATTTGAAAAAAAATGAACCTTGTGAAGTCTTTCTAGACCCACCCTCCGATGAGTGAACACATCGAGACCCTAGAGCCTACGTTCAGTCTGGAAGCAATCACCCTCCTCAATCTTTTTCTAAAACACAGTCCTGAACAGAAGCTGCTTATCTTTCAATTTCCTATAAGGTTTGGCAAAAGACCTTCTGGATGCCACAGGCTCGGCTCTTCACATAAAGGCAGCTTGGTCTCCTCTTTTTCCTCTCTTCCTCAATCCCAAATACCACGAAACAAGGAACTGTCTTGACTATCCAGGGGTAGAATGCTCTTCTGGATTAGCAGATAAAAACTGTGCAGCATGACAGAGGTAAAAAAGCAAAGTTTTAGTCTTCCCTCTTTTCCATCTCACCAGAAAATGTTCAGTAGTGTTGAGGCTAAAAAAGGGAGTATTTGGAAAGCCCAGAAGGATTAGAAAGAGAAACTACTTTGCCAATGAAGACACACTTGCACCAAAAGCTAAATTTAAATAATGAACATCAATTATGTTGCTTAGGATAATCATATTAGAACACTGTTAATAAAGATAAGAAGCAGGCAGGAAATGTAACTAATTTTTCTTCTGTTCTTAACTACTAACTGCATTAATTTTTTACTATTCTTTCAGTTTGGTAATAAAAGAAACCCAATTAACTGAGTAAAGTGTCAAATATAAAACTGCCTCCACTTCAGAAAAAAAAGGTTTTCTTCAAGTGTTTAACCAAATCAATTATTAAATTCCTTATAATTAAGTTTTCGTAGGGTGGGATACAGAGGGTGGGAGAGAGGGAGAGGGAAGAGATATGGGAACGTATGTATAACTGATTCACTTTGTTATAAAGCAGAAACTAACACACCATTGTAAAGCGATATACTCCAATAAAGATGTAAAATAAAATAAAAGAAAAAGAAGAAAGTTTTCGTAACTATTTCTTTGGTTACGCAAGGCAAAATGAGTGTATTCATCTAAATACAGCATCCTGTACAAAAATGTTTTATCACAGTAATACTTTTGGCCACCTTCTATGAACAATGTGTGAATCCTTTCCACAAACAACCCTGCTCTAAGAGACTCTCTGCCTGATTACTTTGTGAAGGAAGCACAAACCCCACCAGGCATCTTGTCCCACACCGGACAGCTCTGTTCACAACTTTACTCTTTACAATGCTCTGTAACCTGCCCACAACTCTCAGTTCAGCTACAGACGTCTAATTACATAGCCACCTAACAGCCTCTCAAGTTTTTAAGACACTTCCTCCTTCCCTCTCAAGACTTCCCCTTCTCCAAGTTAACCATGCTCAGTTCTTTTCACCATTCCTTCTGTTATCGCCTACGCCAGTCTCCAATGAAGAGGCTCCAGTTGGTCAATCTCTGTGGTGCCCTGAATAAACTGTTATTCCAGATGTGACATAATCAGGTCAAGTGGGACAACACTTCTCTAATTCTGGATATTATTTTTAAATTAATGCTCCTAAAAGGTGCATTTGTGTTGGTGGCAGCCACTTTACACATATAACTACAATCAATCCTTTTTTTTTTTTGCATATGTGCTGCCTTTTTCAGCATTAGCTGGTTTAGCTGATGAGAAAAAGATATGCTATTCTGAATCCATGTCTGATTAGAAGAGAAATAACTATCAACAGTCTTTAAGTATCTTCTCAATTGAAGGGGCATGAACATTCTAATTCCAAAATGAAGAACAAAGTACACACCTTAGGAGACAAGAGATTGAGATTCATATTCCAACTAAAACCAGTTATGAAAAAGCAGCACTTTGAATCACTGAAAAGAACCTAGGGTTTTGCCTAATCTAAACTCTTCTCATTTTACAGATTAGCAACTGAGGTGAAGCAAGTGGCTTAAGGGTGATGAGCGTGTCAATGACAGAGCTGGGTCTCAAGGTCATCTTCAGACCTAGAATGCAGTGTTCTTCCCATTACCCATGCAGATGAAGCTCTGATCTCTGACGTTAATTAAAAGTAAACAACAGCATGTTATATACACACATCTGAAAGTGCCAGAACTTTAATACCCAAGGTTGAAATAACCATAAATAATTCAGCCAAACCAGCTCAAGTGGAGATACAGAGATTAAGAATACACACACAGGGCTTCCCTGGTGGCGCAGTGATTGGGGGTCCGCCTGCCGATGCAGGGGACACGGGTTTGTGCCCCGGTCTGGTAGGATCCCGCATGCCATGGAGCGGCTGGGCCCGTGGGCCATGGCCGCTGAGCCTGCACGTCCGGAGCCTGTGCTCTGCAGCGGGGGAGGCCACAGCAATGAGAGGCCCACGTACCGGGGAAAAAAAAAAAAAAAAGAATACACACACTTATCTCAGGTCAGATGGTCCCATCACATCCGAAGAAGTGAAACATGAACTCAGCTCTGAGACCACTTGCCCTAAAGCGCTTTTAACATCACCGTGGATGCCAACAGTCACTAGATGGTCACATCTGATGGATATCTTTCTATCCAAACTGTAATGGTAATATATATATATATATTTTTTTAATTAAAAGTTTTTAAAAAAATTTTTTGGCTACACCGTGCGGTATGTGGGATCTTAGTTCCCCAACCAGGGATCAAACCCGTGCCCCCTGTAGTAGAAGCGAGGAGTCTTAACCACTGGACGGCCAGGGAAGTCCCTGTAATGGTAATATCTTGCAAAATGAAAACCACAATTTTAGAATCCTTCAACAAAACAATACCTTTTCAAAAACCAGATACATCCTATGTCTCTCCTATTGATAATGGACCAGTTATCCATTATCAATACTCAAAGCACAGTCTTCTGAAAATTGCTTGGGAAAAGCAGAGGCTTTCGTCATCTTTTTTCCCTTTCTAAAGGGCAGGGGTAGGCAGGAGACTAGTCGGCTCTCAACTAACTACCTCTTAGTCTCCTTTCCCCTGCCAAATTCCGTTCATTCTTGTTACAAAAGCAATTGAGAAATGAAAACATATGCCCACACAAAAGCTTGTACACGTATGTTCTCAGCAGTCTTCATAATATCCAAGAAGGAAAATCAACCCAAATCTCCATCAACTAATAAATGGTTAAGTAAAACATGGTATTGATACAATGGGATATGATTCAGCCATAAAAAAGTGAAATACCGATATATGCTCCAACATGATGAACCCTGAAAATATTATGCCAAGTGAAAAGAGTCAGTCACAAAAGGCCACTTATTGTATGATTCCGTTTATATGAAATATCTAGAATAGGCAAATCTCAGAGACAGAAAGGAGATTAAAGTTGCCTAGGGCTGGAGGAAATAGAGGGTGATTGCCAAGGGGTACTGGGTTCTTTGTGAAGAAAATATTCTAAAATTAATTGTGGTGATAGGTGCACAACCCTGAATATATTAGAAAACACTGAATTATACACTTTAAATGGGTGAATTGTATGGTATACGAAAGATATCTTAAGCTGTTAAAAAAAAAAAAGCAATTAGGCCTAGTATAAGATTACAAGATGTAGATAAGGCGAAGAACACAAATAATTTTACCCAGAGACAATAGTAAATACTGGGGTATACTTATCCTTCCAGATTTTATGCATGCATAATTTTTCTCAAACAACAAAAGGAAGAGATGTATTTCAGTATTTACTCAAGCAGCAAGAAAACCAATGTTGCTTGAAAATTTTATAAATTCATTTTTAAACTATGCTTTCCAATACGGCAGATACTAGCCACAAATGGCTATTAGGCCCTTAAAATGTGGCTAGTCTGAACTGAATTGAGGTGCTTTAAACTTTTATTGTGCTACCCTCACCGCCATCCATCTCCACAACTCTTTTCACCTTGCAAAACTGAAACTTTATCTCCATTAAACAGTAACTCCCCATTTCTCCCCACCCATCTGCACCTGGCAACCACCACTCTGTTTTGCCTCTATGATTCTGACTACTCTAAGTACTTCACGTAAGTGGAATCAAAGTATCTGTCCTTTTGTGACTACTTATTTTACCTAGCAATGCCTTCAAGGTTTATCCAGTTGGAGCATCATGTCAGATTTCCCTTCCTTGTACGGCTGAAAAATATTCCATGCTATGTATATATCACATTTATCCATTCACCTGTTGGACACCTGTTCCGCCTTCAGCTATTGTGAATAATACTGCTATGACCATGGGTGTACAAGTATCTCTTCAAGACACTGCTGCTGGATCACATGGTAATTCTGTGGTTCTACCATTTACACTCCCAACAGTGTACAGTTCCAGTTTCTTCACATCCTCACCAACACTTTTTTTTTTAAACACTAACCATCTTAATGGGTGTGAGATATATTTTCATTGTAGTTTTAGTTAGCATTTCCCTAATGACTAGTGATGTTGAGCATCTTTTCATGTGCTTTTGGGCCATTTATACATCTTCTTTGCCCATCTGAGATATGCTTTTAAGCATAAAATATACTTGGGATTTCCAAGACTTAGTATGATAAAAATGCAAAATATCTCATAAATACCCTTCCAAAAATAGACTACATGTTGAAATGACAATACTTTGGATATATTGGATTAAAAATTAAAATTGGGCTTCCCTGGTGGCGCAGTGGTTGAGAGTCTGCCTGCCGATGCAGGGGACACGGGTTCGTGCCCCGGTCCGGGAAGATCCCACATGCCCCGGAGCGGCTGGGCCCGTGAGCCATGGCCACTGAGCCTGCGCGTCCGGAGCCTGTGCTCTGCAACAGGAGAGGCCACAACAGTGAGAGGCCCGCATACCACAAAAAAATAAATAAATAAATAAAAATTAATTTTACTTTTTATTTTTAAAAACGTAGCTACTGAAAACATGGATAAACCTCAAAGATATTATGCTAAGCAAAATAAACCAGTCACAAAAAGACAAATATTACATGATTACACTCACATGAGATACTAAAAGTAGTGAAATTCATAGAGACAGAAAGTAGAAGGTGGTTGCCAAGGGCTGGTGGGGAGGGAGAATGGGGATTTACTGTTTAATGGAAGAGTGTTCTGTTCTGCAAGATGGAGACAGTTCTGGAGATGGATAGTGGTAACTGCTGCACAACAATGTGAATATACTGAATGTCACAGAACCGTATACGTAAAAGTGGTTGGTTAACATGATAAATTAATTTTACGTTATGTATATTTTACCACAATTAAAAATAAAGTTTAAAAAAAAAGTGGCTACTAGAAAACATAAGACAAGAGTAGTGAATATGGAACCCGATAAGGCTGCTTGTAATTTTATCAGCAGGGCAATCTGGGTTCAAAATCAGAGACATTTATCACTGATGGGTCTCTTTGCCAAAACTATGAATATTAAGCATCTGTTAAGACTGTTTAAGATTCCTTTGAACAGGATAGATCCTCTAGAGCAAGTCCTGGATGTAAAAGAACAACTTTGAAGGCCTTTACAAATTTCCAGACCATTTTGGACAATTTTAAACGAGTGACTCTATGGTAATATATCAACAGCCCCCAAACTGTTAAGCACTTAAAAAAAAAAAAAAAAAAACTTAGTAGAGAGTTCTCCTTCCTGGCAAATCTGCTCCACTCCAAGAGGCCAGGAACAGAGGAATATATCACTTTTGTCAACGTCAAAGGCCCAAATTCATTCTGCCTTAATTAATAGTTTAATCCAGCTAGAGTTACTTTAATGAATTCAATTATTTTTAATTTTGCAAAACTGAAATGATTCTAGAGCATGAAGCAGCAGTACAGAAATGATTTTCACAGAATTTCCATGTATTAAATTTTCAAATCACCTTAAGTTTCTTTCAAACAGTTACAGGATAGAACTGTAAAAGGGGAGAGGTCCCAGGAAAAATAAAACAGGAAGCCTTTTCAAAGGTAACAGAAAGATGAAAAATTTAATTTTAGTCCTTTACGCAAGTTTTATTTTCTTTCATATTGGTGTGGCTCATTAATAACAAACCAAGAATCTAATGGGAAATAAAAAGCCTGGTTCACCACATTATCAATCACCAAAATTACAATGACTCTGTGACTTAGAAAGTTTTATTTTAAATGCTCATCACAGGTGATCTCAAGAGATTTAGTAAAATATGACCTGAAAGTATAATTCATACAACTAGTAAAGAGATATTTATGTCTTTAAATTAGAATCACTATGAATCATTTTTCAGCGCAGATTAATTGTCCTTATCTCAACTGATAGGCTAAATAGAACCCTTAAAATATGCAGGAGGACAAGGATGCCATCTCACTATTCAAGGCAAAGAATGTCCACTACAAGGACCCTGACTGGTTTTTTTCCCCTGCTATATTCTCTAACACGTTCTTCATTGGCCGGCACATAGCAGGCACTCAGTAAGTGTAGAATGAATGAACAGTCCCTGCCTACAAAAGTCTTATAGAGATGACACCCCATAAATATATACAGGAAAGGATGCAATATGTCAGATGTGTCACAAACTAGATGCTCTGAGGCTCTGTAAGAGGGACAGTTCATTCTCAGCAGGGGCAGTCAGGAGAGGGCGGAAGTAGCTGTTGAGCTGCGGCCACTATGTTAGGTTGGAGAATCTGCACTCACTGCAAAAAAAAGTCTCCCTAGCACAGTTCCAGAGGTGGAAAAGCAGAGTTTTAGGAACTACTGCAGAGAGTCAGAATGGCTGCTGTGTCAAGCTTCTGAGTGGTAATAAACGACAAGGCTGGAAAGGCAGGATGGGGATAGAATGGAGGCCTTGAGTGTGAAGCTAGAGCCTGCTGCCATGTCTAGCAGGCACTGAGGAGATGCTGCAGTTACTGGAGTAGAGAAGTGATACAATTTTAATGGCGCTTTGAGAGAATTAATCTGGTTGTGTTTGGCAGGTCCCATTAAAAAAGGTCTGGAGTAAGTAGATTAAGTAGAAGAGTGGATACCAGGCCTAGCCATTGTGACAATCACTTGAGGGAGCTTACACCCATTCCAGACCTACCTACTCAATCTGAAACATCTGCAAAATAGCCAGAACTTTAGGTATAAGGTAACAAGATACTGAAATGACAGCACAAGGACGGGGAGAAGAAGTTTAAGTATAAAGCCTATAGCCAACATCAAAATTTGTGTTTTCCAGTAGGACTACACTGGTTTCATGAACAAATATTTAGGTTACCTCTCAGCCACGTGTTAAGATTTTTTCCCTCATAACTTTAAACTTCTATAATAAGTAGGGTAACATAGTACAGTAAAGCTTTCCCCTGCTAGAAAAGATGGTACAATGTAGTAAGAAAGAATATAGCTCTAGAGGTGGACAGATCTGTGTTTAAATCCTTGCTCTGCCACTTACTAGCTTTGTGACTCTAAAAATCTTACTTTACCTCTGGAGGTCTGTCTCCTATGGTATAACCAGTATAACACCATTCTACTGTTCAAATGTCAGAAGGATTAAATAAGATGATGCCAATTAATACTTAAAGCAGTTATTATTATTATTACCTTAAACCAGGTCAGATACTGGAGCAATCACTCTGAAATTTATGAGTTCATACCAGGATATAATCTCTTAAAAAGCACAGACCATCATTATTCCTGAGAATCAGATGTGGTTGCCACACATCTGTTCCTGTACACATTACAATGTGCATTTATACTCACACGTAAGAGTGTTTTTTATATATTTGTGTGAGCCATTCATGTTAGAGTTAGCATATTAACTTTACAAGCTCTGTGGCACTTACAACGGTTATGCAATAGAACATTCGCAAGTACCCAAAATAAACCTAGGTGACTTAGAAATATAAAGGTGTGACCTAGAGTCTGCTTATTAAATATATATATATATTTCTATAATATAAAATTTGGGTTACTCCTCTTTTAAGGCTTTCAGACTAAAAAACTAGTGCCTACAACTAGGAACTGTTATTACCGCTGCTGCTTATCCTGTTGCTTTTGAGTATTTAGATTTCAGACAAGAACCCTAGCTGTGACCACCAGAACTTCTAGCACACTAACGGAACCAACGGTTTTCAGGGTATACTTCTCAGAGTGTGCTGAGAGACTGTAAGAGATATATAGAGATGGAGGGGAAGCTGACATTTAAGAGACAATGTGAAAGCTGCCCCTTTAATCAGTTTTATATACTACAGTTCACATAAAATTTTATTTGAAAGGGGGAAAGATACCTCACTACTTAAAAAAGGACAAAAACGATTGAGAACATCTCTAACATCCCAATCTAGCTTCAGGGAGACTGTGAGATGGGAAGCATTTCCCAATTTACTCCATTTTAAATAGGCATTCCAGCAAGACATACTGTGGGAGTGATTCCAACACCATGCTGCCTACATAAGAACTCCTTAGGCTTAGTGCTGCTTGCTGTCAATACAGGTGAACAACCTGGCTTAAGAGAAGTGTGAAAAAGGGAAATCAATTAACGAGCAGGCCTAAGAGAACATCCAGATATGTCCATTTATAATCATTCCAGAAGCATGCTACTGGTCTTCATCTAAATGGCCTAAGACAAAAAGTAGGTTATTTTCAATCCCTTAATAAGTGTTCCATGCTGTCTCAAAACTACTCAAAATAATTTTCCCATAGTAATGGGAAATGTATTTTTCTCACCATTCTTGAGCAACAAAATATGTAATTTATTTGAATCACCTTCTCACGTTTTTCTAAGCTATCTCCTAGAGTCAAGGCTTAAGCGAAAGCATTATTCTTAGAGCAGGTTTTGCCACTTGATGGCTCAATCCTCACACTTTCCACAGAAATTTTATTTATATTTTTCTGATCTCAAACCAGGATTCTAAGCACTCCCTGCATTAGGACACACCCAGTCTCAGTTCATACCTTTCACAAGATCAAGAATTCTAATTGTTGACTTAAACGTACATTTAATAAATTCCACCACATTTCCACTAGATAGAAGTTTCTTCAGATATATCAGGTTTCAAGAGACCACTCATATAGGTCCTCAATTGTTGCCAGCTCCCATCAGAAAAGGAAAGCCTTACAGATTTTCAAGAGAAGCACAGGTTTCCACAAGCTCTTAAATGGGGCATAGAGGGTTCAGAAAAAGAAAAGGCAGAGGGCAAAAGCCAGCAATTATCTGTCTAAGCAAAAATAACTGCTCAGAGTAGAGAAGGAACAAGACTGCCCTAAACCAAAACACTGGGAAAAGCAATGGACCATAAACAAACTTTCTTTTTAGATCCTTATACAGGCAACTTCAAACCTTATACAGTTGCTACTTCAACTAACTACCACCAGCACAATTCACTGGTAAAGAAGCTAGTGAAGCTAACTGCTTTAACTGCGGAGCCCACTTGGGATCCTTGGCTGTTAGCTAACATCCAAGCACAAAACATCACTAAGAAGTTATGAAGCACTCATGTGGGTCTTCATTAGCCAAACAGCTCACAGGGGCCCTATAAAAGCCTGTGTTCCAAACACAGACCTGGGAACCAGCCCAGACATATTCCATGGCTCACTTCATCACTGCACACGGTAGTGCCTTGATTTCCCTACTTGTGAAATCAGTCCTGAGAGAACTGAGAATGGTTTATGAAGTGCTTAGAAAAATGACACCAGTATTATTAATATTATAATATCATAAAGGCCAGCAAGGGGGCCTGTACACTTATAGTTCATCCTTATTAAAGACATCAACCAAGTCATATGAGAAGTAACAAACACAAACAACCCAAAGCTAAGTGACTCAAGTACAAATCTATACCCTTACTGGAAAAGGAATTAGGATGTGGAGGGATTTATTTTTAATTCTAAGAGATGGTCAATGCAGGAGTCTCTTACAGATCATGTGCATGTTTTTGAATGATAACTCAATCTTAAACTGTGGCATATGTTCAGGGCAGCCTTCCCTTGGTAATTCTATTCAAAGTCTTTTATGCTCTTCTCTTAATTTCCAAACCTTTATTTCTGGAACACTGCTAAAATTCTTGAGATATCAGGATTTCTCTCGCTGCTGTCTTGGAACTAAGCTAGGGATCAATAAAACCAAAGAGGACTGTGAGTGCATCTCAAAGAAGTCCCAAAGGCAAAGGACAGGAACACATACACGGAGATGAGAGAACCAAGCAAGGAAACAGTGAAAAGAATTTTGCATTTTACACGTATTAGAACAAAAATGTGCACCCCTAAATCAAAACTCACTTTACATAGTTGGCTCACATTTTATCCGTGACTTCCTATATATACACGCATATCCCCATATAATCAAGTTGATATATATATATCCCAATCTAAGAGGCCTGTTAATATGTAGAGAGCCTTCTCTTTCCAGGGAGGCAGAATGTGGATTCTCATTTAAGCCGACCTCGAAACTGGCAGATATCAAAGGTAGGTCATGACCAAAACAAAGGTATAAGGGGTACTAAGACCGTAAGGGACTGAGGGAGCACAATCACCCTTCTCCTCACTTTCTAATGGACAAGATCAGGCAGACAAACAACAACAACAAAAATGCAGTCACATGGAACTGTGGCCACTCATGCTGGGCAAAACATGGGTGGCTGTTCTTATAAAGTGTCTCAACGATCAAGGTGGAAAGTGCCAACATGTAAACAAGAAACAGCCTCTACATTCAAGATACCAATTCAGTTAATTAGTGCGGGGCTTTGGTTCATACCAGTTTCAAATGCCAAGTTTCCAAACTAACAACATAAAATGTATATGCACATCAGCCAAACATGGCATTTGCTCAAGACTTAATACCACAAGTTCTCACAAAACTAGGGGAGAAAAAAATTTTGTAAGTTCATGTGATGCTAATAACACATCACGCTCTGTGAATCTAACTAAAATTATTTACATAGGTGAGCAACATTTTTCTTAATGTTCATGCCTCTTAGGCAAGTAGATGAAAGTTACACTCTTGTGGAAAATATTTTACCTTCTGGAAGACATAACAGACTTTATGACATTCTTTAAAAGTGAAAGTCCTTTGGAAGTCTAGGTTGAACAAGTAGCTCATTACACAACAGTACTGGGCACCTTGATGTAAACTACAAATTAGGTTCTAGTAAGAATTTCAAAAAAACGTTTGTAGTTTCACATCATTTTTAAAAAGTTTATCTAAGATTTAAACAGAGTAAAAAAAAACTCTGACATTTGATTTTTTTCTCTGCACAAATGTATTGTTTCCAAACATTATCTCCAATATTTGCACCTTTTATTTGTATTTAATGTCATTTCAACACTAAAAAAGTGAACTGTATTTTATGTATACACCCACCCAGCCATTAACAAAATCAAGGTCTACTACAACTTATGCCATTTGTTATTTATGCATGGTTCTCAAAAGAAAAAATACTACCTAAATTCTGAAGTTTTTCTTTTTTTTCCGTAAGGTAGGGATCCCTACTTGCTCCTTTATAACAGAATAGCTCTATGTTCCTTGTTAAACTGAAATTTTCACAATTAAATGTGAAGTCACAAAATGTGTACATCACCTTAAATATATTAACCACCAGACTGCTAAATATTTAACATTTCACAATTCTAAAAATTATTTTTAACATCTTCCAAAATTTATAAGCAGTTACTTTAATATATAATGTACCTAATATAATTATGCTTTCAGCAATCAAATATAAATAATAAATGTAGGCATGTATGTTAATAATAAAAATCAAAATTCATTTTTACTCGATAAAAGCCTCCCGATTATTTGGGAGCAAGTACATGTTCATGGAAAGGTTTGCTCTGATCAGAGAATGTTCAAGGTTTTTAGAAGCTTAGCAACTCTTGAGACTGGGTCATCAAAATAACAATAATCAAGAACTTACTTGACACTTAGTCTGTTCAACATGGTGGCGTTTTATTTTTAATATAAATAGTATTAGAACTTTTCCTGCACTCTGGTTTAAGGAAAAAAAGAGAAATTTAAGCAAAACAAATTCACAATGGGTATGTTTAAAATCAATGACTTTCAGAATAAACAGGAACAAGGGTCTTTAGAGATTCATAGCCCAATCTCCTCTATTTCCTACACAGAGACTGTAAGAGCCAAAAAGCAAAGATTTAGTTAGTTCGAAGTATAGCAGCCTCTAATAAGGCAGTGTTAGGAAATTTTCAACAAGGGCCAAGACAAAGAAGGAACTTCTACTTAAAGTTCAATTAAATAGAATACCCATTCCCCACCCTCTAGTTAATTGAGGCTTTTTAATGAACCCTCACAGTTTACCTAAATTCCAGCCTTCAAGTCCAATTGTTCGACCTTTTTTCTTTTCTTTTTTTTTGGTGGGAGGGAGAGGGAATGCCAAAATCAGGGAACATTTGAAAGTGCAGAATATATGCTTTTTAAGAGCTCACAGTAAGTTTTCCCACAGGGGAAAAATGGCTATTACCACTAAGGACATCGGTTAACATTATATCTTACGTATAATTTGCTAAATCAAACGAAAGCACCTTCACAAACTTCACCTCCAACACACCCTCAAAGAAATGCTATTCATATTACTCATTTAAAAAGTGATATAATTCTATATCAAACACAAATTCAAGTCAAAATTATATCTACTTAATACTAAAAAGTATTTAAAGATTACAATACCCTTTAAATTATATATCTGATTCTTCTGATTACTAAACAAATTGTAAAAGCAATTAGTTAAGTCTCTAGTGGAATACCTGAACCAAGCTGCCTCCTTTTCACTCACCAAAATGTTACTTGGTAGCAAATGTCCAATGCAAATTCTCCCCTAAGCACCAACTGGTTATGTATCAAAGAATACACCAGTTCATTTTCCCATAAATTTATCTTGGTGTATCTTTATAAAATACCTGCAACGAAGTCTTAAAAGTACCCTTAAGTATCAACAACCACTATCCATCTTTGGTAGCAAGTACCTGTTCATGGAAAGGCCTGTTCTGATCAGAGAATCTTTAAGGTTTCTGAATGCTTAGCAACTCTTGAGATTGGGTCATCAAAACAGCAGTAATTGAATACTTAATATATTTTATACACAAGAGTGCAGAATGCAAACGATTAAAACAATATTAGCAACTTCAAAATTTTCTCTTAAACAAGGCACAAGTCATTTCTCTGTTCAGAACCCACATCTGCAACCAGCTCTAACCCGTTCCTTGAGGAATGTGGCTAGGCTGAAATTTTGGAAGTGCTGGCTTTGGTGGTGACCAAGGAGGAAGAAGTCTCTGGCTTCCCTGTTGCTGCAGTTCCCACCCTCCAAAATGAATATACCCACCGGTGTGAATTGACAATGTGGTCCAAAGAGCAAGGCAGGAACGGAGTCCAGATCCTCAAAATGGTAGTACAGGGCATAACCACTAGGCCACCTATCAGTTCAGTACAAAAAGTACAACCCTGTGCATCATGGTGCAAAAGCTGGGGCCTAGGTTTCGCATTGTGCATCTCACACCTATGGAAATAACAAGAGGAGTAAAATCTATAGAAATCAACACACCCTATGAAAGTGGGTGCTCACAGAAGACTGGTGTCAACACTTTTGCAAAGGCGGTTGGCTACTGAGATAACGAACAGCAACCGCAAGTCCAAAGTTGGAAAGAAAGAAAATTTTACAATCAACTCTGTTGAGTCTGACAATGAAGAACTCAACATGGGCTTGATGTTTACCAACAAGGCTTTGCAAATCATGACACCCATCTACATACTTATGAAAATTACTACCCCACTAAAATCTAACATCCCTCAAGGATTTTCAACTCTCAAAGAGCTGAAAAGGTTGGGGCCACGAAGAAGGGAAGTAATCAGCAATTCCCCCAAACCTGTTACTCTGAGGTTTTAAACTTTTCCCTTTACCATCTGACCTTGGGAAGATAAGGTGACACATTCAAAGCTTAAGGTGGGAGAATTCCAGAGAAGGGGCTATCTGTGTACCAAGGATGTGCCAAGATGATTCCTCAAGAACAAATGTGGGTTGTCTAAGGGTCAACAGTTCTGAAAAAGTAAAAAGAGAGAACTTCTAAAACGCAGGGTGAATTCTTTAAAAGAAATAAAATCACTGCTCTTGACTCACTTGATCCTTCACCATGTTGCTGTCAGCTCACCAACTAAGAGTGTGTGAGTGTGTCTTGCTGGGTCCATTTTCCCATGGTCTGTAGAAGGCGCTGTGAAGCACATCCTGTTCTAGCTCTGGGGCCCTTCCCCCCTCTGCAGCCTTACCCAGTGCAGGGAATGCGCCCCCTACTGACTCCAACACTCATCGCCTTTAGCCGACTTGGCTGCGGTGCATTTTGGGTGGGGGCTGGTATTTTCTTCAAGGCCATAAACCAGAAGCAACAATGCGGATTTATAAGGAAACTGTATCAAGCTACCCAAGAGTTCTTTTGTTTTTGTTTTTTCCCCATTCTGAAGGTTCAAGACACTGGCACAAGAAGCATCAGGGAAAGAGATTGGGTGTGTGGGGATGGACAGCATCAAAATGGCAAACACAGGAAACAGTTTGGTTCTTTTCCCTCCTAAGCCTTTGTCTGAGAAATGGGGTTATGGCAAGAACTGTCCAGAGGAATTGGGAAGGCAAGAACATCAAGAAGACTCAGTGTGGGTATGTGTGTGCCTGAAAAGACTATTAGACCTTAGCGCCTGGTCTTGGGCAGAAGAGGAAGAGAAGCAATCGCGCCTTTTCCAGCAGACAGGCATCCAGGTTTGGGGGGAGGGGAAGGCAGGCAGGCAGCCCAGAGGAAAGAAGAGGTGAATAAAAGGGTGCTCAAAGAACTACTCCCCATTCATTGCACACACACACACAAAAAGAAAAAAGAAAAAAATCTTTCGCAGCTTTCTGGATTTCCATTTTTTACCATCTTACTGCAAAGTTGGGGCTCAGAATGCTCGCAAGAGGTCGTGCTGACCAGGCAGCTGCGATTGAGAAAAGGGGGTGGTGGAGGACTCCGTGGTCAGGATAGGAGGGGAGCTGGCTTGTTGGGGAGGAAGGATTGCACAGGGGAAGCAAAGACTTTCACTCCGTGCCATGCATGTTCCCCGCCCCCCAATCTATTCCCCCCTCCCCCGACTAAAGGTGGGTAGACCTGGCAGAAGGCTCGTCCCAGGGGTTGGGGGTGTGCGTGGGGGGCTCATTTTGGGCGGGGGGCGGGAGTAGTTCCAGGGATGGGAGAAGCTCGATTCTTGCTGGGGGCGGGGTGGAGAGAGATGCCACTAGCCGCAAAAGCTCCGGCGGCCAGGGCGGCTGCTGGCCTCCGCGGGCTCACGGGGCGGGGAAGGGGGGTCGGGCTGCAGGAGGAGGCGCCCGGACCGCGGAGCAAGAGCCCGGGTAGCGGTCCGCGCCGGGGCGGGCTCCGTCAGCACCGGACTATGCAAAGGAGCGTGTGCGGCCGGAGGGCTGGCGGTCTCAACAATAATGCGCC
>NW_020173687.1:10576227-10579045 GCF_003031525.2 Neophocaena asiaeorientalis asiaeorientalis | reverse complement strand
CGGCGGCAGGAGCGGGCGGGGGAGGGGGGCTGATCCCGCGTCTCCCCTCAGCAGACAATACAAGCGCCTCGGAGCGAGTCCCCGAACCTGCCCTAGCCAAAATGGCGGCCGAGAAAGAGCGGAAGTGACGTAAGTATCTCATTAGCATAAGAGGACTCATTGTCCAGCTAACTAAGGGGGGCAGTGGGGGATAGTACCCTCCCCCCACCATAGACAACTCTTACTCCCACCTGTGTTTGCTACTAACTTTTTCTGAGGGAGGGTGGCATCAGCACCCCCACCCCCACCCAAGGGACATTATATAATCCCCACTGAGGGGGAGCTCTCGCGAGAACCAAGAGGATTTGCCATTGACCCACTAGGAGGCGCCGCGGATAATGGCCGCAGTGCGCCTCCATGGCCCGTGTGCACGGCGGGCGCCTTCCTCTGGCCACAGCGCCGGCGGCGGAGGCACAAGCGGAGGGCCGCAGCACGCGCTGCACTCAGTCAGGTGGCCGCGCTGGGGATCCTTGCGCGGGCCCAGCTGGGCCTGGACTACATCTGGTGGGAGGGGGCGTGCGCGCGGCCCCGCGGCTCCACGTGCTGGGAAGCCCGCGCTCTCGGGCTGGGCAGCAGCCGGAAGGGCAGACACACCTGGCCGGTCATGCCCGACACCTCCTGCTTTAAATGAGGTGTGAGGGCCTCGTGCTTCACACACCCACTTGAGATGAGACCCAACCCCATGGATGCTTGACCCCTTGCGGGTGAGGTGCGCTATTCAGTGGACAGGCCTGCGTTTTACAGAAGGCCGGCTGTTGCCCTGGGACTGGACATTCTTCCGAATCAGTGATGGACTCTTCTCTTTGGCCTGAAGAAAACAAGTGGGATCCCTAGCGTTTGAGGCCACTGGGCTAGTGAAGCCCAAGGATGTGAAATGATGTTGCCAGTGGGCCTCCACAAGATCCTTAAAAACCAGACTGTAGTCCCAAGCCTTTTAGTGCTCCCGCAATTTGGACAGCATAGGACACAACGTGGGCCTTTGTAAATTTAGGTCAACCCCAACCAACACATTGTGTTCTCAACATTCTTGAATCCACCTTTTATAGTTGAGTGCATATGAGTGTCTATCACTGGCTAGACATACTTAAAAGTAATAAATGTCAATTGTGAAGGATTAACCAAACTGTTAAGGTGTGCTCTGTACATCTTACACTTATCTTTTGCTGTTTCTCTAAATTTCATGTTAAAATAGTTTCAAACCATACGTAACATCCGCAAAAAATCTGACTTTACTGAAAACAGAACAAATTTTGGTTACATATAGCTCAATGTCTAAGGCTTCAGTTAGCAGGTTTAACAAGCTGTTTCATCCAACACAGTATTCCGTTAATTTCTGAAATTGTGATAAACTATATCTTTAAAAGCCAAATCAGTATTTCAAGGGAAAACAGCTGAAAAAAGTTGTAAAAAGGAGGAGGGGACCCAAAACATTCAATTTAGAGAAACAAAGATGAAGAAGCTAATTCCATGTTGCAGAAGACAGGCAAGAACTAATATGAAATAAGCAAAATAATTTAAAATTTAGTTTTCCTTAGATATACTTCGATTTCATACAGAGATAATACCAATACAAAGGGAGAACATCTGGATTTCATCCTTGGCCCCATTTACAAAGTAAAAAGCGATGCTGGATTCACATGTAAATGTTTAAAAAGATTTTACAGTGTTTAAGTCACCAGATTTACTACAAAAATCTATCTAAATAGTCCAGATTCTTTTCTAAATAACTTCCAAATGGTGAAAGTTTTCACTGCTCAAATAATTTACTGTAAATAATGATAGTGTTGTAATGATTGTGGGAATAAGAACCAAAAGACTAAACAAAGGCAAAAGGTACCTACCCTAGTGAGGTCTGAGAAGACAGTATTTTATAGTGGGCTCTCTGAGGTGGTTATTTAATCTCTGCTCCACAGAGTTGACAATGAAAATTTAACTTTGGGCTCAGACGAGAAAGAATCTAAACACTCAAAAAAAATTATTTTACATCAGTGGTAATAAATTTTCTAGTTGTTAGTAGTGATGAGAGAAGTCACTTCCCCAAGGAAGAGGGGTCCACGGTGGGCCAGCCGTTCAGCTCTGCATAAAAGGGAAACAGAATAGTAGAGGCCCTTATTGGAATGTGTCCTATGGATTCAACTATGGGAATTGGTAATGTTCAAAACGACACCAAAGCTTTTATACTCTGGTATTCATTTCTGGTAGGATCTGTTAGAAATGCAAATGGAAAGGTCAGACTTGAAGTCTCTTCAGCAGCCAAATTAAGCCAGGAAAATGCAGCAGTAGGAATACTGTTCACTGAATCTGCTTATTAAATGACTTAGCGATGCCCCTTCCTTTCACTTGCTAAGGAAAGTCAACTTGATCTTAAGCTTATTTGCTCAAAGTATGCCTTACTCAAAATTTTAAAAGACACTGCGTGATCTAAAAGCTATGCTATACTTGGAAATTAATCTTTTTTGCAATACCCACTTAAGGTGGGTAAATAGAATATTTCTGAGGGCTTTACTGAACATTTCAACTGGCAGAACGGTTTTCTCAACAGAAGAGCTACAGGGGATTTAGTCATATTACTAAAGATGTATGCTTTAAGGGTCCTGAAATAACATGAAAAATATTTTGAGGAAAAAAACATAGTTGTTTAAAAATTACTACAGCTGGGAATTCCCTGGTGGTCCGGTGGTTAGGACTTGGCGCTTTTACTGCCGGGGGCCCCGGTTCAACCCTAGTTGGGGAACTAGGATCCCACAAGCTGCACAGCACAGCCAAAAAAAAAAAAAAA
>NW_020173687.1:10514337-10576199 GCF_003031525.2 Neophocaena asiaeorientalis asiaeorientalis | reverse complement strand
GGGGGGGGCCAGAGGTGTGTATTTCTTTTTTAGTTCATATAGAAACAGCCATGTATCATATGTGTATTTCATGAATATAATTAGCACTCCTCTTACTTCTGACATGTATTAGGTATGAATCCAGAGCTATGAATACAGTTTTTGTTTGTTTGGTTGGCTTTTTTTGCGGTACGCGGGCCTCTCACTGTTGTGGCCTCTCCCATTGCGGAGCACAGGCTCCGGACACGCAGGCTCAGCAGCCATGGCTCACGGGTCTAGCCGCTCCGCGGCTCGTGGGATCTTCCCGGACCAGGGCACGAACCCATGTCCCCTAGCGTCGACAGGCGGACTCTCAACCACTGCGCCACCAGGGAAGCCCCTGAACACAGTTTTTATAAAGAATATTTCAAAATCTTCCCCATGTAAGAAATCCTGCATTTGCATACGCCATTTGAAAGCATTTTTATGCAAAAATTTCATATACATTTATTTATAGGTCTTAGTACAGCAAAATGTAAACGAAAATTGAGAACGCTGCTCATTTTTCTAATTTAATTTGACATGTAAAATGGAGTTTCTCAGGAAAAAAGATTTGCATGAAATTTACCTTACCTTATGATTTATGTTCTAAGAATACATTTTATAAAAATCAGCAACCAGGCTTCTTTTATGTTTAAATTGAAATGAACATGATTAAGTATAAATGAATAACTTTCTTTTATGTAGTAGCAAAGAGGGTCAATAGTCCTTTCAAGAAAGAGACTATTTCATTTCCTCCCAACTTGGATTCACCATAAACACGATCCACAAATGATATTGGAACCTAGTTAAAAAAATATATGTTAAGTGAGTCTTCAAAAATATTAGAAAGCAAGCATAGCAGGCATACAACAATTACTCATACAACAGAAACAAGATTAGTCCGCTGATAGCAAGTCCTTCAAGGTAAATCCGAATTATGGGATTCTTACAGCAACTGTGTACACCTCCAAGTCTTCAAAATTAAACATGCATTTTACTATCTAAAAATAGGTCATCCAGCCAAAGCTACAACTGTTTTGAAAAGCATTGATCCTGAATATTAAGTTGGTTTACTCAAGCTTCCAAGAAAAATTATATGCCCAAAGTAAAATGGCCTTTCACCTAATTTTTTTCAGTAGTCCATCAAATTTAGCTGTCACTGTTTTAGCACTAAGTTAAAAATCTTATAACTTCCACAACAGTAGTAACATTCTAGTTAGCTATTTTCTTGCTCTGAGTAAGAATATTATTGTTAAACAAGGAGAGTGTTCCCTAAGAACTTACTAGCCGGCTGGAAATATTACAAATCCCCTCTGCTCCCCCAATTCTTGCCCTTTTCATTTACTCATAGGCAACGGGCAAAAGGGATTCACCACTCATTTTTAAGTAGGGTGGCTGATGGCTGAGACAAGGGGAAAAGCAGCAGACTCATCCCATAATGCTGAGTGGTCAGAAGAAAGGGAAAGGAGAAAGAAGATACCGGTAACTTTTATTTATTTAAAAGGGAATGCTGCCTTCTGTTAGGCTTTAAATCTTGGTAAGACAAATATATTAATTTTAAAGAAATGTTAATTTCACCCTTTTGCGTGGACAGCTGGAAGCCTTCCACATTTTTTAGTAGTTTATGAAAATTAACCTTTTTATGGTAAAGAGTATAAGCCTATTGTTTCTTTATGAGGGGTATAACACCATTTACCATACCTCGCCAACAGTATAATTCAGCTGTCTCGCCCGAACAATCATCTCCATCTGGAAGACGTAGCCTTTAGAAACACATTTTTCTATTAATTTCTGTAAAACTTCTTTTCGGTATAACCTGTAAGAAATTAAAATGTATATGAACACCTGGATAAACATACATGCCTACATGTATCCTGACCTTACAAAAAGTTCACTGGTATTTATAAAACCTTAAACTTTCACCAGCCATTTGTATATAGAAAAGTTCTCACAGTTGATGATTATGATACATTTGTCCTGAACTGGGAAGGCCATAAAAATATGTGGTAAATAATTTGGGACGATTCTGAAAATGAATTCTTAGTATCTTTTAGAGAATTATCTTCCTATCACACTATCAGAAATTATAAAAATATGGTGATAAAGTGAATCCTGTGGAGAACCCCCCCATCGTTTGTAGTTTTTATTTTCTTAATTTATTTTTAAAGCTGAAAGGGGAGAAACTGTTTCAAATACTGGAACAACAGAGTTGACAGATGATGAAGCAATAATATAAACTAGGTAACAAGAAAGAAGTAGTTAACAGGCATTTCCTCATAAATGTCTATGACGTTCCTATTTCCTGAGATCTAAATAAATTCCTGAGATAAACTAAGTCCCTCTAGGATGAGCTTGGTTAAGCTAGGTTAAGACAGGAAGTAGGGATCACAGGATGAGGCAATCCTGGTGGGAATCAGATATCAGCAACTGAGGTCACAGTTAGACACTTAAACTGGGCGAATGCACACCCTAACTTTAGATGGACTGCAGGCCAAGGGCAGAGCTCATCAGATTTACAAAGAAAGACGGGAGCTGGGAAGTCCTATGGGTGAACTCAGTCACGTTCTTCAGGAGCTCCCTATTTTCAGAGTCACTGAGGTTAAAAAACAAAAAAACCCTGAGCCTCAGTGAGTAGAAAGGCAGCAACTGCTACCTCTTTCTTCTTGCTGTTTTTGTTTCGGAGAAAGCTAGGTGAGGCCGTAACTTTGTTCTCTTGGTAGTTAAAGCCACCTGGATCTATAATGCCAGAGGGCTTTATACCTGGAACTCACGTATTTTCTCAGGCTTCCTTTCAGGTTACCCCACCTTTTGTTTTTCAAGCTTTTAGGTGGCTATGCGGCTAAAGCACAGTCCTTAGAGGGACCTGAGGGGGATTAGTGGTATGTACTCCTTTACCCACACAGTCTCCATCAGAACTCAAAAGGGTAAGTCTGGAATAAATGTGAAGAAAGGAGATTCTGATGGTCGTAATAATCATTCAATAACAAATGTTTATTGAGGAACCTACTGTGTTTCAGGCACCTTTTCATGTTTTGGGATTTTAGCAGTAGAAACTAAAGATATGTGTCAAATGATGTTAAGTAGGGGAGGGAGGTCTGGGATTATGGGAAGAACTATGATGGTGGGATAATGGAATAGCGTTTCAGCAGTACCTTTAAAACTAGGATTAGGCTACGAATTCTTTCCCTGTAAGAGTCACTTTATTCCCGTAAGAGTCACTTTGTAAGGTTTATTTCTCTTCATTGCCAACCCTGTCTCCTCCACCACAGTATCTTTTTTTTTTTTTAATTACAATCTTTTTTTTTCCTCTGGAAATCAGAGATCTTTATAACACATTATTCATTTGCCTCGAAGTGTGGAACTGAAGAGATGTATTTATGGGGTTCCTATCTATCTTTTATACACCAAATTGTGCTTTCAAAATAATTTACATTTTAATTCTAGAGTGGTTTCATTTTCATTATCTGACCTCTAATTTGCGATGGCTCCTCTCTTCACTTTTGACTCTGTCTTACTATCTCTGAACTGCTATCCAACAGACTTGCAGTTGCACTAATGGAACTAGTTAACCTTCAACAACCAGCTCCTAAATTTGTGTGTTTGTGTGTTCTAATGAAGTATGGAAGAATCAACATTATTTAATGGATAGAAGCAAATGCCAAGTAATAGAAAGTATTAACCAATGCATGGGTCTCAGCCTTAAAGCAGATGAACAGAAATTTTATAGTTTCAGAGATAATACACACACCCCCAGAAACAAACAAAAATAAAAAACCCCCAAGGACCTAGCAGGAGGCTTCGCTCCATTTAAACAAGAATTTTTTTTTAATAAAAAACATGGAGAATAAGGAAACTGAAAAAGCTCTATATAAATATTAAAGATTTTAAACTTTTCTGTGGACAATGCTATAAGCTGCAGAAAATTACTGGAAGAGGCACTGCTTTTGAAGCCCATCTCAGTAACGTCCTGAATGAGCAGTCTATGGTCACCTCAGGCCCCTCAAGGGCTGAGCAGCGATACCACTGTTAACAAGCACATGAACCTGTCGTCCATACTCTCTAAAAAGTACGATGTTTTCCCTTAAGATGCTTACGCTTCATTAGCAGCTCCTAACCAACTTCAGTCTGTCTTTTTTAGCGTTCCAAAACAAAAATGGGATAGAAACGAAAAGTATTTCTTTAAGTCATTATAAAGCAAGAAATTTAGGCAAGAAATTGTAAATAGTAGAATACACACAATCACAGGTTTTCACTGTACCTGAAACTTCCTGTTAAATCAGACGCTCCTGGTCTCAGCAAGATCTGAGTTATAAAATTGGCCCCACGGCTGCCAAATAAAAGATTTTCTTTATAAAGTACAATTTCTAAACAAAAGAAATACACCCAGGTGTAGAGTGCTAAAAATGCTACACTGACTTCATAAATGCAACACTATTTCACAAAAATGTTAATTCTATGGAACAAACAGAAATCAGTGAAAGGAGATCTGGTAGTTCTCATTTTTCAGAAAATAGGGATTTTTATTCTTGGAATGTGACATGTAGAAGTGACCATAAAACACTCATTCTTCCAAACTCTAGGTGGGAATGGTAATAGATTTTTTAACTCAACTCGCATATTTGCCAACAGTCATGATTTAGAATTACAAACATCTGTCAAGACAACAAAAGTGATCTGTCAGGGATCTGGAGTTCCTTTTTCAGATTCAGATCACCAAGTGATGGCAGTTTCCAACTCGGTAATAGGTCAGTTTGCATTAAAATGGCTTTTTTTTTTTTTAAAGGTGTGCAGGTGGGAGAAGGTTTTGGTTTTGGGGAATCTCTGGAAATTGACCAAAAGTTCCATTCTGAGACTTTCTTAGTCTGCTTGGGCTTCTATAACAAAATACCATAGACTGGGTGGCTTAAACAACAGATATTCAATTCTCACAGTTCTGGAGGCTGAAAAGTGCCAGATCAAGGTGCTGCAGACTTGGTTCCTGGTGAGGATCCTGTTCCTAGCCTACACATGGTACCTTCTTGCTGTGTGCTCAAGTGGAGGGGGGCAGAGGGGCTGAGGGTGGGGGTAGGAGGAGAAAGGCCAAGCTTTCTTGGTTTCTTCTTGAAAGGGCACTAATCCCACCAAAAGTGCCCCACACTCAGGACCTCATCTAAACCTAATTACCTTCTCAAAACCCCACTTCCAAATACCAACACTCCCTGCACAAGGTACTTTAACACATGAATTCTAGCAGAAACATTCAGTCCATAACAATGACTTTAGGATCTGTGCTTCAAACACAACTAGGTATCAATCAACTGTAATCTATTACTAATAGCTATTATTAACATTTCAAAAAGATGTGAAGTACACTTGGAAAAAATGACTTTGGTACTGCAGCTATATTTTAGTGGGCTCAGATTATTTTAGAGTGTTCAGATTCAGAAAAAAGGTGGTTTTTTTTTTTGGCGGGGGTGCGGAGGGCAGCAGGGGAAGCAGCCTGGAGAAAACAGTTTCTCTGCAAAGCCAGGGTAACCATCAAGGCACTCCTTAGGAGTGTTTCCTTCTTCCTCCCCCCACTCCCTCATGCCCCACAGCATGTGGGATCTTAGTTCCCAGACCAGGGATTAAACCCAAGCCCCCTGCATTGGAAGTGTGGAGTCTTGACCACTAGACTGCCAGGGAAGTCCCAGGAGTGTCTATTTCATATAAATAACATGGTTAGGGATATAGCTGGCATAATGGCTAACAGAAACATTTTCCTTCAAATAGCTACCAAAAAATTCCAGGACATAGTTTACCCACCAAAATGGGTGTAATCAAAGGAATGTGAGTGTATATGTATTTATGTGTATGTGCGCATGTCTGTATGTATATATTTGTACATTTATTTAAGGTAATGCATTTTAAAATTGGGGTCTTTTAATTAAAATGCAGCAAGAGTCAGACAGACTTGGGTTCAATTCTGGTTCTGGACCATACAAATGAGACCCTGAGCAAGTGATACAGACTCTTTCTCAGGAGTTTATACTATAAAGTCAGTGCAGACATTAACAACTAATGACAGATACAACTCAAAACAACTAAATGATCCAACTAAACGTTGTAAATTGTCTCTGACTGGGACTCCCTGATTTTAAATAGTAGCTTTAATGAACAATTCAGAGAGGCCTGAGAGATCACTGATTTGTTGCTCTCAACCCTGGCTGCACAACAGAATCATCTGGGAGCCTGTGAAAAATACTGGTGCTCTTGCACCACCTCTGGAGAGCCACTCAGATGGTCTGCAGTATGTGTGTGCACAAGAAAGGGAGGACAGACAGGGAGCAGTTGTGTATAATTTTCCCTCTACATGACTTCAATGCTCAGGAGGATTGAAAACCACTGAGCTATCCGAACCCTTCATTTCACTGGAGACTGAGGCTCTTACATGTTTGAAATACTTGCCCAAGGTTTAAGAGTTAAGAGGCAAAAGTGACATTAACCTAACAGAACCTTCAATAGGAATGAAGTGGGTGATAAAAAATACTATCAGTAAGAATTTATATAAAGTTATGTTGTTACACAAAAAGCAATAAGCTATATAGATCCTTTAGAGATAGAAACACATCTTCCCAACAACCTAGGTGCCATAGATTAAATATGGTCAAAAATTCTTTGTGGGTCTTCCCATCAAGAGGTGGATTCTATTTCCCCACCCCTTGATTATGGGCTTGCTTTGACCAAAAATTAATTTGGTGTTAGCCCCAGAGCTTAGGACTCAAGAGTCCTTGCAGTTGCAGCCTTGGTACTTTTGGGTGCTGCCCTTAGGATGTCATGTAAAGAAGCTGATCTAGCTTCCCAGGTAAGCGGCCACATGCAGGAGAACTGAGATGGCCCAGCCAACAACCAGTACCAACTGCCAAACATATGAATAAGGCCATCTTGGAGCCTCCAGCTGAAGGAAACTGCATGAGTGAGCCCAGGTGAAGTCAGCAGAGGAACCAGTAGCCAAACCACAGAACTGTGAGAAACAATAAATTGTTGCTGTAAGTCACTCAGTTTTGGGATGGTTTGTTACACTGTAATAGAAAACTGAAAGTTTGTTTTATTTCCATCTTATCATGAGGAAAGTAAAGCCTAGAAAAGGTAAAATGCAAGGGGACACAAGTAATTAAAAGACACAATCAGGATTTTAACCCAGGTCTGCCTCCAAAGCCTCACTACTTTATGCTGCTTAGTAAAAGCTGAAATCATGAAGTGTCTTAAATTATTGAAAAATATATATGGAAAAAATTACATATTTAGTCCAAAAATATAGATGAATTGTTCACTTAAATCAAAGCTGAAGGTCCAGCAGAACAAACTGTGCTGAATTAAACCATTTCTACGAAAGGTTCAAAGGTTTATGCAAATTTTTCCCAAGTGAAAACCATCCAAAATACAATACTCTAACACAGGAAAAACTGTGGGTAAGAAGCTATCTGGGAATACTTTCTGGAAGTTACAATCTGATCCCACAAACTCCAAGGCAGCATGGTAATTTAATCCAAATACCTGTTAAAAACATATTTCTAGTAGTTACACTAAAAAAAAAATAGAGAAATCATGAGCACATACATATATACCTGATTATTTTCCTTTTCAAATCCCAGCCATATACACCTCCATTTCCTTTGTAGCGAGTTCCAGAGACAATGTCAAAATTACCCTCCTTTTGCTTCCTGCAGAAAAAAATAAATTAGCTGGCAATTAGAAAAAGCTGTTGAGCTTTCAACAGAATTGCTAAAGCAATGCTTATGAGTATTTTTAATTCTAACAGATATCACCAGAAATTACTTTCCAAAAAGGCTGTAGTAACTCATACTTCCTCCAGCAATATCCATGTTCATTTTCTATCATCTTATTGGTGCTGGATGTATTGTTCTATATGTCTTTAATTTTGAAAAACTAATAGTAACACACGGTTATTTTAATTGCATTTCCCTGACTACATCCCAGGGTGAATATCTTCTCTTAGGTTTATTAGCCATTTGGACGACTTTTCTACTCCACTGGTTCTACTGCCTTATCAGGTCAAAGGAGCTTTTGTGTATTGGTGATCTAAGCAGAGAAGGTATTTCTGAGGTGACTTTTATGCAGAGATCAAACAAGGAGTAGCTGGCCATTAGGAGCAGTGAAAGAGCACTTCAGGCAAGGGGGAGGGGCATAAGATGAGTTCAGAATGCAAGGCAGGGGCCACATCACGGGTGGTTTGAGGGGCAAGTAAAGGAGTGTGGATTTTTCCCCATGTGTTCACAGGAACTCCTGGAAGTGTTCTAAATAGGTGAGTGACCTGATCTGATTCTGTTTTTGTGTATTTAGCTTACATTCAGAACAGCTTGCAAATTCTTATTCTGAGAGGTATCATGGTCTCTTGGGTTTTCTAAAAATATAGTTACATTACCTGCAAATAAATGTAATTTTGTATCCTTTACCAATATATACTAAACTCTTATGTTACAACATTACTTAAAATCTCCATGTTTAATGATAGGTGGTACGCCTATAATCATTAATGAGTTTATTGGAAATGACTCAACATTTTACCATTTAATAAGACCTTTGTGGGGAAATTCCTTGGTGGTCCAGTGCTTAGGACTCTGCTGAGGGCCTGGACTAAATCCCTGGTCGGGAAACTAAGATCCTGCAAGCCACGCAGTGAGGCCAAAAAAAAAAAAAAAAAAAAAAAAAGAAAGACCTTTGTGTTAGGACCAGGTTGTCTTCAGTATGGTTTCCTTCTATTTCTACATTAAAATTTTAATTAGCAATGGCTAGTGAATTTTACCAAATATGCTTTACCATCTATAGACTTAATCACACTTCTTTTCTTTTCTTTTTAAAAAATATTTATTTGGCTGTGCCAGGTCCTAGTTGCAACACACAGGCTCCTTAGTTGCGGCCAGTAGGCTCCTTAGTTGTGGCATGCAAACGCTAAGTTGCAGCATGCATGTGGGATCTAGTTCCCTGACCAGGGATCCAACCTGGGCCCCCTGCATTGGGAGTGTGGGGTCTTAGCCACTGGACCACCAGGGAAGTCCCCAGTCATGCTGCTTTCTTTGTTAATGTGATAAATGAATTTTTTTGACCGATTCCTGATTTTGGCATTCCTGGAATAAACCCCAGGTATTCATAGTGTTCTACTCTTACGATGCAGGGCTTAATTCCATTTAACAGGGAAGCTGCTTTTCATATTTTTCTGTAGTCTGTAAGAATTAGGTAACAAAGGAATTATCTGTTGATTACTCCTCTCAGGGCTCCTAAAAGATATCATTTAGTCACGTAACTAAATATTTACATGTCTCAAAGCTATACCTTGGTTTCATTTTTGATAGCAAACTTAAAATACCATGAGTATTTTTAATGAATGAAAAATGAAAATAAGTACAAAATCAATATAAGATAAATGATTTGAATAATTCTTTCAAATATTAGAAATACCTACCTAATGAATTCAGGAATAAATTTTGGCTGAAATTTAGAAAGAATAAAGAGTAGGTCAGTAAAACAGGCTAAGACTATCATAAGTAGCCTCTAAAGAAATATACCACTCACATGGTGTGAGAGATCAGCATCCATGATGATTATGTAGTTTCCTGTGGCATGCTTCACCCCATGAATATATGCAGTTCCTAAAAATGAAAATATTTATATCCATTAAAGGAAATCACCAGAAATGCTTAGGTATATATCTGAACAGGGAAGAAATTGCTAAGCACCTCTGAAAAGCATACATTAGTCCTCTAACGTCCTATTTGTTATTCTCCATCAAAAACATCTCTCGGGCTTCCCTGGTGGTGCAATGGTTGAGAATCTACCTGTTAATGCAGGGGACACGGGTTTGAGCCCTGGTCTGGGAAGCAGAGCATGCCGCGGAGCAACTAGGCCCGTGAGCCACAACTACTGAGACTGTGCGTCTGGAGCCTGTGCTCCGCAACAAGAGAGGCCGCGATAGTGAAAGGCCCGCGCACTGCGATGAAGAGTGGCCCCCGCTTGCCACAACTAGAGAAAGCCCTCGCACAGAAACGAAGACCCAACACAACCAAAAATAAATAAATAAAAAGGCCAAGCATTTGAAGCCCTTAAAAAAAAAACAAAACTCTCAATTTCATTCTTTCGTCTCCAATTTCACTTTAGTCCCGGGCACCATCTTCTGATGCCTGGATCCCTACCTAACCAGTCTCTCTGCTTCTGCTCAGCCCATCACCCCTGTCCCACAAAAGCTACACAGTGAGTGTCTTCTACACTGTAAGGCTGGTACACTAGGGCCCTGTATCTGGTGCCAAAGGTGCAACTAGCAATTACTTAGCCACCCTCATGCTTAAATATTCCTCGGGGACTTGGCAGGTAAGGGTGACTGGTCAGGGACAGGATATGGGAATTCCTGCATTCTCTAGCCCCAAATCACCACAGTATCTTATTAGAAAGGCAGAACTCTTCTGACTTCTTTTGTTAAGAAGTGATTATCCAGGGACTTCCCTGGTGGCGCAGTGGTTAAGACTCCACGCTCCCAACACAGGGGGCCCAGGTACGATCCCTGGTCAGGGAACTAGATACCACACGCATGCTGCAACGAAGGAGCCTGCAAACCGCAACTAAGGAGCTGGTGAGCCACAACTAAGGAGCCCGCCTGCTGCAACTAAGAGCCAACCAGATTAATTAATTAATTTTTAAAAAACATGACTATCCACAGCTTTCTGGATTTCCACTGACGGGTTAGTAATTCTTGGTGGCTTTCATGGCAGTTTCAAGATTATTTCAATCCCAAAGAACCTTCTGGATTCAGATATTCAGAACATTTGATCATGCCATGAAACTGAGGGTCTTCAGGACAGCAGATACTCAATTCTCAAGAACTGTGCTTCCTCCATGCTCCCCCAATTTTTCAGTAAAATTATACCACTTTTCAACATAAAGCAGCTGTGACCAACAATAGAAATAAAGGCATTCAAGATTTTCATCTTAGAATGACTGACCTCATCTGAGCTTTTCTATAACCCCTTACATTTTAAAGCTGGAAAAGCTTCCTTTTAAAAAAATAAACACCTTTTAAAAACTTGTAACTTCAAGAACTGTTCAAAAGACTTACAGCTAAGGGAGTGTGCTGGTCTAAATGTTTGCCCTTAGATCCCTTCTCTGTTCTATAGTGCAGGATACTATATTTGTTTTCTTGTCAACTGGTTTCCAAGCAGCTTTGGGAGGCACAGGAAGAAGGAAGATCTCAAGGAGAAGGGGAAAAGTCCAAGTGTCCTCCCCTTTACTCTGCCTCCCAGCATGGACCAGATTCCATCCATGGCTCCCACTTCTGCCAAGCATCCCTGACTCCACCATTCTAGCTCCTCTGGGCAGCCCGGGTTCCCGGCTCTAAAAACACCATCTCCTCCATTGTTGCTCCAGCCCAGGAGCGGTAGTGAGCTCCAGCTGCTACTAATCTCTGAGTAGCCCCACTGTTCCATTTGGCTTCTCAGCAATTCCTTCACCTGTGTAACTAGATTCTCTGTATTAAATTCCCTATATTGAAAGAATTACAGTGGTTTCTGTTTTCCTAAGTGGGCTTTGCCTCATACAGGCAATTCAAGTTAAACCATCTGAATATCATTAAGATCATTAAAAACCATCACAGGAGGTGACTGTATTTTGGCCCTGTTCCATACTGGGGAAATACACACTGGATAATCTTACCAAGGCAAGGAGCAGGCATGAGGGGTGAGAGGTTCTACTTACCTAGTCCCAATTTCTGCTCCCGTGGTCTTAGAAGCTGTAAGAATAAGAAATGGCATTTTAACACAAATAATCGAAAATCTGACTAATAAAAACTTTTTTAATAAGTGCTCACTCATTTTAACAGAAATACAGCTGCATTTATTAGACCTTAAAGCAGAATATGCTTAACATTTTTTGCCAAAGTAAAAAAAGCATTTAGTAACAAATCAAATAATTTAATAGCTTTCACGGAAAAGTAACATTCTTTCACTCAAACCCCACAGACCAAATCTTAAACTCCGCCCCCTGCCGCACCCCAGAGCTATCCACCAAAAAAAACATTTTTTTATGTCTATTACTTGATTTATCATTTTAAGCAATATCTATTGATTCCTTCCTAGGAAAACTGAGTATTTAACTCACTTATTCTATACCTTTTTGGAATATCTGATAGCCATGCTTGTTTTCTCAATTCCCTTTGTGATTTTAAATGTTGATACTCCATCCACTTATCTTGACTCCATGCTTGGATGACCTCATCTTATTCTCTATTGGTCCAATGACATGATTTCAGGTTATATTCCTAAGATTAAATTCTTTCTCCTTACAGTTTGTCAATTAGTCTTTCTACACTTCTTGCTTCATATATAAACACTGACTTAGTTGTTATTTCCTTTTTTCTCTAAATTTCTGGAAAAGTAGAATGCCAAGGTTTTGGCGCTAGGTTTCTGAGGTAGGGGGCTCAAGTAGACTAACTACTGAGCATTTCTTATCCTCCCCCCTCCCCTGCCCCCCGGCACTTGCCAGTGGGTAAGCAGGTTGCCTCAGACTGCAATCTCCAAAGTATTTGCAGTTTAATTTAAGCAGGATAGATTTTCTCTTTTTTTTAAAAACTACATGCAAGCTGCTATAGGTCTAGGTGAGGAACAAAGATGACAAAATACATTCCTACCCCATGAGTTTTTATATAGAGGAGAACTAGACATTCAATCAATCATCTATAATAATTACTATTCACTGAACAAAATCAAACCAGACATGTCAGGTTTTGATTTTGTGCTTGACTGTTACTGACAAAATACTGACCTCATCTGGTATTTGCCCTGAAAAAGCATATCCTTTAAAGTTCATCTTAGATTTTCTATAACCGTATGTTTTAGCTAAAAATCTTTTTTTCAAACAAAGGATAATTTTGTTATTTATAATTTTCAGAACGTTCAAAAGTTTATATAAAATACAAACCACGTTACATAGATAGGGTACCATGGAGCAGTTAAAAGAATGAGGTAATCTGGTGACAAAAGATGACCAAGGTATAATTAAAGAGTAACAGAGGGCTTCCCTGGTGGCGCGGTGGTTGAGAGTCCGCCTGCCGATGCAGGTGACACGGGTTCGTGCCCCGGTCCGGGAAGATCCCACATGCCGCGGAGCAGCTAGGGCCCGTGAGCCATGGCCGTTGAGCCTGAGCGTCTGGAGCCTGTGCTCCACAACGGGAGAGGCCACAACAGTGAGAGGCCCGCGTACCGCAAAAAAAAAAAACAGAATGACACAGGAAGACCGCATTTCTGTTCAAAAACAAAAACACACATATAAAACCACATTACCTGGTTCTATAGACGTAGACACACACACACGTGCACAAAAAGGTCTGGGGTAACATATACCAAAATGTGGGCCGGGGTCTCCCCCTGGAGAAGGGACTGGGATGCAGATCAAGAAATGCTCATCAGAGGCCAATTCAGTTTTACTGGTAATATTTACATTTGACAAGAATATACTTGGGCTTCCCTGGTGGCGCAGTGGTTGAGGGTCCGCCTGCTGATGTGGGACGTGGGTTTGTGCCTCCAAAAAAAAAAAAAAAAAAAAGAATATACTTGTTTACTTCTTATGTAATAAAAAGTTCAAATTGTTTCATCTCCTGTGCTTTACTTTCAGACTGCTAATTCCACCCCTCTCCTTTTTTTTTCCCTCCTCACATCAGTATGATTGCTTTTTCTTACACGAGGCAGGATGGCTTAGTAGATGACTATGGAACCCCCCTGCTAATTTGCTGTGTGACCCCGGGGCAGCAATGGGCACACAGAGCTCACTTCACCCAGCCGTCATCAGAAGAAGCTGTGAATTCACAGGAAGTGCGTGTAAGGGTACAGGGCACATACCCTGAAGAATGCTTACCACAACTGCTTAGAAAATACCATACGACACTATGATCTGTTTGACAAAAAACTTACTTTGTAAAAATCTTTATCGTAGAAAATCTTGGTGACACTTCAGAAAACTATATCAATTTCCACTAGGATCAACACCATTTGAGTGGATCTGTTTTACCGTACTCTCGGAAACGGGTTGGGAGAAAGAATAAAAATAAATCTGCAGCTAAGAAAAGGCTAATCGTACTCTATTTCGCAATTCTTAACAGTGAGGCTCATATTTTTTTCACTTTTGACCATCTGTAGTTCTTTTTTTTTTTTGCATCGGCAGGCGGACTCTCAACCACTGCACCACCAGGGAAGCCCTGTAGTTCTTGTTTTTATGAATATTTATTTCTGTACATTTGATTAGGATACTGATCTCTTTGTCAGAGAAAATATTTTGGTATTTGGGGATGAACCAAATATTTTTAAGTAGTCAGATCTCTCAATCTCAAGCTTGACATTTAAAAAGTAATGAATGTGTGTTACACTTCATTATCAAAACAATTTTTAAAAATACTAAACTATAAATAATGACAAAATATAGATGAGTCTACCTGATCTCAAGTTGGGGGATGAAACAAGCCATGTACATCAAACATAATAGAAGCCCTCCAAATCTCATACCTCCCCGCCCTGTGATCACTGTTAACAGTTCAGAATATGTGCCTCCAATTCTTCTACGGTCCCACTCCTGCCATTTATTAATTACCTATGTACCCTTGGAAAGTCACTTAATCTCTAGTCTGTTTCCTCACCTCAAGAGTTAAATTTTTTTTTTCTTTAGCTTTTTTTCTAAAATATTCATTTCAGCCAGTTTGAAAGGCTAACAAAGCATCTGTGAATATTTTATCTGAGGTATTGTAAGGTGGTTCCTAATTTTTCCCCCAACTAAATATATATATGTCACCTAAAAAGCAAGCAAGTGCCCTCCCTGGCATAGCTTGTTATTGGCACGTGCGCACGTGCACACACGTAATTTTCTAGTTTAAATGACCTAAAAGTGATAAAATAATGAATGAATAGGGAATTTCCCTGGTACCACACGGAAATCACGATAGTAAATGCTATTTTTTCCTCATTATTTTACATTTTATTGGATGATGGGAAAAGTGGAACCCTTTGAAGACCATGTTGTTTTAGAATTTGAGATCAATTCATCAGGCATTCCTTAAGATCAATCAATCACACCTCAAGGCTGAGGTTCTATGACAAAAGTATTCAAAACACTGTTAGGTTGATGTTCCCAGATTAAATGGAAGTACATAATGAAAGTATTCTATACATTATGTGAATCAGCCCTGGCCCAGAACTTAATAAAAACTGAGGAACTGTTGGCCAAAAATATGAACCTAGCATTATCGGAAGTCACTGCTAGAAGGATGAAAATCTCAGTTTTTATCTCCTCTGTACACTTGTACATCTGGAGACATTCAGAGAGGACTGAGGTGTGCTAGTTCTGTGAATTGCTTGTCTGTGAGATGGAAAGAACCTCTAGTACAGGATAGATTTACCATGTATATAAGAGTAACACATTTCTTTAAATGCTTCTCACCAACTAAGATCTCCTGCAACTGCACAGAAATTATTTCATTATTGGGACTAATCAAGAATATCTGGACCCAGAGCCTATTCTTTTTTTTTTTTTAATTTTATTTACGTATGTATGTATGTATGTATTTATGGCTATGTTGGGTCTTCGTTTCTGTGCGAGGGCTTTCTCTAGTTGCAGCAAGTGGGGGCCACTCTTCATCGCGGTGCGTGGGCCTCTCACTATCGCGGCCTCTCTTGTTGCGGAGCACAGGCTCCAGACACGCAGTCTCAGTAATTGTGGCTCATGGGCCTAGTTGCTCCGCGGCACGTGGGATCTTCCCAGACAAGGGCTCGAACCTGTGTCCCCTGCATTGGCAGGCAGATTCTCAACCACTGCGCCACCAGGGAAGCCCAAGCCTATTCTTTATGATGCTTAATTGCCATTTCTTGAAATGCAAATATCAATAAAGATTCTCCAAGAGACTTCTTCGTTCCTTTTTATGGCTGAGTAATATTCCATTGTATATATATGTACCACATCTTCTTTATCCATTCCTTTGTTGATTGACATTTAGGTTGCTTCCAGGTCCTGGCTATTCCAAGAGACTTCTTTATTCCTATGCCAATCGTTCTCTGTTGGGAAGAGGGACAATTCTGCCCACAAAGGGAGGGACACTTGATGTTATCCAGAGGTATTTTTGGTTGCCACACTGAGGAGGGGGGCTGCTGCTGCATCTCGTGGGTAGAGTCCAGGGATGATCCTAACATCCTACAACATACACGACAGTCCCTCACAGCAAAGACCTATCAGGTCCCAAGGTCAGTAGTGCTGAGATTGAGAAATTCTGGTCTATACAAATTACAAAATACCCAAAGCCTAGAATGTGTTTTCTAATTAAACCTGGATTTAATGTATGCTTTTGGCCCAAGAATTAGCTGAAGTGATCTCACAAGTATGCTCCAACGTTTATAAAGCCAAAACACTGATCAAAAATAAAAATTACAAAGCTATTACAAAATGAACTCTACATCTGCCTAAGTTACTCCTGTAGAAGAACAACAGGCTTTAAGGCACAGTGGGAATATCTAAAGTTTAAGACTCAGAAAGTCAATTTAAATACTTCCACAAGACTGTTCTACAGATAAAAATAAAAATGCCAAGTTCTCTGGAAAATCATGTTTCACATGAAAACAATCAGTCACCTTTCCCAGCTACAAGCTAGCTGTAGGCAGGATTCTCTACTGACAGTATGAGAATACCTAGAGAAAGGGAGTGCTAAAGAACAAGACACATTACTAACTGCAACCTAGCTCTACCAATATTCCTTCTCATTTCAGTATCATGCTTTAATTCTGCCCTTCAAGGAAACTGATCTGCAGAGTCAGACATAAAAACAGAGTTCATCCAAAGGCTATCTTGCTGTAAACCTACCACTGACTCAACATATCAAAGACATGTAAAATCTCAAGCACAATGAAAATGCATCTAAACCCCAAGTGTATAAGTTGCTCTTTAACTTTTTCAGTTTCTAGACAGACTGAATTTAAGCACTGTTCATCCATCATCTTTCCCCAATATAAACATAACTGATATGATAGAAAAATGACTTACAATTTTGTCTGACCCATAGATCTTCTCCAACTGTTCAGCAACATCCCTTGTTCCATCTGGGCTTCCATCATCTATGATTATAATTTCATAGTTGAAGCCACTAAAATAAAAAAATTTTAATTTTTTAAAATTTAAACTACTGCTTGGAGACAGTAGTCTCAAATGAAAAAATGATTTTAAAATCACTAATTCCTCCCCAGTATAAGTGGAAATTTATTGCCATGTTAAGCACCAAGGAAAACTTTAATTATCAAATGACATAAATGTCAAATATTTACTATGTCACCTCCCAATTACGTACGTTGCTGGAAAATGCTATACAGTCCTGAGATGTTAAAATTCTCACAGAAAACATACTCTTCCGTTAAAAAAATTATAGTGATCATATATATTATATACGATAGGATATCATATAAAATGTTATACCTACTTGGGAAATGGAATTGTGGAACTTTAATATCAAGTCTTAGTTACATAAAATATTTCAAAAATATATTTAAAGATATCAAGTCAGCTGAGTAGCTCTGGGTGATTATTCTTTTTAATTTAATCCATGAATAAATAAATCTGATTTAATTTCACCCTCAAAAAACCCACTTGAGAATGGTGACAGTCTTTTACATCACTATTTCAAACAGTTATACCCATTATCCCACACTATCAAAAAAAACAAAAAAAAAAAAACCCCAAAACCCCCCCAAAACCAAAAGAGCATAGAATGACAAAAGATGTCAGTGCTTCAAAATTAACATCTTTTCGTTGTTCCCATTAACTTCATGTGACAGTTTTTATTCTAAAAACAAGCTAGCACAATACTTGGATGTACCTGTGATCACCATCACATCTCTCCCCACCTCCCTTTAAAGAAAACATTCTTTTTGTTAACTTTATTGGGAAACTTAAGGGGAAAGAAAAGGAGATACAGACAAACCCCCGAAACGCAACATTCTGCTTCCTCTGGTCCTGCTTGAAGAAACAAATGCGAGGAAATCAACCAGAAAACACATTCTATTGTTAAAAGCTTAAAAAAGTCGGCCCCAGCAAACTTGGAAGAAAGCAAAACCCATCCTATCTTCTAAGAGTAGATAAGATGACTTCAGTTTCCAACAGTGCATTAAATTTGGCTCGTAAAGACAGAAAAAGTTAAGATGTTGGACTTCCCTGGTGGACTGGTTAGGACTTTGCCTTCCAGTGCAGGGGGTGCAGGTTCCATTCCTGGTCAGGGAGCTAGGATCCCACATGCCTCGTGGCCAAAAAAAACCAAAACATGAAACAGAAGCAATATTGTAACACATTCAATAAACACTTAAAAAAAAAGTTAAGATGTTAATTCTAGTTGTTGTTCTGAAAGAGATATACTTCATAAACAAATGGAGTCATTCATAAGCAAAATTACTGACCTCTCCACTTCAAAGCACCCACACCACCTGAGGGTGAGGTAGTTAAAGGAATCAAGCTGAGAAAACTTTAGATTACTTGACTGCCTTCTGAAAAGAAAAATAGCTGTTTCCGCCATTAAACTTCATTTTGATTTAAAAAAATCCACCCAGAAACTACTGAAAGATAAACTGCACTACATAAAAAAATTAAAGAATAGAGCAAAAAATATCGTATAATCAGAAGACAAGCTTCAACAAGATCAGCTACATGACAATTTCTCTCATCTGGAAAGAGCTTGAGAAATCAAAATATAACTTAAAGAAAAAAGGGTTAAAAGCTATGGATAAAAAAACTTTGAAAAGCCGTGAATGTGAGGATAGTTACTTCATTCAAAGAATTATAATCAAAACAGCAGTATCTTTCACCACTTAACATTTCCAACAATGTAGGTTTAATAAAACTGGCTGGTTGGTGGGGAAACAGGCCCTCTCTGATGAATGTTGGAGAGTCCTAAGCCGGTACTATCTTTTTTGAGAGCAATTTATCATTAAGTATCAATCTAAGCACATCTCTGTCGACTCAGCAATTACGCCACAAAGACTTTATCCACGGTATACTAGTAAAAGTAAGAATGTGTAAGGAGCACTTCTTACGTGTCAAGCACTTTTCTCAATGCTGTTAAATACGTTGTGCAGGGCTTCCCTGGTGGCGCAGTGGTTGAGAGTCCGCCTGCCGATGCAGGGGACACAGGTTCGTTCCCTGGTCTGGGAAGATCCCACATGCCGCGGAGCGGCTGGGCCCGTGAGCCATGGCCACTGAGCCTGCGCGTCCGGAGCCTGTGCTCCGCAACGGGAGGGGCCACAACAGCGAGAGGCCCGCGTACCGCAAAAAAAAAAAAAAAAAAAAAAAAAAATACGTTGTGCACAAAGTCCCTATTCTCATTTGTAAAGTTAAAGTCAAAAGAGAAAAACAGAAAAACTCTGGAAATAAGCCGTGTTCATTGATATGACCCGGTTAGAAAAATTAGAACACAGCCATATGATATTACCCAATTTTCACAATAATTTGCGAAGTTTGTATGTGCTGATACGGAAAGATCTTCAAAGATTTACACATGATCCCATTGGTGCAACCGTAAAACAAGTTACTTCGTACTGATACCACGATTTTCTGAAGTTTAAAAAAAACTGTATAACTCTTTCAAATTCAACTCCAAAATCTCTGTTTCTAACAATCACATCAAACAACCAGCAGCGAATCTGCCCTTCTACCCTCTCCAGAAAGGATGTCCAGCCCAGCAGCAGCTCCCTAACCCACAGAGCCCAAACCTCATTCTTACATAAGCCCTCAGCACCCGGGCGGGAGTG
The DNA here is from genome assembly GCF_003031525.2 of Neophocaena asiaeorientalis asiaeorientalis. Taxonomy (NCBI): domain Eukaryota; kingdom Metazoa; phylum Chordata; class Mammalia; order Artiodactyla; family Phocoenidae; genus Neophocaena; species Neophocaena asiaeorientalis. The sequence goes on along the minus strand of NW_020173687.1, from coordinate 10,556,415 downwards.
AGCGGCCTCACTGAGAGTCCTGGCTCCTGCCGCAGATCCTAACCACCTAGATAGAGGGAGGAGTGAGGTCAGGCTTTCGGCCTCGCAGTAATTAAAAGGGTGGCTAGGGACTTCCCTGGCGGTCCGGTGGTTAAGATTCTGAGCTCCCAACGCAGGGGACATGGGTTCGATCCCTGGTCCGGGAACTAAGATCCCATATGCTGCGGGCGCATGCCAAATATAAAATAAAACAAATAAAAGGGGGCCAACCCTTCTAAGAAAAAAGCGGGGTGAGGAGTATAAGGGAGTGTATAATAAAGGAGTGTGTCACAAAACCCAAGGGCAGAGATAAGAACCCGAGACACAGAGAGAACCCGGGAAGTATCCGCCTCCTTCCTCGTAGGGTGACTTCCTCCCCAAGGCATCCAGCGGGAGACAGAAGAGAAGCCAGGCAGGGGGCCGCCTCTCGCAGCCAACTGCCGACACCCAGGCCGGGAAAGCCAGCTCATCTCATTCCTCTAGGAGGGCGGCCGGGCGCGCTACCTCTCGGAGAAGCTCTTCACCAGCAGCCACACAATGAGCGGTAGGTTCTCGCGCTCGTTGTAGGTGGGCAAAAGCACCGAATACTTGTCTTGTCGCGGGGTGCGCGGCTCTGGCTCCCGCGGAGACCTAGTACACAGTCCACTCGCTTCCCCGGAGGCCATGGCAGAGCTGCGCCAGGCGCCGGAAGCGGAATGACGTCAACGCGGCACGGGAAGAGGACGCGTCGGAACGTACCAAAACCGGGAGGAGGGGGATGGTCCGGGTGGCGAGTTCTAGTCCTCCTAAGGCTCTCTGCGTAGTTCCATTGGAAACAGTCAGGACTTGTGACTCTTTGAAGTTGAATCTGACGCTTGCTTCAGAAAAATACATATCTCTTTATCACCTTTCCCCAAGCTCCATAGAGTTGTTTAGTTTATTCCAGTCGCAAGACGAGGGAAAGCCGGAAACGGAAATGCCTTTGACAACCTCCCAAAGAGGCTGCCATGGCGGCCAGGGAGGAGGTTCTCGCTTTGCAAGCTGAAGTTGCCCAGCGTGAGGAGGAGCTGAGTTCCCTGAAGCGGAGGCTGGCGGCGGCTCTTCTGGCCGAGCAGGAGTCAGAGCGGTTGGTTCCGGTGTCTCCCCTGCCGCCGAAGGCCGCCCTGTCCCGAGATGAGATTCTGCGCTACAGCCGGCAGCTCGTGCTGCCTGAGCTGGGCGTGCAGGGACAGCTGCGCCTGGCGACCGCGTCCGTGCTGGTCGTGGGCTGCGGGGGGCTCGGCTGCCCACTGGCGCAGTACCTGGCAGCGGCCGGCGTCGGCCGCCTGGGCCTTGTGGACTACGACGTAGTAGAAGTGAGCAACCTGGCCCGCCAGGTGCTGCACGGCGAGGCACTGGCCGGCCAGGCCAAGGTCTTTTCGGCCGCCGCTACACTGCGCCGTCTCAATTCGGCGGTGGAGTGCGTGCCCTACGCCCAGGCGCTTACGCCAGCCACGGCGCTAGACCTGGTTGGCCGCTATGACGTGGTGGCTGATTGCTCCGACAACGTGCCCACTCGCTACTTGGTTAACGACGCCTGTGTGCTAACCGGCCGGCCCCTCGTGTCGGCCAGCGCCCTGCGCTTCGAGGGCCAACTCACAGTCTACCACTACGGCGGTGGGCCTTGCTATCGCTGCGTGTTTCCGCAACCACCTCCGGCGGAGACGGTGACCAGCTGCGCGGATGGCGGGGTGCTTGGTGTGGTTACCGGGGTCCTGGGCTGCCTGCAGGCGCTGGAAGTGTTGAAGATCGCTGCAGGTCTGGGTCCCTCTTACAGTGGCAGCCTGTTGCTCTTTGATGCTCTCGGAGGTCATTTCCGCTGTATTCGGCTGCGGAGGCGCAGGCCCGACTGTGCAGCTTGCGGGGAGCGGCCCACTGTGACTGATCTGCAGGACTACGAAAGCTTCTGTGGCTCCTCGGCCACCGATAAGTGCCGCTCCCTACAGTTACTGAGCCCAGAGGAGCGAATTTCTGTCGTCGACTATAAGCGACTTCTGGATTCCGGGTCACCCCACGTGTTGCTGGACGTCAGGCCTCCAGTGGAGGTGGACCTGTGTCGGTTGCCTCACTCCCTACACATCCCTTTGAAACATTTGGAACGGAGGAATGCGGAGAGCCTGAAACTCTTGGGAGAAGCAATCCAGGAAGGGAAGCAGGGCACACAGGAAGGGGTTTCTCTCCCCATTTATGTGATCTGCAAACTGGGCAATGACTCCCAGAAAGCCGTGAAGATCCTGCAGTCCTGGACAGACTTAGACTCTTTAACAGTTCGGGATGTTGTGGGAGGCCTCATGGCCTGGGCTGCCAAAATCGATGGAACGTTTCCGCAATACTGAGATGGCCGGTAGAGTCTGACCAGCGAAAGATGTGGGTTGTCATGTTACCTAAAGTTTTTTTGCCTTTATGAATGTATTTGCATTTTTTTCAGTAATGTACGGAACAGACTGGGATTCTCCAATATCTGCGGATAGGTGGACTTCTTTTTATAAGGAGCTTTTTAATTGTAACTTACTGGGTGATGTAGCAATTAAGGGGTTATAACACTGTTCCTCTAAACTGTCTTGTGTTTGCAGCACTTGGATGGTGTGTTGAACAGGTGGGATAGAATGTAAGTGACAGGACTTTGTGTTTTGAACTGCAGGTCATTTGCGTGTCCTGCCTTTTTTTTTTCAAAATCTCCCAATTAATAAGCTCTTTAAAGTTGTCCGTTTTATTGCTTGGAAAGGTGTAATATACTTACTGAATTGATCACGGATGATATAGTTAAGATAAGTTTATTGTTTACTAAGACATTCTTTGGGTGTTATTTCTAATTCAAATGATGGAACATGCCCTAGGGAAATCAGTGTTTAAAATATAAATTGTTAAAACATTAAAATGAAAATTAGCTGGGAAGTGGTCATTCTATTAAATCTTTTCAGTTAATAGCCAAGTAAGATATTTACAGTCTAGCAAGATAGAAACCACCTTTGTAGCATGTCAGTTTCTTTTATAAATTACTGGTCTTTTCTTAGACTTAACTTTAGGGTCCACCTTATGTGGACACATACAGAAATTTCTAAACTGTATGGTTTGGCTTGCTTTGGAATCTTCAAGTCCCAGGTCCCAGCCTTCTGCCCTCCCCTGTCCTTTTGTCCCTGTCCAACCTGTTATTTTTATTTTTGTCTTTACTGTATGGCCAGAATGCCAAATACAATATTGAATTAAAGTGAAATAATGAACATTCTTCTCTCCTTTGCAGTTTCAGGTGAAGAACTTCGAATATTTAACCAATATTACTTATTATTGCTTTACTGTAGATAAATACCTCCTATCAGATTAAATAAATTTCTGTATAGTTCTGCATTTTTATGTGCTTGTTTTCTTCTGTTAATGTTGTGAATTACATTTTTTTTTATTGTGGCAAAAATACCCCCCACATAACATAAAATTCACCCTCCTGACAGTCGCCACATGTACAATACAATATTGTCAACTCTGTGCACATGCTGGGCACCAGATTCCAGAAGCCTCCATCCTGCATGACTGAGACTTTATACCCACTGAACAGCTCCCCGCCTCTCCCATTTAATTTACCTTTTCTATTTTGATTTAATCTATTCCAGTGTTTTATAGCAGTATAAAATGTTGGTGTTTTTATGTTTGTGTACTTATTAAATAGCTTTTTCATGAAATGGCAGGTAGTATGCCCAACTTCCAACGTATTATGCAACAAAATTAAAACCAAAAATTTGGTATGTGAGTATATAGTAGAGGCAAATTGAACAATCCATGATATATCAAAAGGGGGCCTCTATTCTCTAGCTGATTGTTGTGTGGCAGGCTATAATCATCAGCAATCACAGATGTAAATGTAAAATGTTTGTATCTCTGAGTACAATTTTTTTTTTTTCAGGCGGACTCTCAACCACTGCGCCACCGGGGAAGCCCTCTGAGTACAATTTTTAAAGATTAAAAGTGTTGTGGGCCAGACAAAACCCTCTGCAGGTCAGAATTTCTCACCAGTTTGAAACCTCTGACACAGACTCTTGTTTTATGATAAAAGGATGGTATTGTTTAATAATCACATTCAAAATTAGACACCACTTTTTGAGTGTGAGACATATTATAGCTCGTTTTGGAATAGGCATGCTTAAAGTATGATAGGCCTTTGTTATAAAGACAAAGCAGGTTTCTTATGACTGTTTCTCCCAAGGAGAGGTGGAAATAAATGACAGACCTGGAGAGGAGAACAAAGATGGCTGGCCTCTGTCACACTTCTTACTCCTGGGAAGTGAGCTAATTCTGATATATATCAGGAAACAATCAGGTGGACAGAGTAGGAACTAGTTCATACTGTAAAGACAGATGTCCTAAAGTTAGGCAGATTTGCTAGTTCCTGCAAACCTGGTTGTCCGTGGGACAGGCAACAGAAGTTGACCCTGACCGATTGAGAGAAGGGCTTATTAAAGTGATCTGAGGGCTTCCCTGGTGGCGCAGTGGTTAAGAATCCGCCTGCCAATGCAGGGGACATGGGTTTGAGCCCTGGCCCGGGAAGATCCCACATGCTGCAGAGCAACTAAGCCCGTGTGCCACAACTACCGAGCCTGCGCTCTAGAGCCCGCGAGCCACAACTACTGAGCCTGCGTGCCACAACTACTGAAGCCCACGTGTCTAGAGCCCGTGCTCTGCAACAAGAGAAGCCACCGCAATGAGAAGCCCGTGCGCCAAACGAAGAGTAGCCTCCGCTCACTGCAACTAGAGAAAGACCGCGCGCAGCAACAAAGACCCAACATAGCCAAAAATAAATAAAATTTTTTTTTAAAAAAAGCTTTAAAGTGATCTGAGAATTTGGGGGAAGACTTGAAACTGCACTTCCAGGAACGATGCCCAAGACCATGCACAGAACTGACCTGAGAACTCTGTCTATGCTGTGCTGTTCCATCTAGTACTAGAGGAAGCTGGCAGCACAGCCTCCATGCTCTTCCAGAAAGCCCAACACCTCAGCCACAGCTTAGGGGCCAGAGAGCAGAGTTGCTTTCCACCACTCTACTGAGTCAGTCTTATGAGGGTGTGTCTGGTAAGTAGAGCCTGGTCACATGCCTTCATCCTAGCTGCAAGAGCCGCTGGGAATTTGAGTTCCGACATCTACAGTAGGGAGGCTGAACTCATAAACCTGGGATTTTTCTCAGATTAGGGAATGATTTTTCAGAAGATTGGCTGTTAAGAATACGACAAGTATCCATTACAGGACCCAGATCTTTTTATTCTTTGAAATTCTCTTTTCTCTTGTAGCTAGCATTTTACAATCAGATGGGATTTGAACCAGATAACTTTTTTCCTTTTCATTGAACATCAAGTGTACCAGTTACCATTCTAAGCTCTGGGATAAAGAAAGATGAACAAGAGGGAATTCCCTGGTGGTCCAGTGGTTAGGACTCTGTGTTTCCCCTGCTGGGGGCCCAGGTTCAATCCCTGGTCAGGGAACTAACATCCCACAAGCTGCAAGGTGCAGCCAAAAAAACAAAAAACAAAAAAACAAGATTTCCTATTGCTATGGAGTTTACATTTAAATGGACGGGGGAGACAAGTCAACAAGTAGGTTAGTGATAAGTGCTATAAAAGACAAAACTATGTGATGTATTGGAGTGGGGAGGGGAAGCTATTTTGGATAGATTCAGAGAAGTGTTGACATGAAACACAAAGCCTGAGTGGTGAGAAGAAGCCAGTTAGGTCTGGGAGAACATCCCATACTGGAAGGAATACAAGTGGGAAGACCCTGAGACAAATAAACCTGTAATGTTTGAGAAACTTGAAGAGGCGTGTCAGGCTGTGAACAGCTGGGGAGAGTAGAACAAGGTGAGGTTTAGGGAGATAGGGAACATACCATGTAGGTTGTAGACCATAATAAGGGTTTTTTATTTTAAGTAAAATAACAAGTAACATTTATTGAGCACTTACTGGTGATTTGGGATTTGAACCCAGGTGGTCTGGCTGGAGAGCCTGTGCCCTAAGCAGTATGCTAGGCTGACTCTCAGTGAGAACTTTGTAATTGTTGTATATGTTTTCATTTTTGAAAAACAACCTAAGCCCTGATAATCGCAGAATGGAAAGAGCTTGTATTTCAGAAGCAACACGATTGTACTCTGATGCACTCGGTTTGCAGACCTCTGTCTAGGGAAGGAACCCCAGAGTGAAATCCCTGGGAGCCCTCTGACACACCTAGGCAGTAATATCCAGTTAATCAGGAGCCACTTTGGTCAGGGAGGGTGAGAAATAAAGTCTCAGCGTAAGGAGTCACAGCTAGTAAATGGAACGGTGGCCAAGGAGGGGGGTCAAAAAAGGGCAGTAAGTCGCCTGAGGATGTTCCCATGGGAGATGAGGTGTTTTTTTTGTGGTTGTTGTTTTTGTGTTTTTTTTAAGCTTGTTTATGTTTAATTAGCTGCTGCCTCCCACAGAAGCAGAGGGTCCCCTGGGAGCCTGAGGTCAGGTATGTGGCCCAGTTTGCTCTACCCAGGAGATTTCTTTATTTTCATAGGTGTATTTTCTCAGGGTTCCATATGTAACATGAGGTAGACCTGTCCAGGTAAGAGTAAAATCTCATCACTAGAAATCATGCACCTGCTGAAGATTCAAGATAATTCTGGAGTTGGTTGGGAATATTAGGAAGACTACTATGGTTCAGGAGTGGGAAAATATTTTGCAATAAAACAGTAAAAGGGGTTAATTCATACCTTTGATGAAATATAATTTCCAAAGCACTCAGGATGTGGGAGAAAGCTAATCAAATCAGCCCAGAATTTGGGTGATAAATAGTATATGTACAGTTTACTATAATTCACTATGAAGTCCTATATATTGACACCAATTCTGGTTTCTAATCTTTAGTCCAATTATTCAGAATTTAAAAAACAATAAATTGTGACTTATCCAGGTGTTTTGTTCCTGACTATTAATGCCATTTGTTGGACACGTTGCTGAAGGAAAGGAAAGAGAAAAGGCTTATATTTTAAAAGTTCCCCTCTTGGTGGCACCTTGGTTTAAAAGGTGTCAGAGTAGGGTGACATTGATGGAAGATGTGTGGGGCATTATTTTTAATTAACAGTATTTTCCTTACCCAGTGCTTCCAGATGAGGGAGGCCTGAAACCAATTGGAATTTAACAGACCAAAGTTCAGGTGAGTTGAAACAGTTGACCCTCAAGTAGAAGAAATCTCCCAGGCAAGGCTTGCTATGTGTAAGAGCAAAGGGAAGCAGTGCTCTTACAATCTTGACTTGGTCATCTGCGGTAAGCTCTGAGTTGTCTACCCCACAGCCTTCCCACTCCCACCTCCTTTTTCCTGGCAGTGCTGAAAATGTCAGACTCCTTTCCCAGCCTCCCCTGCAGTTTTGGAAGAACCTGCACTTCTAAACAAGTTATTCCATCAAATACAGTTCAAATCTGTCTACTTCTCACTGTCTCGACTGCTGCCACCCTAATCAAGCCACCTCTCCATCAAATGTATCACTTTTTAGGGACACACGCAGCATCAATCGCACTGTGGAGCACCAAGAACCAAGTATCGCTCTTAGGTCTTAAGATAACAAAAGAGGTACCTGTGTACAGCAGGGACTGCCGGCCTCGTAAATGTCCTTTTGGTAAACTTGAGACCTGAGAAGGAAAACAGGACTTTTGGATCACGTTTCTCTTAGTGACGTAATGAACAAGACTTATCTACTTTGTACAGAGCTCAAAGGGATTTGCAAACTCAGTAACTCCAGGGGCTAGGCAAGTAAAGAAATGAGTAAAGGTGGTCAGCTAGGGACCATGGTGAAGCAGAAACACAGGTCCCATCGAAAGCCACTATACAACTAGCTCACTTTGCCATACAGGAACGTGGTTACAGTGTTGACAAATGTTTCAGTGTTTTAAGAAAATCTGAACATTTGGAGTTTTCCACGAAATCTCCTAATTTTAAAATGTTGAAAACAAAGTTTAAAATTCAAAAACTCTTTTCGCATTGAAATATACGCATAGGAGGCTGAAGAGAGCCTTTAGGCTTAAACAGGAAAAACCAAACCAAACCAACCAACCAACAAAAAAACCAAAACACATGATTTGCATCTTATTTAACTTGGTGGCCATGGATGTTACTGAGTGGTGGGAGACACCTAAAGCAGCTTTAACAGTTTGTTAACACCTGTAATGTGTGTTTTTCATTGTTTTTGTACTTATAAGCTAATCATCTTAGTTAAAGTTTTGAAGGAAAGTATACTTTTTGCTCATTTTAATGTCATGTAAGTTAATATGTAAAGTGGTTTGAGTGATATTTTTCAAAGGACTGAGAAATTGGAATTGGGGAGCTGCATGTGCTATCAGTCAATATCGTTTGCTTTTCCTGGTATTCTGGTGAATTGGTGATTGAATGTAATTTTTTAGAAAAACGTACCTGCATAATAGAAAATCAGAGCGAAGATGGAAGAGTATAGGGACGGAAAGGAGAGTTTGCACTTGATACTTTGGGAGATTTGCACCTGTAGTGTTTTGGGCTGGATTAGACCCATAAATGAACGTTTATTTAATAACAGCAGGAAAAAGAGTAGTAAATGGATTTTGTTTAAAAAAAAACTGTTGAAAGATGATTCACAATGATTATCTGAAAAGGAGTTTTTATTATCCTCTAAAACATTTACTTCTAATTTAAAGAAGCAATATGCCTTCAAAGCATCAATGTTATGATCATACTCTTTGTTTAAAAACATGCTTAGTTTTTAAAAAGTAATTCATGCTCATGGTAAATTTGAACAGCTCAAAGGTATATATACTAAATGCAATGTGGTATCCTGGATTGAATCCTGGAGCAGAAAAAGGATATCAGTGGAAAAACTGGGGAAATCTGAATAAAGTCTATAGTTTAGCTTAATTTCTTAGTTTTGGAGAACACCATAATTTGAAAAGATACACACACCCCAATATTCATTGCAGCATTATTTGCAATAGCCAGGACATGGAAGCAACCTAAATGTCCATCAGTAGAGGAATGGATAAAGATGTGGTACATATATACAATGGAATATTACTCAGCCATAAAAAAGAATGAAATAATGCCATTTGCAGCAACATGGATGGACCTAGAGACTGTCATACTGAGTGAAGTAAGTCACATAGAGAAAGACAAATATCATATGATATCGCTTATATGGAATCTAAAAAATGGTACAAATGAACTTATTTACAAAACAGAAATAGAGTCACAGATGTAACAAACAAAAAAGTTATGTTTACCAGGGGAAAGGGGGGAGGGATAAATTGGGAGACTGGAAATGACATATACACACTATTATATATAAAATAGATAACTAATAAGGACCTACTGTACAGCACAGGGAACTCTACTCAATGCTCTGTAATGGCTTATATGGGAAAAGAATCTTAAAAAGAGAGGATATATGTACATGTGTAACTGATTCACTTTGCTGTACAGCAGAAACTAACACAACATTGTAAATCAACTATACTCCAATAAAAATTTAAAAAACAAAATAAAATAATTTTAAAAATTATAATTCTCAAAAAAATTTAGAAACTAACACAACATTGTAAATCAACTATACTCCAATAAAAATTTAAAAAATAAAATAATTTAAAAAATTATAATTCTCAAAAAAATCGTTTTTAGTTTTGACACATGAACCAGGGGTATATAAGATATTAACATTAGGAGAGACTGGGTGAAGGGTATACAGGAACTCTGTTTACTATCTTTGCACTTTAAAATTATTTTAAAATAAAAAGTTTAAAAGCAAAACAAAAAATAGTGTATTAAGAAAGTACAAGTCTTCCTTCCCACTACTAACTCCCATCCTTTCAGTTCCTTCCCTAGAGCCAATCTCTGTAACCAGCCTTATACATGCATTTTTGTAGATATAGCTCTTTAAAATAAATGATATTTACACTGTTCCTATACTTTGTTTTTTTAAAAAGTAGTGTGTACTGTCCACCGTTCCAGTTTCTCTCATTTCATATAGATCAGCCTCAATCTTTTACTTATTTATTTATTTGGTTGTGTCGGGTCTTAGTTGTGGCCGGTGGTCTCCTTAGTTGCAGCATATGGGGTCCTTAGTTGCGGCAGGCGGCTTCTTTAGTTGTGGCTTGCCAGCTCCTTAGTTGTGGCATGCAAACTCTTAGTTGCAGCATGCATTGTGTCCCCTGCAGGCGGACTCTCAACCACTGTGCCACCAGGGAAGCCCTCAGCCTCAATCTTTTAAACCGACATTTAGAGTGCCATATACATGCTCTCGGTGTTCTTTAACCAGTTCCCCCATTGAACGACATTTAGGATTTTCACAGTCTTTTGCTGTTAGTAATAGTACTTCAGAGAATATCTTGATATGTATATCTTTGTAAAAATACATTTAACAATAATGATAAAGTGCTTACTATGTACCCCACAGAGTTCTAGGGTTACCTGTGAGAGTTCATCTATAGGACGAATTCCTCAAAATGGAATTCTGCCAAAAAATATGTCCAGTTCAAATTTTGAGTAGGCAGTGCCAAATTCCCTTTCCAAGGGGCTGTATTAATGCATACCAACATGCCTAAGAAAGGCTATTTCCCAACACACTCGCCAGCATAGTCTTTTTAAACTTTTAGATCTTGGCCAATCTGATAGTTTTTTAAAAATCTTGTTATTTTACATTTTTTATTATAAGTAATTTTGAGCAGTTTTTCATGTGCTTAAATGTCTTCTCAAATTAAAAAAATCTGTTTATTCTTAGCCCTTTTTTTTCCTACTGAACTGTGTGTTCTTATTCTTATTGATATATACAGTTAAGAAAGACTGCTTAGGGGGGAAAAATCTGTATTCCTTAGCAAAAGAGATTTGAATGAATTCATTCTGCAGACATTTATTGAAAGTCTACTCTGTACCAGGCACTAGCCAAGTTCTGGGGATACCAGATAATTAGGATATGGGACTTGCCCTCTAGGCGTTCATATCTTAACTTTATACGGGTAATTTATAGAGTCCTTTCCCACCTGCATTATTTCATTTAATCCTTCAACAACTCTGAGAAAAAGGTAACTCCCTCTTGTTCATAGGCTCCTCTTCTCTGTTTTTACCAACAATAGATTTCCCTGAAATAACTTCATTGGCAGGACGCCTTGTCCTCAAAGTGGAATCCTTCTGTCACTAACAAGATCAGGCTCTCTGTTCCTGGGTAGCATTTTAGGGAAGTTTCTATTGTAGACTGGATAAATTTTTCAGCTGTTCCCAAAGTATTTTATGTATCTTGATCATCATCAGAAACTTGGAGCCATGGTGGGACATTGTGAGTGCAATGAATGGCCGCTATGAAGCTTGTCCCTGTTGGTCCACTGTTGGTCTCCTGATGGGGTCAGATTCACCTCAGTGCAGACTCTGATCTTCTTTTCAGAGTAGATGGTTGGAGTCACGGCACTTGGGACACCTAGACCATTAGCTAAGCACAGATATTTCTGACACACATTCTTTATTCCCAATGCATGGCTTGCATAGACTGTTTCATTTAAGATTTTCTGTGTACATATTTTTTTCAAGATTTTTTTAAAATTTATTTTATTTTATTTATTTTTGGCTGTGTTGGGTCTTTGTTGTGTGTGCACGGGCTTTCTCTAGTTGCGGTGAGCAGGGGCTACTCTTTGTTGTGGTGCATAGGCTTCTCATTGTGGTGGCTTCTCTTGTTGTGGAGCACGGGTTCTAGGTGTGTGGGCTTCAGTAGTTGTGGCCCAAGAGCTCTAGAGTGCAGGCTCTATAGTTGTGGCACACAGGCTTAGTGGCTCTGCAGCATGTGGGATCTTCCCGGACCAGGGATCGAACCCGTGTCGCCTGCATTGGCAGGCAGATTCTTAACCACTGTGCCACCTGGGAAGCCCCTCTCTGTGCACATATTTATAATACAATTTTGCACTTGAGTTTCCTGATTTGGAAACAAGCATTTCATGGGAACTGTTTTTCCTTGGTTGAATTTCTGAAAGCCAGATATACAGGGATAATGGCTTTAGCACAATGCTTTTCCAGGTCCAAGGCAATTTTGAAGTTTTGGTATTAGAAACTCCTATGTGGGCTTCCCTGGTGGTGCAGTGGTTAAGAATCCGCCTGCCAATGCAGGGGACATGGGTTTGAGCCCTGGCCCGGGAAGATCCCACATGCCGCAGAGCAACTAAGTCCGCGAGCCACAACTGCTGAGCCTTCGCTCTAGAGCCCGTGGTCCACAACTACTGAGCCTGCGTGCCTAGAGCCTGTGATCCGCAACCAGAGAACCCACCGCAACAAGAAGCCCGTGCACTGCAACGAAGAGTAGCCCCCGCTTGTCACAACCAGAGAAAAGCCCACGTGCAGCAACAAAGACCCAATGCAGCCTAAAATAAATAAATAAATAAAAATTTTTTGAATTTTATTTTACTTATTGTTTATATAGCAGGTTCTTATTAGTTATCTATTTTACACATATTAGTGTATACATGTCAATCCCAATCTCCCAGTTCATCCCACCACCACCACCCCTCTGCCACTTTCCCCCCTCAGTGTCCATACGTTTGTTCTCTACAACTGTGTCTGTATTTCTGCCCTGCAAACCGGTTCATCTGTACCATTTTTCTAGGTCAAATAAATAAATTTCTATTTTAAAAAACCCTCCCACATGTAATAAAATTATACAAAAAGGTCTATTCTTGAGTTCTTGATTTAGTCTTTGTTCTAAGAATGAGGTCATAGTTTGTAATAGCTTAACTTCCATTAAATAAAATTATTTTTAAAAATTTATTTTGGAGTAATTAGAGATGCACAGGAAATTGCAAAAAAAAAAAAAAAATGTACAGGGAGTCCCTGTATGCTCCACCAGTTTTCCAAGTCCCCATCTTGCATAACTATGCTACAGTATCAAAACTAGGGAAATCACATTAATGCAATCCCCAGACTTTATTCAAATTTCATCAGTTATACATGAATTCGTGTGTGTGTGTGTGTGTGTGTGTGTGTGTGTAGCTCTAGGAAGTTTTATCAAGTGTAGATTCAAATAACCACAGTCAAGATACAGAGCTACTCCTTTACTACAAGGCCCCCTCCAGCTCCCCTTTTATTGCCATTCCACCTCTCCCCCATCCCTAATGCTTGGCAACCACTAATAATTTTGTTATTTTAAGAGTGTTATATAAATGGAATTATACAATATGTAGCCTTTAGCAATTGGCTCTTTTTCACTCAGAATAATTCCCTTGAGGTTTGTAGTGGGTTGAATAGTGTTTCCCAAAAAGATATGTCTAAGTTCTAATCCTCAGAACCTGTGACTATGACCTTATATGGAAACAGGGTCTTTGCAGATGGAATTAATTTAGGGATCTCAGGATGAGGTTATCCTGGATATATGGTGGGCCCTAAATCCTATGACTAGAATTCTTCTAAGAGAAAAGAAAGGGAGATTTGAGATACAGAGACACACAGAGGGGAAGTCCACCTGAAGAAGGCAGAGATGAGAGTGAAGAAGCCACAAGCCAAGAACTTCTGGCATCCACCAGAAGCTAGGAGAGAGGCATGGAAGGGTTCTCCCTCAGGGCTCCCTAAAGGAACCAAGCCTTCTGACACCTTGTATCAGATTTCTGGCCTCCAGAACCATGAGAATAAATTTCTGCTTTTTTAAGCCAGTAAATTCATGGTAGTTTGTTACAGTCATCCTCGGAAACTGATACAAGGTCCGTCCAAATTGTTGCATGCGTGTATCAATAGCTTGTTCCTTTCTATTGCTGAGTGATGTCCACCTTGTGGATTGCACTGCAGTTTATTTGATCACCGATGTGAGTTATTTCCAGTTTTTGGCCATTACGAAGAAAACTGCTGTGAATATAGACTTACTTTTATAAATTTTACTTTCGTTTATCAAGATAAAGCCCCAATCAAACTATTTACTCTGAAAATTTCCCCTTCACTATTTATTGCGAAATCTGGGTCCCCATTTTAAGTAGACTTGCCTTTTTCTAGTGCTGGTTGTACTTGCCTCACTGGGGCCTGCGGTCCTCTGCTCATCTGGCTATAAGATTTGCAACCAGGGCTTCCCTGGTGGTGCAGTGGTTGAGAGTCCGCCTGCCGATGCAGGGGACACGGCTTCGTGCCCCGGTCCGGGAAGATCCCACATGACGCAGAGCTTTTTTTAAAAAAAAAAAAAAAAAAAAAAAAAAAAGATTTGCAACCAGGTCAACTCCGTTTTGTGGATGGGAGCACAAGCTAAACTGGCCAGAATTAATGCAAATGAAGGCCTCCTTTGAACGGGTGGAGCTCAGAAATTCAGTGTGAAGGCTCCCACCCGGGCCCTTATCTTTTTACACCTGGGGATTACGGCTCCGTCCAGCTGACACGGCACATGGAGGCTGCGAGAAACATCCACAGACCACACAGGGTACATTTCCTGCTCCACACGCTTGAGGAGCTTGGAAGAATGTTCCGGCAGCCTCGGGAAGGAAGGTTATTGAACAGAGCGATTTACGCAGGCCCGCTGAGGTTACCTTCTGTTCCTCTGTCGGGGAAAGAGGTGGGGGGGTCTCCATTCAGCTTCTCCCTTGCTCCTTGTCTTTGCATATTTTCTGAGCACTTTCTCTGTGCCGGCACTGGGGGTGCAGCAGTGAATAAGGTAGACCCACTCTTTGCTCTCAAAGCCAGTGTTGTGGGAGAGAAGCTTTAAAAAAATGAGGTGCACGAACAGAGCCAGCTACATAATTTGCGGGGCCCCTCGTTCAAACACTATTAAGAATTTCACGACAGAGGCAGCAGAACATTAAAGCACACGTGGGATATTTGGCAAATGTCTGGAGACATTTTGCTTGTCACCCTGGGGATGGGCAGGGGAGTGGGTCACCAGCATCTAGTGGGTACAGGTCAGGGATGCTGCTAAACATCTTACGATGCACAGGACAGACTCACAACAAAGATTTATGCGACCCCGAATTTCAGTTGTGTCAAGGTCCAGAAAGAAAACCAATGCAGAGGGGTTTATGAAAACATACAGCCAGGGGATCTGCCTTGGTCTGGGGAAGGCTTCTTGGAGGAAAGGCCTTTTGAGCTAAAACGTGAAGCCCGCATATGCCCTGGAGGAGAGGAGGTGGCAGATGTCAGGGTCTTGGGAGGGAGTGTCAATTCTTAACATCCTCTTCTTCTTTAAGGAGGTTCAAAACCAACAGAGAAAGAGACATGGGGTTTAGGGAGACGAAGGTGAAAATTCTACCTTTATAACTAAGAAAGCTACTTAAGGACTTGGCTTAGGTTCCGCCAAACTGGCTAATACTCTGTCCCCGTCCCACCCCGTCCCCATCATGCACTTACTGCCCCAGCGGGTAGGCCCACCCCAGGGAAAAAAGATGTCCTACTACCCACTAGAGTGCACCCCCGCCACCAATCTCAGAAAGACAGGAAGCGGCCAAAGAACATTTGCCCATTTCCCTCACCCCAACTCACCAGCGGGATAAATCAGTCAGTCATTCTCTCCGTGGAGGCATGAGAGGGTGAGCGAGGGTTGAGAGAAGCTGGGATTGATGGGGTTAGGCCTTGGTAGTTTTTTAAAGTTCTCCCTCCCAGGCTGGTCCGATAAACTACAGGACGCCCAGTTAACTTTGTACTTCAGATAAACAACAAATACATTTTTGTAGCTCAAGTAATGTCTCAAAGATTGCCTGGACATACTTGAATTACAAACGTATTTGTTGTTTATCTGAAATGCAAAGTTAACTGGGGCGTCTTGTATTTTTATTTGCTGAACCTGGCAAGCCTGTGAGCCCAGGTGATTCCCACCTGCAGCCAAGGTTGAGAACCGCTGACACAAGGAAACGGGAGGAGTGGGAAATAGGTATCCTCCTCCCACCTTTGTTCTTCTGACCCTAAAGCACAACTATTAAGCCTGTGGACAACTGGGGTTGGGCTGTCCCCTGGGGTGGGTGGGCAGCGGGATAGCAGTCTTTCATGCCAGTCCTGGGCCTGCCTTCTTAAACCTCAATACCAGCCAGTGCTTCTTGTGGATCCTCCTAGAACGATAGCTCAGCAGTGGACTGGGAAAAATACGGTCTTTAAATCAACACAAGCCTACTCCCTACTGAAAATGAACTCCCTATTCTTTTCCCATCTCACATTATGTCCAGCTTTGTTATCCAATATGGCCTACCAGAGGTGCGGTCACGAGATTATATAGACTCCCATAATTCAAGCCAACGGTATATTGCCTCACATTCGAATATAAAGTCTTTATGATAACCCTTGGGACAAATTCATGTCCAAAGATGCCTTGTAACTGAAGGTGCAAGTAAATTGAAGTCGAAAGGAATGAAAGGCTGAGCTCAAATCCACTGGCGCCTGTGAGCTGTAAGACCAAAGCAGTTAGGGGCCAAATTCATCTGCCCTCATTTCTTATTTTGCTCAGACTCAGCTGTTTAGGGCCTGTAAGGATACCAGGTAGAGTAGGGGGTCCTTCAGCAGCTGCAGTGTGGGCTGTTTCCCTCTGAACAGGTGCAGTTCCTTCAGGGTCTCAGAGGCTGAACTAGTCACGTGAGACCCCCTGTTTAAAGAGCTGAAGGAGGGAAAGTGAAACACAGGTATGGTGGCCCCGGCCCTGTGCCCATAGCATTTTCTAAGGAAGCAAATTCCAGCCTTGAACAGCCCCCAGGCGATGATACTTCCACACCCACCTCCTGGTCTAATCCAGACCCATGTTATTATTGCTAATGACAGCAGAAAATAACACTGGTACCAGCTTCATGCGGATGCAAGCTGAAGGTCCAGACATCACAGCCAGTGAACATAAATCCAGTTGGAACAGAGAGCTTGTTCTGTAAAAGGCCAGAAAGTAAATATTTTTGGCTTTGTGAGACATATTTGTCTCTCTTGCATCATCAAAGGAGTCAGAGACAATAACTACTTAGCCAGTGGGCATGACTGTTTTGCAATAAAACTTTATTTAAAAAACAGATGGTTTCCCCCACCCCGCCAAAAAAACAGATGGTGGGCTATAGTTGGCTGACCCTTTAATTAGGAGCAATATCTCACTAAAAGGTTACTTTTGGTACTAGCCACTTATCATATTTAGAGGGAACATCCATTTACACATATGTCCTAGGTTTGTTTTATTTTTTTGCCAAGTTTTAAAATGTGAGGGTCTTGGAGAGTTTCCTGGTAGCCTAGTGGTTAGGATTCTCGACTTTCACTGCTATGGGCCTGGGTTCAATCCCTGGTTGGGGAACTAAGATCCCACAAGCCGCGCGGCGTGGCCAAAAAAAAAAGCGAGGGTCTTATTTGAGGTCTTTTCCTTCATACTCAGGATAATCATTTATAGCAAAGAATGATCCAATTCAGTTGACTGAATGCCAACACTGTCCTATGTGCTTTATACTTATTAATTTGATTTCTATGAGAACTCGTCAGGTGGATTCTATTATTATTCTTGTTTTACAGGCAAGGAAACTGAAGTACAGAGAAATGGAATAACTGGGTCAAGTCTACCCAGCTAGAACGTGGGAGAGACAAGATTTGAATCCAGGCAGCCTGGGCTGGTCCAAAGCCTCTTTCTGTTTGCTACCCCCTTTCGAGCCCTGTGTTTCTAGGGTCCTTATGGGAAACGGGCATGAGCTCTTGTTGAGCAGGTGTGTTCTGGCACGAACCCGTGTCCCCTGCATCGGCAGGCGGACTCTCAACTACTGCGCCACCAGGGAAGCCCCTGGGCCCTGACTCTTGATGGGAAATTTCTTTGGCCTGCAAAGCCTGCCTGCTGGGGATGTTTCTTACTCTTCCTGAAGCTGTTGTTTCAGCTGCAGATTCCAGAACCAAAGTTATTGCTGAAATGTCTGAACGCCAACCTTGGAAGGCTGGTGAGGACCACACTTCTGCAGGGGCTCCTCCAGACATTCCACTCCTCTTTCCCTCAGTTTGAAGGAAATCCCAAACATTATCATTCCTATTCATTTTCTATTGCTGTATAACAAATGACTGCAAACCTCACAGCTTTAAGCAACACAAACTTATTATCTCACAGTTTCTGTGGGTCAGGAGTCTGGGTGTGGGTTAGGTGACTCTTCTGCTCAGAGTGTCACCAGGCTGAAGTCAAGTTCTTTGTCAAAGCTGCAATTCTCACCTGGGGCTTGAAGTGCTCTTTGAAGTTCACTGGTTCTTGGCAAAATTCATTTCCTCGTAGCTGTAGGACTGAGGTTCCCGTCTTCTCCCTGCCGTCAGCAGACTCTTGCGGTCTGCTCCTAGAAGCTCCCCGTAGTTCCTTGTCATACGCCCCTGCAAGCAGTTCAGGACATGGCTGCTTGCTTTCTTCCAGGCCAGCAGGAGCACATTCCTCTGACTTCTTCTGTCCCTGATATCTAGATAACAGTTAAAGAACTCACCTGATTAGGCCAGGCTCACCAAAGAGAATCTCCCTTTTGATGATGAACTCAACTGATTAGGGCCCTTATTTACAACCACAACAATCCTTTTTGCCTATAATGTAACATATTGGGTGAGTGGTATTCCTCGTATCACACTCAAGGGCATTAGTGATTGGGGATCATCTTGGATTTCTGCTTACCACATCATCTTATCCATACATTTTTTTAAAAAAACAAAGGACTTAAAAAAAGCAATAACTGAAATACCATTATTGTATGTTGAATAATAACTCTTTAATATTATTAAATATCCAATAAGTATTCAAATATCCAGTTGTCTCATAAATCTTAGAATTCTAAAAATGTTTGAATGAGGATTTAAATAAAGTCTACAAATTCCAATTGGTTGATATATGTCATCTATCTTTTTTAAAAATTTTTTTATGCTGCAAACATTTTAATGATTATTGTTGAACATACATTTTAGAGCTTTTTTTACTTCAAACTGCAACAAGTTAAATAAATGCTTATAATATACAAGGAAAATACAACCAAAAGTAAGACTTGCATTAAGTTTGCCTCGTATCTAGACCAGTATTTACCACCACCCCCACCTTAGTATATCTTTATTTTTGAATTGCACAAACACACTTAAGAATTTGATCTTTACAGTATGGCATTTAGGAAATAAAAATATACTCCCACCTCAAAGAAATAAAAAGGTTGTGCATGATTATATGCCAAACAAAAGAGAGAACACGAGATATACCCTGATAGTGCAGGCATCATTAAAAAGGAAAAGAAAAAGCTTGAGATGCTCATTAACTCGCTAAGTCATCTGTCTTTTAATCTACAGATGTCACCCTCCAACTTTTCCTTCTCCCTGGCAGTATGTTTGTTGAAGAAACTGGGTTGTGTGTCCTGTAGATTTTCCCACAGTCTGGATTTTGCTGATCGCAGCCCTGTGGTGTAATTTAACATGTTCCTCTGTCCTCCGTATTTCCTACACATTGGTGTTTAGGTTTAGTGGCTGGTTCAGATTCAGGACTGACTTTTTTTGGCAAGACATCTTTACAGGGGGCGGTGTGTTCCTGCAGCAGGAGTCAGAGAGTCTGGGTGTCTGTTTGTTTATGATGTTAGCAGCCCTTGATGATGGACATAGCCCTTGCCTATACTGATTTGTTCACTAGGGTTTGCAAAATTGTGACCTGTATTGATTTTCATTCTTCCACTGTTCCTGCTTTGACGGTAGGAATGAAGCTCATATGTTTCAAACCACCTTCATTTCTCCTTAATTCCCTGATCAAATCGGATTTGGGGAAACAGAGTTCCAGGCAGAGCCCATTTTGATGGTCTTCTCAGACTTTGGATTTGCCTTAATTTCATCAAACGATTTCTTTACTTCCGTCTAAGAAGTTGGCATATTATCTCTATGTTAAGGCTCTTGTTCCTTATTTGGTTATTAGTAAACTCTATCACCTGTCAGTGGGTGAAGCCACACTATGTGAAGTCATGGTCATAGTTTATGTAATTGATAAAGACACACGGAGGATGGTGCCCTCAAGAGCCTGTGAACCAGCCATGTGAATTCCAGAAGCTTCTTCTCTCAGTACCCAAAGCCATTAAAAACAACAATTCTCTCAAAATAGTAATAGAGTTTGGGGCAGCCAATTGGGCAGAACCTACTTGGGGCGGGCAGCACTTCTTTAAAGCCAGACTCTCTGTAATGCAGTTGAGAATCCCAGCCTGCAGACCAGCTGAAAGCCACGGTAAAATCCACAATCATTGTTATCAAAACTCTGCCTCTTAGAGGTGAAGCGTTACTGGAACCAAAAGATGGTCACTTATAATCAAATCGCAACCTAGACCCAGACCTGATCTCATTACCAATAATCAATCATGTCTCCTCCATAACAAATTTCAAGGTTCTAGCCAATGGTGGATTCACCATGAAGATAATGAAGTTTAAGCTTTGGACCTGTCACCTGCCTGGACCCTCTTCAAAGCCCTCAATGAGATCCTACTAATTTTGTAATTTTTTTTTTTTTTGGCCACACTGCATAGTTTGCAGTATCTCAGTTCCCCCACGATTAAACCCGGGCCATGGAAAAGTCTGGAATCCTAACCACTAGGCCACCAGGGAACTCCCTGTAATCCTTTTCTTAATGAAAGTCCCTAAATTATATAAGCATCAGGGCCCCCAAACCTGGCTCCACCCCGTTCCTAGCCTTTCAACTCACTCCCTCTATTGCCTCAATTCCAACAATGCCTTGGCCCACCAGACTGTACAAATCCATGGCCCTACAACCTACTCACTGTACTCCCCAGCTCCCCTCGCCCCATATTTTCACTTTCCTCTAACCCATTTTAGATTCTATTTTCCATTGCTTTAATCACTTTCTAACATACTCCACACCCTTGCCCCTTTTGCTATGTTTATATACTCTACTGGCAAAATCCCAGCCCTAATTAAGTTCAGCCTTCTGGTCTACTCCTGCACCTGTGCAGCTCACCGTAGCAGGAGAAAACACCACGCTGCTGGTGAGCTGAGCCAGAAGATCAAAGCAGAGATGAGACACCACCCTCTCAACGACTCTTTCCCAATCCTTCTAACTAAAATCTCAGGACTGACTCTCATTGGACATTTAACGATGGCAAGCAGGGATGGGATACTCTCATTGGCCAGGTCTGGGTCACATACCCACCCCTGAAATGGGGCTGGGGGTAGGGTAAGCTCCATACAGACCCATGGACTGCAAGTGGGGGAGAGGTCGTTTTTGTTTTGAAACGTAGGTTTTATTATTATTCAGGAATGATGAGGCTAACAGATCAGGAGATGGCTGCCATTGAAAAGATGGTTTTGTACCCACAGATTCCAAAAAAAAAGAAAAACGTGTCATGGGGGAGAATGGGGGTTGGTCAGAGTGAGGGGGTGGGAGACACATTGTCGAGAGCCTTTCTTGTGGTTTCCGTGAGAGGGAACAAGGAAACAGGGTAAGCAGCCTCAGGACTGGCTAGTTTGAGTAACTTCAGTGGGCTCTGGGGCAGAGGGGCTGTCCCTAGTGGCTTGGTCCCTGGGCCAAGTGATCAGAGCAGGTGGACAGTGGCCTGGAGTGTGAGCACCAGCAGGGGAGGTAGTGGGGGTGTGGCTCTGAATTGGCTGGTTTGCATATGAAAAGCAAGCTCCAGGGCAAGAAATTTACCATCTTTAGGAACTGACAGTCCCTCCAGGGTCTGCAAGGCCCCAAACATCAAAGCATCAAAAATACAGAATAAAAAAATGTAATTAATATAGTTCTCCAAATAAACATCGAATTTCTGTGGCCAGAAGTGGAGACAGATGCTGGGCAGGCAGAAACGAAAGATCCACTACAGAAATACAATTCCAGCCGTTCTCACCCCAAATTAGGACTCTGCTTACCTTGTCAATTTTTTATCCTTGATCTCCCAGAGGGATGCTCTTTCTTTGTCACTGGGATTTAGTGCACCCTCAGGCCTCCTGCTTGGTCCTGTCCTGGGATCCCTCACAGGATGTCTAGGTCTTCTCCAGGTTTCTCAGCCTCAGGTCACCAGGTCCTGGGGCCGCACCTGCTCCTGCCATATTCATTCTGGATCACTGTGGGGAAAAGCTGACAGTTGACAGTGGCCGTGGTTCTCACTTCCCCTGGCACCAGACCCTCTTGTTTTGTTTAATTGTGACCAGAAATTGTGCCTGCTGTCGCCAGGAGCAGGGGGTGATCCGAGCCACGTGAGATGTTTGTCTTCGGGCGGTAACAGGATTGTCAGTCACCTCAGAGGCACGAACATTGGACAAAGTGAGAGACGCACCATCAGGGCACCTGCCATTCGTTTTGAGACGCTTTGGGCTGTTCAAGGGACTGGGCCCTTTTTGTTCCCACATCCATATGTGTGTTGAGCTCTTTCCCAAGGGAGCTGGGCATTCATTAGAAGCTGCAGATTAGAAAGTGCCTCCTTTGTGGTTTTGAGGTTGAACCATGTCAGAAGTGGGAGCTGATGAGCCAAGGTGGCAAGAAGCGGGGGTCCTGGATTCTGCGTGGGGAGGGGGCTCAGGTGCACCCCCTTCCTCCTGCAGGAGGCTTTTGTGCTCAGCAATCATCCTTCTCTTTTCTCTAGCAGCCCATTTTCTCTCTCAGCTTCTTCCAGCAGGAGCTTCTGAAAACTGAATTCAACAGTTTTCTCTGCTGCTTGTAAATTGCGTGAACTGAGCAGTTTCCCTGGCGCTGGACTGGTGTTTGGGTTTTTGTCAGTGGTTGTTTTGGGATCACCTTGATCTATATGAGTCCAGATGAGTCTGGTTTACTACGCTGATCTTCCCCCAAACCCACCCTTCCTATAGCGGAGTCCCCAGCTCTGAAAGTGGTACCACGCTTCCAGGCGCTGAGGCCACGAAACTTGTAATCATGCTCTCTCTCCCTTATTCCCACATCCCATCTGCCATCAAACCCTGTCAGCTCTACCTGCAAAATACACCCAGAATCTGGACCTCTGCTGGTCTAAGCACCATCACTTCCAGCCGGAACTGGTGCATCCCTGGTCTCTGCTCCTACCTTGCCTGCCTCAATCTGTTCTCCCAAAGCAGCCAAAGGGAATCTGTTAACACCTAGGTGGGTCCTGCCACACTGGTGCTCAAACCCCTCCCCTGGCTCCCATCTCACTCAGAGTAAAAGCCAAGTTGTCCAGAGGACTGCCAGCTGCCCTCTCACTTCTACGGCCTTGTCTCCTTTGCTCTCTCCTGCTCACTCTGCCCCAGCCACACTGCCTCACAGCTGTGCTGCCAACATGCCAGACTTGTGCCTCGGGGCCTTTGCATCGGCTTTACCTTCTGTTTTGCCCAAATGTCACTTTCTCAGGGAGGCCTTCATTTACTTAATTAAATTAAAAAATCAAAAATTTTAAATGCAATTTTAAGTTACACCTTCTCTCGGACTTCCATGCTTTGTTTTTCTCCATGGCATGTGGCCCTCTGACATAATTATGTTTTTCTTTGTTTATTTGTTTACATCTGTCTCAGTCACTAGAATGGCAGCTCTGTAAGGGTGAGACTTGTGTCTGTTTTGTTCCCTGCTGTATATCAGTGCCTAGAACACAGGAAGTGCTCAATAAATATTTGTCAAATGATTGGTTGAATCACTCTGGCAACCATGTCATGGTCTGAATAAGGGTTTGCAATTGGTGATGACCTATTAAAAAAAAATCTGCATGTGTGTCTGTTTTGAGGATGCATGAGGGTCCCCTTTTGTCCACTGCTCTCAGAGGCAACTCACTTGCCAATTTGGTGACTGAGGCAAGGAGCAAACCGATTACTCTTCCCTGTGAGTGAAAAGTTCCACTGATACTGTATCTACACATTCTTTGCAAATGTCAGTGGGGGTGAGTCATGGGCTGAGGGATTGCTCCATGGAGCTGGCCTGAGCCGACTCGATGATTAAGTCTCCCCCATGTGATGTCACCAGAGTCAGAATGACCCCCCGACCCTTGCCAAAAGGGAAAAGCATTTTCAGTGAGGATGCCTGAGCCGACTCGGCTGCAGCCAGGCTGGACCTGGGTAGTGTGGCATAGGTCAAAGGCGTGACCTTCGGGGACACGTCTAACTGTCTGGCAAGTCACTCCTCCTCTTGGAATTTCCTTGTGTGTAAAGTGAGGATACCATTTATTCATTCAACAAATATTCATTGAACACTGAGTAGAGGCTGGAGATGTTTAGTGAGCCAGACAGACAGGTACCTGTTTTCAAGGAGCTCACAGTTGGCGAAAGATGCAGATGACAAACAGGTGAGGAGAGAAGGACAATACTTTCTCTATTGGGAATGTCATGGAGGGAATAAAACAGGATAGTGGCAGAGAGGGTTGGGGGCCAGCGTCAGCAGGACAGCCAGGAGGAGATGGCAGCAGGCAGAGACCTGCAAGTGGGGAAAGAGCCATGTGAAAATCTGGGTGGGGGAACCAGCAGGGGTAAAGGCTCTAAGGTGGGAGAAAGCTCTGTGCATTTGAGGACAGAGGCTGGTGTGGCAGGAGGTGGGAGGGGGTGAGGGGAGGAGACAGTGTAAGGTCAGGGTCAGAGGACGTAGGCACTGGGAAGGTACAGTGAGAAATTTGGGTTGTGTTCTATGGACCTACCAAGTGCTAACTGCCATGATGTATAAAGAGCACAGGGGCAAGAAAGGTGAGTCCTTCCTTCTGATGTGTCTGGCGGGGCCTAGACCCCTGCTGGAGTGGAAAGACCTCTGGTGAGCGTTCCCTGGGCTTCCTCAAGCCTGTAGACATTCCCGGGAGAAAATCAGGCTGTCCAGAGCAGTGCCATACTGGGGAACCAGAGACGGATCCTGGAGTGGGTGCAGGGTGGCTGGCTGAGCATGGGTTACCTTCACCTGGGCCACATCGAGCCCTTGATTACCAGTGAACAACAGTCTCTGAAGAAGGTGAGCTACGGAGCTGACATGGTCCGTCTCTCTCATTTTCTGCTTCTCAGTTAGAGGATCAGCCCGACACTGCTGCCCCAGTACCAGGAGGGGGCACTAGTTTGCTTTGAAAAAGCTTGTCATTTTGTACACTTGTACTTTAAAAAAAATGGAACATTCTTTAAATCAACTTTTAAAAATTCAAAACATATTTTAGTCGAATTTTAAGCAATTCTATTCACGAAGTCATAGGCTTGCTGTACTGGTTTAATCTTTTCCCTAATATACATGAAAATAAATACGTCCCAACCATCATAACTATAGCCATCCTTTATATAGTACTTCCTGTGAGCCAGGCATCGTTCAAACAGCTTTATTAATAGGGCTTCATTTAATTCACACAAGCTTGTGAGGTGAGTCCTATTGTCATCCCTGCTTCACAGATGAAGAAAAAGAGGCAGAGGTTACCTGACTTGCTCTGGATTCCACTGTGGCCAGTGGCTTCAAGGCTTATATGAGGTACCTTGAGTAGATAAAATCATAGGAACAGAAGGTTGAATGGGGTTACCAGGGGCTAGGGGGAGGGCAAATGGGGAGTTGTTGTTCGATGGGTATAGAGTTTCAGTTTTGCAAGTTCTGAAGGTCTGTTGCACAAAAATATACTTAATATACTTAATACTAATGAACTGTGCATATAAAAACAGTTCAGGTGGTAAATTTTATGGTATGTGGCTTTTTAAAACAACAATTAAAAATTAAGGGACTTTGGAGATTGGTTCAAGGTGGCAGAGTAGAAGGAAGTGCGTTCACTCCCTCTTGCGAGAGCACCAGAATCACAACTAACTGCTGGACAATCATCAACAGGAAGACACGGGAGCTCACCACAGAAGATACCCCACATCCAAAGACAAAGGAGAAGCCACAGTGAGACGGTAGGAGGGGCGCAGTCACAATAAAACCAAATCCCGTAACTGCTGGGTGGGTGACTCACAGACGGGAGAACACTTAGACCACAGACGTCCACCCACTGGAATGAAGGGTCTGAGCCCCACGTCAGGCTTCCCAACCTGGGGGTCCGGCAACGGGAGGAGGAATTCCTAGAGAATCACACTCTGAAGACTAGCAGGATTTGATTGCAGGACTTCGACAGGACTGGGGGAAACTGAGACTCCACTCTTGGAGGGCACACACTAAGTAATGTGCGCATCGGAACCCAGGGCAAGGAGCAGTGACCCCGGGGGAGACTGAACCAGACCTACCTGCTAGTGTTGGAGGGTCTCCTGCAAAGGTGGGGGGTGGCTGTGTCTCACCGTGAGGACAAGGACACTGGCAGCAGAAGTTCTGGGAAGTACTCCTTGGCGTGAGCCCTCCCAGAGTCCACCATGCCATTAGCCCCACCAAAGAGCCGGTAGACTCCAGTGCTGGGTCGCCTCAGGCCAAAGAACCAATAGGGAGGGAACCTAGCCCCACCCATCAGCAGAAAAGTGGATTAAAGTTTTACTGAGCTCTGCCCACCAGAGCAACACCCAGCTCTACCCACCACCAGTCTCTCCTATCAGGAAACTTGCACAAGCCTCTTAGATAGCCTCATCCACCAGAGGGCAGACAGCAGAAGCAAGAAGAACTACAATTCTGCAGCCTGTGGAAGGAAAATCACATTTGTCAAGGGATCAATCCAAGAAGAAGATATAACAATTATAAATATATATGCACCCAACAGAGGATCACCTCAATACATAAGGCAACTGCTAACAGCTATAAAAGAGGAATCTGACAGTCACACAATAATAGTGGGGGATTTTAACACCTCACTTACACCAAAGGACAGATCATCCAGAGAGAAAATTAATAAGGAAACACAAGCTTTAAATGACACAATAGACCAGATAGATTTAATTGATATTTATAGGACATTCCGTCCCAAAAGAGCAGATTACACTTTCTTCTCAAATGCGCACGGAACATTCTCCAGGATAGAACACATCTTGGGTCATAAATCAAGCCTTGGTAAATTTAAGAAAATTGAAATCATATCAAGCATCTTTTCTGAAGACAATGCTATGAGATTAGAAATCAATTACAGGGAAAAAATATAAAAATCACGAACACGTGGAGGCTAAACAATATGTTACTAAATTACCAAGAGATCACTGAAGAAATTAAAGAGGAAATTCAAAAAGTACCTAGAGACAAATTACAACGAAAACACAACTATCCAAAACCTATAGGATGCAGCAAAAGCAGTTCTAAGAGGGAAGTTTACAGCAATACAAGCCTACCTCAAGAAACAAGAAAAATCTCAAATAAACAATCTAATCTTACACCTAAAGGAACTAGAGAAAGAAGAACAAACAAAACCCAAAGCTAGTAGAAGGAAAGAAATCATAAAGATCAGAGCAGAAATAAATGAAATAGAAACGAAGAAAACAATAGCAAAGATCAATAAAACTAAAAGCTGGTTCTTTGAGAAGATACAGAAAATTGATAAACCATCAGTCATCAAGAAAAAGATGGAGAGGACTCAAATCAATGAAATTAGAAATGAAAAAGGAGAAGTTACAACAGACATGGCAGAAATACAAAGCATCCTAAGAGACTACTGTAAGCAACTCTATGCCAATAAAATGGACAACCTGGAAGAAATGGACAAATTCTTAGAAAGGTATAACCTTCCAAGACTGAACCAGGAAGAAACAGAAAATATGAACAGACCAATCACAAGTAATGAAATTGAAACTGTGATTAAAAATATTCCAACAAACAAAAGTCCAGGACCTAAGTTTACCAGTGGCATTTTTTACAGAACTAGAATAAAAAAGTCCTAAAATTTGTATGGAGACACAAAAGACCCCAAATAGCCAAAGCAGTCTTGAGGGACAAAAATGGAGCTGGAGGAATCAGACTCCCTGACTTCAGACTATACTACAAAGCTACAGTAATCAAGACAATATGGTACAGGCTCAAAAACAGAAATATAGATCAATGGAACAGGATAGAAAGCCCAGAGATAAACCCATGCACCTACGGTCAACTAATCAACGACAAGGGAGGCAAGGATATACAATGGAGAAAAGACAGTCTCTTCAATAAGTGGTGTTGGGAAAACTGGACAGCTACATGTAAAAGAATGAAATCAGAACACTCTGTAACACCATACACAAAAATAAACTCACAATGGATTAGAGACCTAAATGTAAAACTGGACACTATAAAATTCTTAGAGGAAAACATAGGAATAACAATCTTTGACATAAATCACAGCAATCTTTTTTGATCCACTTCCTAGAGTAATGGAAAGAAAAACAAAAATAAACAAATGGGACCTAATGAAACTTAAAATCTTTTGCAAAGCAAAGGAAACTACAAACAAGATGAAAATACAACCCTCAGAATGGGAGAAAATATTTGCAAACAAATCAATGGACAAAGGATTAATCTCCAAAATATATAAACAGCTCATGCAGCTCAATATTAAAAAAAAAAAAACCCAATCCAGATATGGGCAGAAGACCTAAATAGACATTTCTCCAACGAAGACATACAGATGGCCAAGGAGCACGTGAAAAGCTGCTCAACATCACTAATTATTAGAGAAATGCAAATCAAAACTACAATGAGGTATCACCTCACACTAGTTAGAATGGGCATCATCAGATCATCTACAAACAACAAATGCTGGAGAGGGTGTGGAGAAAAGGGAACCCTCTTTCACTGTTTGTGGTAATGTAAATTGATACAGGCACTGCAGAGAACATTAAGGAGGGTCCTTAAAAAACTAAAAATAGAATTACCATGTGACCCAGGAATCCCACTACTGGGCATATACCCAGAGAAAACCATAATTCAAAAAGACACATGCACCCCAATGTTCACTGCAGCAGTATTTACAATAGCCAGGTCATGGAAGCAACCTAAATGCCCATCGACAGACGAATGGATAAAGAAGATGTGGTACATATATACAATGGAATATTACTCAGCCTTGAAAGTAATGAAATTGGGTCATTTGTAGAGATGTGGATGAATCTAGAGACTGTCATACAGATTGAAGTAAATCAGAAAGAGGAAAACAAATATCATATATTAACATATATATGTGGAGCCTAGAAAAATGGTACAGATGAACCGGTTTGCAGGGCCGAAATAGAGACACAGATGCAGAGAACAAACATATGGACACCAAGGGGGGAAAGTGGAGGGGGTGGTGGTGGTGGGATGAATTGGGAGATTGGGATTGACATGTATACACTAATATGTATAAAATAGATAAGTAATGAGAACATGCTGTATAAAAAATAAATAAAATAAAATGCAAAAATGCAAAAAAAAGAGAAATAGATTTAAAGAAAAATATTGATTATAAACAATAGTAATACATGCAACAAAAACTGTGACAATGGTAGGCAAATAACAGAAGTTTGCTGAGTACTGCCTTATCTCCGAACTAGTTTGGGACATTAGCCAAGTTAAAATCAGTAAGTGCTATAAACCACTTTATATTGTTCTTGTCAGATTTCACCACCAGGGTGATAGATGGTCTGTTTGAAATGTATACACAGCTTGTGTAGAAAGGTTTGAATCAGTTTACAGCTTAAACCAATCCAAACAAGCCAAGTGGAGACTGAGTCCAGGTACGGACTCAGGAAGAGTGGACACCGTCATGCTTCGAGATTCACAGATCTCTATCTGCAGCTTGGCCCCAAAGTCATGGCAAACATTCCTGGCAGCAAATGCAAAAACAATAAATGTTGTGCACAACCATTTCTGTTTTCTTAAAAAAAAAAAATTAAGGGACTTCCCTGGTGGTGCAGTGGTTAAGAATCCGCCTGCCAATGCAGGGGACACGGATTTGAGCCCTGGTCCTGGAAGATCCCCCATGCCTTGGAGCAACTAAGCCTGTGTGCCACAGCTTGTGAGTTCGCGGGCCACAGCTACTGAAGTCCGTGTGCCTAGAGCCTGTGCTCTGCAACAGGAGAAGCCACCGCAACGAGAAGTCCATGCACCGCAACGAAGAGCAGCCACCGTTCACCTCAACTAGAGAAAGCCCACGTGCAGCAATGAAGAGCCAATGCAGCCATAAATAAATACATTTATTAAAAAAAAAGTAGAATAAAATTTTTTTCTTATTCAAGGTCCAGCTGCTTATATATTCTCCAACAGAATATAAAGGTTCAAAGGGAAAAGGGTGTGTGTGGGAGACCCCACAGCATGGTATCCGTGGGAGAACACAGAGATTGGGAACCTCTCCATCCACTTTGTGACAGCCATGCTCCACTGGTGTCACCCCAAGGGCCCTTTTCTGGGAGAGGATTCTGAGCAGGGTGGACCATGCACTTGACCTAGTAAGGTGTTTTTTGTTTGTTTTAAGTTTAAGTATGTAGTCATTTTATCACGTATTTAATCTCTTCCCAACAAGTGTCATGAGACTCTATTAAGTGTTTTGGCTTCAAGGATTAAGCCTGAGATTTATTTAAACTTTGCAAATTGAACTTTTAACAAAGAGATGTTTGCAATGTTTAAAAAAATCCAAACAAGTCAAAAAGATAAAGAGTAAAAAGGAACTATTATTCCCACCCCCAACTCTCAGACCCCCAGTTCCCTTGCCCAGAGCAGCCATGGTTATCGGTATCCTGTGTCTCCTTCCCGAGATGGTGTGTGTGTGCACAACCACAGATGTGAAAATACCCTTCTCTTAAATGTAAATGTGACCATAATACACACCGTTCCACACCGTTAACAATGTCCTTTTGAGATTGTTCTAGCTCATTACATGTAGATAACCTACTTCTTTTAAATAGCTCAATGACTATTCCACGCTATGCATGTACCCCAATCAAATCAACTGGTCTCTTTGGATGAAGGGGTTCTTCAACTTTTTTTGTGCAATTGTTACTGAACACAACTTCATGTGCCTGACACATAGTGAGGCCAAACAAACAGAAATATTGGAGTTTGGAGCAGAGAAGGTTTTACTGCAGGGCCAAGCAAAGAGAATGGGTGACTCACGCTCAAAAGCCCTGAACTCCCCAGTGGCTTTTCGGGAGAAGTTTTTATAGGCAAAATTTGGGATGAAGGCTGCAGGATGTGTGACTTTCTCCTGACTGGTTGGTGGTGAGGTAACAGGGTGGTGTTCCAGGAATCTTGTGCTCAGCCTGAAGTTACCATCCTCCACCTGGGTGGGGGCCTTAGTTCCAGCAGAATTCAAAGATACTGTTATGTGTATCCGTTGAGGAGGAACCAGGATCCTACTTTAATCGTTGCACTATCTTTTCTTTCTTTCTTTCTTTTTTTT
Source organism: Neophocaena asiaeorientalis asiaeorientalis (assembly GCF_003031525.2). NCBI lineage: Eukaryota > Metazoa > Chordata > Mammalia > Artiodactyla > Phocoenidae > Neophocaena > Neophocaena asiaeorientalis. Next base: position 10,525,329 of record NW_020173687.1, on the reverse strand, counting down.
TTTTTTTTTTTGCGGTCCGCAGGCCTCGCACTGTTGTGGCCTCTCCCGTTGCGGAGCACAGGCTCCGGACGCGCAGGCTGAGCGGCCATGGCTCACGGGCCCAGCCGCTCCGCGGCATGTGGGATCTTCCCGGACTGGGGCACGAACCCGCGTCCCCTGAATCGGCAGGCGGACTCTCAACCACTGCGCCACCCGGGAAGCCCTGCCCTATCATTTCTTGATTGCTCTGCCTTTGTTTCTGCATTCTCCTACTTCCCTGATTTGTAAATGTTTGAATCTGCCCTTTGGTACTCCGGGAAGGTCTAGGAGGCTGAAGCCTTTATCCTGAAAATAAGAAATGGGGGACCTGAAAAGAAATGTGCCCAGGAGAGCCCCACAGGGTCCTGCTTGGTTCCACCATAGTTCCCTTTGACAGGCTGGTGAAACTAAAGGACATCTCAGAAAAAATGTTTTTAAGAGCATAAAGTAAGATACATGGGGACACAAGAGAAACCAATTACATGGAAAAACATATCTATCCATGGACACTCTGGGAGTCTGTGGACCCTGGGATAAGGACCCCTAACTGGTTCCCAGTCTTTTCTTCTACTATAAACTGCTTCAGTGAACAACTAGGTACATATACTTATTTCTGTAAAATAAATTTCTAGAAGTTGAATTGCTGGGACAAAGATCTCAATTTTCCATGAAAAAGTACTGCCTCTACATAAAAAATTGTATTTATAAAAGTAACACTGTCATTGGGAAAACACTTTGTATTCTGTTACAAGTTAATCACTAAAGGGATGTTGCCTATAAACTTAAATTATCCATAATGGCCCATCTCTGGGAACCCTGCCTCCCAGGTAACATGTGTTAAACTAAAATACCGTTGTTTAGCTCACAGGAAACATACTGACCAGGTTCACCTGTGAATGGCTTCAGGAAGGAAGAAATGAACACATCCCATTCAGAGTCTGGCTAGAACCAGGACTTTACCCCCTCCCCTTTTATTATGAAATAAGCCTAAATGAATTCTAGCTCGGGGAAGATGGTTCTTTGAGACACTAGTCTACCATCTTCTTGGTCTGCTGGCTTTCCAAATAAAGTTGCTATTCTTTGCCCCAGCAACTCATCTCTTGATTTATTGGCCTGTCACGTGGTGAGCAGTATGAGCTTGGACTCGGTAACAACACTAGTCCCCGAAAATGATAGTGTGGGTCGAATTAGACCAAAATAGAAGGATGCTTACCTTATGCTTGGATCAACAGGTGATCAGGTAGAACATACTTAGGTGATAAATAATTTTATCTATGAGGGAATTCAATCTTTGTGATGTGATAAGGAGGTTCTAGGTGGGCAGGTGGGTGATAGCTTCTTAAAAAAGGATGGCCAAGGCAAAACTATAGAGGGCGTGGCACTTGAGTTTGAGGACTAAAGAATGAGAAATAGCCAGACATGTAAAGATATGGGAAGAGATTGTATTTGTCTCATGCTTACATTATCCAAGTTTTAGGATTGATTTCTAATCTAAGATTGAAACCATGAAACTATTGTGAAGAGAGCCCATCAAATGTCTACATGACATGGAACAGATGTTAGAGACCACTTGAATGATTTCCCCCTGCCGGTATGGAAGGGTCTAGAAGAACATGGAGAATAAAGGAGAGCCTAGGAGAGAACTTCTTCCGGATGCACAGGTATTTTAGGGTTCTTACCTCCTTTATGGAACTTTACAGACCTGAACCTTTACAAGCAGGGTCAGTGGGAAGAGCGGTCTTGACTCTAGTTTGTAGTTCTCAGAAAGACCAATAGGTGGGGGTGAAGGACAAGAAACAGACAGCACTTTGCAGCGTCTATAATAGATGGTTGCCGTTCAGGTTGAACTAATTACTCCCAGAGTGTAGCTCAGGAGTACACGAATGCCAGCTTCTGGTAGATTAATACGTCTGAGGACATGGGCGCTCCAAAGGAGGAAATTAATAAGGGTTTATGTAGCACTTGTTATGGGCCAAGGAACCTCAAGCTTATTTGCTTGCAAACCTTTTCCTCCCTCCTCGCTCCTCCTTTCTACTGCTAATCAGCCTTGGTTCTAAGTTGTCTCCAGGCCTGAGCTTCTTTCATCCTGATTGCACAGCCATGAAGTTTAGACAGTGCGTTTCAAAGTTTACCGTGCGCACCAGTCCCCTGGAGAGCTCATTAAAATGCAGCCTCTGATGCAGTTGGTCTGGGTGGGGCCTGAGAGTCTGCCTTTCTACAGGCTCCCAGATGAGCCTGGTGCTGTAGGGCCTTGGACCTTGCTTTGCACACTGAGGGTTCATTAAGTTTGAGTAAAACAGACACAGAGGTCTTAAGGAACTTGGCCAAATCCTCATATATGGCCGAGCTGACATTTTTTAACTCACTCATGTCAGCTACACATCAGGGGAGGTGGAGAGGCCACTAATTGATGCTGAGGGGTTAGCTAATTGTTAAGTGTTACTTTGTGTTGGGTCAAGGGTCGTTTTTTACTGAGGGTGTAGAGTTAGCATTCAGATGGGAGAAAAAAATATCCATCTTTATTTCACTAACCTCTAACTGAAGTTTAGTATTTCCTCCCACCACAAATGTAGCAGCAAACCTCTGTAGTATTAGCCACGTCCCGTGATCTAGGGTGGAGTTCAGGACCTGCAGAGGAATTCAAGATGTGCCACCTCCATCTGTGCTGCTTTGGCATATTGATAATGTTGAGCCTGAAAAACAGCAGGTGCAAAAAGGGCTCTCTGGCCTCTCCTTTTCTTCCTGAAAGCAGGGGATAAACTCCCAGGTGAAAGAGGCCCTCCCTGGACCAGGAGGAAAGAAACAGTCCTATCACCAAAGATGAGGAGGCCAAGAAAAATCTGTACAAACAGACCTTGTGAAAATATTTCACCTTCCTTTATGTTTTTAATTTATTTACTTTTATTTTTGGCTGTGTTGGGTCTTTGTTGCTGCACGCAGGCTTCCTCTAGTTCCGTCGAGCAGGGGCTACTCTTCGTTGCGGTGAGCGGGCTTCTCATTGCGGTAACTTCTCTTGTTGCGGAGTGTGGGCTCTAGGTGCACGGGCTTCAGTAGTTGTGGCACGCGGGCTTCAGCAGTTGTGACTCGTGGGCTCTAGAGCGCAGGCTCAGTAGTCGTGGCTCACGGGCTTAGTTGCTCCGCAGCATGTGGGATCTTCCCGGGCCAGGGATCAAACCCGTGTCCCCTGCATTGGCAGGTGGAATCTTAACCACTGGGCCACCAGGGAAGTCCTTATCTTCCTTTAGTCTCCCCGTAATTTTGGTTATTTTTTCCATAACTGCTACTCTTTCTTTAACCTAGTATATAAGCACTAAGGCCTCGTCACTTCTTTGGGTCTTCATGTCCTTATGAGAAAATGTCACATAAAACTTTTATTAAATCGATTTCTATGCTTTTCTCCTGTTTATCTTTTGTTGCAGAGCCCAGCTGAGAACCTACAAGGGTAGAAGGAAAAAGCTTTTTTCCTAGATCTATCCCCTACATCTGTCATAGAGAAAATTCCAGATATTTTCATATTACATTACACTTGCTGCAGGTATCTTGAAATATTGTTTATGTTCCTCAGTGTCTCCAAATTATGGTAATTATTAGAACCACTGCTATATCTTATTAATTCATGGATAACAAAGAAGTTCATTTATTACTGAACTACCTACTCATTTAAAAAATATTTAATAGGGCTTCCCTGGTGGCGCAGTGGCTGAGAGTCCGCCTGCCGATGCAGGGGACATGGGTTCGTGCCCTGGTCTGCGAGAGTCCCGCATTCCGCGGAGCGGCTGGCCCCGTGAGCCATGGCCGCTGAGCCTACGTGTCTGGAGCCTGTGCTCCGCAACGGAGAGACCACGACAGTGAGAGGCCTGCGTACCACACACACACACACACACACACACACACACACACAAATATATATATATATTTAATAGCTGTGTTTCAGTATGATAGGCTTCCGTTGCAATCCTATACATTTTATTTTATACATTGAAAACTACTGTTCTGAGCAGGCACCCACGGTCGCTGTTTTAGTGCTGTGCTCTCCATGTCCTGTCTTATTTAACTTTCAAAACAGCTTATTGAGGTTTGGGCTGTTATTTGCACCCTTTTTTGTGGAGGAGGATGCGGAGGCTCAGACAGGTAACTTGGTCAAGGTCACCTACCTGGAGAGTTGGAGCCTGGATTTGAATGAGGCTGTTCCTACAAAGGGAAGTGTCGGTGTTAACGGCTGACCCTGTTTAGAAGGATTCTCCAAAGACAGAGCCCAGGCACAGACCAGGCACCAACAGGAAGTCTGAGCAGTCCCTTCCTCTTCCTGACCTTCGCTGGCAGCTGCATCTGATTGGTGGATCCCGTGTCACGTGCCTGTGCCCTGGCTACAAGGGAGGCTGGGAAAGCGAGTCTAATAGTGGGAGGCTGGCTCTGCACCATAAAGTTGGGGATTCCTCAACGCTGGAAGGAAGTTCAGAAGACAAAAACCAAACCAAACCAAACCAAATACTAGTTCACTACAAATCCTAGCTATAGACCAGGTAGCCCAGGGGATGCAAACTTCTGGCAGCGCACAGGCTATGAGCTGTGGTTGGCAGATAACAGTAATTACAGCAATGCTAATTGAACGCTTACTATGGGCCAAGCAATATTCTAAGCACTTTACATGCAGTAACTTATTCTATCTTCACAACCTTATGAGAGAGGTGTTATCATTAGCATACTCATTTTACAGAGGCGGAAACTGAGGCTCAGAAAGGGGAAGTTGTTCCCTCTTAACCACCTGTAGTGTCATCCATTGAATGTACCTATCTTTTGAGTGGCTTGTGTACTCTCCAAGCCCTGCCACCCTCTATGCCTGATACTGTTCCTAATTCATACATGCAGCCTGCCAGTCTGGGCTCTTTAGTTTTACATTTGAGTTTCCCACCCCTGCCCAGTTCTCTGAGATTTTTGGGATAGAGATGAGGGGGAGAATGTCTTGCAGGTTCATCTGAATGGTTCTTGACCAGAATCTCTGGCATTGAGTCCAGGTATCTATAATTTTTCAAAGCCCTGGAAGATTCTAGTGTGAGCAGGGCTGAGAACCTCTGGATTGCATAAGAATCTTAGGCCGGCTTGTGTGATGAATCCCGATTACACACTGTCGCCTCACTGGATTGGCTGTGTCTCTTTGCAAATGTGTACAGAGCAGGGGTCAAGGTAGGCACCGGGATGCAGCGGTGGAGGTGAAGAGAGGCACAGCCGCTCACAGTGGGGTTGCTGGGGGGTGGGGATAGGGAGTGAGAAGGCAGGTGGGAAGAGCATTCCAGACAGAGGGGACTCTGCACGCGCGGAAGTCTGGGGTCAAGAGAACTTGGAGGGTTTGGGCATGAACTCTTATGCCATCAGCTGCCACTTGCCTGTGCCTGGCCCCCTCTCCCTCTGCCTGCGTGCCTGTGTTCCTGGTTGCAGACCCCTACGTGCCTGGAGCTTTCAAGAGAGGCTGGAGAAGTGAAAGAAGAGGAGGCTGGGAAGCAGAGCTGGGGCCAGGCTGCGGAGGACTTGTGACCACCCTTAGATGTTAGCCTGAGGGCCCTGGGGAGCTGGGTGTTTTATTTGGGACTTCTAAAAAGCATCTGGGCTTCCACAAGCTGGTAGAGGTGGTTTGGAGCAGCAGCTAAGGTAATCAGGTGTCCTGGTTTACTCAGGACTTTGAATTCTAAAGCCAGGAAAGTCCTGGGCAAACTGGGATGGTTGGTTGCCCTACTGGAAGCTAAGCATCCCCTCACCTTTGTCTCTGTAGGATTCTGGTCCCACCAAGTGTAGGTGTAGACCAGTGTTTCTCAAACTTCACCATGTATACAAATCACCTGGATTCTTGTTGAAATGCAGACTCTGATTCCACAGTTCTGGGATGGGGCCTGAGAATCTGCATTTCTAACAGGCATCCAGGGGGCACAGGTCCATGTTTGAGTAGCAAGGGTTGAGAGCACACTCAGGCTCACTGTAAACCAGCTACTTTGGATCACAACTAGGAGAGAGAGGCTATGATCACCCAAAAAGCGCATCTATCTCCCAAGGCAAATGCAAACCAGTCCCCTCTCTAATGGGTTGCTCAGGCCCCAACCAGACAGCAGAAAAATTAGCTGCTGAATATATTTTTGTTTAAAATCCAATGCACACCTCTCACAGGCAGCACCCACCACAGGCACTGTCTACTTGGTTTGCTTTCCAATTATTGGGTCCCTCCTGCTTGGGTGCAGTGGGGCTGCATTTTGCATCTTTCTCTCCCCCTCTCTTTTTCTTTTATCTCTCGTACTTTTCACTCCACAGCAGCCTGGGCCAGTGTGCAAATGAAAGACAGTCCCCTGGAAAATGACAACTCTTGCTGGGCAGCCTGTTGGAAAGAGATTGAAATCAGTATTTTTTTTTTCTCTGTCCTCCTGTGCAAGTAGACATAGGTTTGTTGCAATTGCTGGAAGGAACAACATTGACCTTTGAGCTTCTAGGAAAGCTTTTTTGAAGAGTCTCTGTTATAGCACTGCCATCACCCCTGCTTCCTCTTGCTGCTGCTTACATAGAATGGCTCCAGGGCTGGGCAGTTCAGCACGGTGAAGCTGGGTGCTACGTGAATTTGGCAAGTTTCTTGTCCTAGCTGTAAATGGGGATAGCGACTGTGCCTGCTGAGCTGGGCATTCCCTGTTGGCTCCCAGACCTATTCTCTGCCCTGAGAAGCTGACCGTTAGGGACTGCATCCCTTGGGCATCCTGTCTTCCGGCTTTGGGTTGGGTTTACAATGGGAGGTACTTGTAGAAGACATGTGTTGTTATTTATTACCCGTTCCCTCCTTACTATAGGTTGCAGCTGTGCATTTCTGTGACCACAACTCCTGCCAAGCAGATGCCGCTATAGCTCCAGCCCTGGGTTGTTTGCCAATTACTTATTATTGCTTCTCAGCTCCAAATGCACCCTTCAATACCTGCTCTGCCACGATGGAGAGTTCCTTTCCAGCATCTCCAGTTTGAAGTGAGTGCAATGTTAAGCTTTATCAGTAGGGGGAGCTAGAGGGACACTGCTGGCTCTGCTTCTGTTTTTATCCGTTGTTCACTTTTTTTTTTTTTTTTTTCTGTACGCGGGCCTCTCCCGTTGCGGAGCACAGGCTCCGGACGCGCAGGCTCAGCAGCCATGGCTCACGGGCCCAGCCGCTCCGCGGCATGTGGGATCTTCCCGCACCGGGGCACGAACCCGTGTCCCCTGCATCGGCAGGTGGACTCCCAACCACTGCACCACCAGGGAAGCCCCCGTCATTCACTTTTACTCCGTGAGGTGGAACACATCTCCAGGACAGGGCCAATCAGAGCACCGCCTCCTCTTGGCCTCACTGATTGACTCAGGGATGTGCAGGTGATCTAGGCTCCCAGTCAGAGTGAATCTCAGGGCTTATGGCAGGAGCTATCCCAAAGATACCTTGATCTTGAACTTGAGAAGATGAGAGGCTGGGCTGCTGCAGCCATGTTGTCATGGGCTGCAGCCATGTTGTCACCAGGGAGGGAGAGTCTTCAGCTGCCAGGTGAAACAGGAGCATTCACCACAGGGATCATGAGAGTGAAGCCGACAAGGTGGGGATCGTAAGATGGGGAGAAACAAGACTCCTCATGACACTGAGCTGTGACCTTGACTTTTCAGTGATGCAAGCTTATAAATGTCCTCTCTCCACATTCCTTCCTCCACCACCACGTTCCCTCCCACCCCCCTTAAGCCAGTTTGAGTTGGATTTTCTGCTATTTAGAAACATAGCAATCCTGCCTGATAGAATATCTGTTTCGATTTTTACAAAATGGCTTTAGGAAAAGAACTATTGCTAAATATCTGCTTTTTGCCAGGCACTTTACTGCATTATCTCATTTAATCCTCTCGCCATCTCCTCACAGCCCTTGTAGGGTGGAAGGAAGGTGTGTTATCATTATCTCCATTTTCCATATGAGGAAACAAGGCTCAGGCAAGGTAAGTAACTAGTGAAGGCCACCCAGCTAGTCAGTGATGGAAGCAGACGACGGACCGTGCAGAGTGGAAGCCAGTTGTCCACCTTCTCAAGTGGCCAGAGTCGTGCATCACAGCAGAGGGGGTCCACACTGGCCAAGGAGGAGGGCAGGGGTGAAATACAGATCCCTGAGTAATCGTACAAAAATGCAGCTCTGCCACATTCATTCTCTGCTAAAGAAAAGATCTCCAAATTGTGGTTCTGCCAAGTCTTTTGGAATGAAGTGTGAACGTGCATTTGTAATTAGCAGCCGTTGTGCAGGCAAATGAGAAAAGTGCGAAAGTCCCTTGAAATGTTATAAAAAGTCAGGCAAAAGCATACCTCTACTACCTTGTGTATGCTATTAATTTATCAGTCCCTTTTCATTGTTGCTGGCTGAGTTTGGGGAGAATAATTAACAATAATAGCAATAGCTACTGTTTGTGGAGCACCGACTATGGGCCAGATTCTGTTCTTGCTGCTTTGTATTCTTTATTTCATTTAATCCTCATGTCATCCCAGTATGGTGGGTGTTGCTCCTTTTTTTTCCTTTTTCTTCTTTTTTTTTTTTTTTTACAGAGGATGAACTAGACATTCATTAACTTGCCCAGGGACACACAACAAGGCAGTGGCTTGTCAGGGAGTTGAACTTCGAGATTCTCTGGCTCCAGAGAATTCTCTGGCTCCTGTTTGTCCTGGGACTTGCAGCATTTCCTGCTCCTTCAGGGTGTCCCACTCACATAAATTAAGAAAACCATATGGATTGACTCCTCTGAAGACCAGTGTTACTGGCTGGCTAGAGTGCTAAGTTCAGCTTGAAGATGCTCGTATTGTTAAAGGTGTCTTGATAGATGCTAAACTCCACAGGACCCTTCCTGGACTTCTGATTCAGGTTCAGGTATGTATCAGTCAGTTAAAACGACAGAAACCCAATTTATTGGATCACATGAATGAAAAGTCCAGGGGAAGGGATGGCTTCAGGCACTGCTGGTTCCAGGGATTCATTGTTGACATTAGAACCTAGCTTCTCTCTCTCCATCCTTTGGTTCTGTTTCCTCTGTATTGGCTCCGTTCTTTGGCTCCCATATGTACACCATTCAGATTTATATCCCGTGAGGAAGAGAGAGGTTCTTTGCTGATAGGGCCTATATAAATCCCAACATCCATTCGGAGGATGGAGTCCAGGATGTGGCAGCCCTAAGATGCCCTCAAGGACCCAGGTACTCACGTTCCTGTTCTGTCATCCTTGGTACTTGGCTTATATCTTCAGAGTCACTTCACTGTCCAAGACAGCTGTTAGAGATCCAGCAATCACATCTATGTTCCAGGAACAGGGAGAACAGAAGAAGGACCATTTTCCCCCTCTTCAGGAGCCTTTTCAAAGCCCCTACAAGACTTCACTTACATCTTACTGGCCAGAACATTTTCATTTGGCCCCGTCTAGCTGCAAGGGAGGCTGGAAAATATAGCCTTTATCTCAGTGGCAGTGCACCTGGATAGAATTGGGGCTTGTTAGTAAGGAGGAAGGGGAGAATGGGTGGTAGATGAGCCACTAGGGCTTCTGTCCCAGTGGCCACTGCCAGAGGCTGGGGGGATGGATGCTGGGGAGGCAAACTACAGGTGCCCACTAAACTTGGCAGTTAGTGTTCTGCTGGGGTCTAATAGCGCCTCTTCAGTGAAACAGGTATTTCTGAAAGAGTTCTGGATTAGAGGTCAAAAGTTCTGACTGCTGATTCCAGCTCTGCTATTAACTGGCCATGAGGCCACAAACACCTCATTTTGCCTCTTGTGTCTTAGTTTCTCCAACTGTAAAATGGGGACTATAGTCATATCAGTCGGATATGCCTCAGACTACAAGTCGGATATGCCTCTGCCTCTGAGAATGCCTGACTGACTAGCAGTAGGGTGACCAACTCATCCTGGTTTTCCTGGGACTTTTCTGAGTTTAGCACTGAATGCTAAGTGCTAAATGCAGCATCCTGGGAACACCCTGAGTTCTAGGCAAACTGGGATGATTGGTCATTCTAAGTAGCAGTAACTTAAATCAGAAGGGCATTTATCATTTGGAGGTAGGTGTCCCTGGGTGAGTTCAGCAGCTTTACGATGTCTTACGGACCCAAGCAGGCCCTTTGCATCTTTCAGATCCACCCTGCTTGGCAGGTTGGGTTTCCTTCCTCCAACTTGCCATCCCCTGGTCACGAGTATGGCTGCCCCGCTTCAGCACCTGTTGTCTTAGGCTGGCCTCCCTAGAAGCAGGGGGCTGAGATGGGGAATGAAGCGCATGTGTTTTATTCAGATGTGCTCTCAGGAGAAAGCTGCAATGGAGAAGGGAAGCAGGATTGGGCAGGGGAAAAGGTAAGCAAAGATGTGGTTTTGCCTAGAGTTTAGTTTCTGCCTGATCCCACAGGGAGCTCTGAAGCATAAACAGCATCACAGAACAAGTTCCACCTGGAGGCAAGGGGCTGAGGACTTGCACCCGTGTCAGCCAGCTGTGGCTGTGAGCTGGCTTGGTGGGGTAGGGCTGTAACCTCGAAGGCATCTCTGGGTGCTGTGATTCCCTGGAGAGGGGGCTGCCCTGAGCTATGACAACACAGCATCTGGGGGCTGGACAACTACAGCTTCTTCTACCCATGTCTTCACTCAACAGCATCCAGGGCAGAAAGGAGGAAAGAGGAGAAAAGGGCTTTCTCATATCAGAGGGAAAATCTCCCCAGCAACCTCAGACAGACTTCCTCTGGGGTCTCGTTTGCCAAAACTTGGTCATGTGCCCACCTCTGATGACTCATTGCAAAGGGTGATGGGATTAACCATGGTTGGTGTAAACCCTGGGACTGGGCAAACAGGGGACCTGCTGGTGCGGAAGATGGGGAACGGCTTTCACATGGGCAGCTAGCAATGTCTGCCCCCAACACTGCCCCAACTCTGGGGCTGTGGTGAGGTCCAAGCACCGATCGCAACTCTGTAGACACGAGTGGTTGTTACTTATTTTC
>NW_020173687.1:10491794-10514313 GCF_003031525.2 Neophocaena asiaeorientalis asiaeorientalis | reverse complement strand
CTACCTCTTTCCCTGGTCCCTGCAGGCAAATAGGTTAGGCCTCCTTAACAGAGATGAGGCTACCCTCATAACTCTCCCAGATCCTTTGCTGAAGTTCTGGGCAAACTTGGGCTCTTGCCTTGGGCACGTGGAGGAGGCTGGAGGGCCCCCCCCAAGTCTCTGCCAGAAACCATAGATCTTAGCGTTTGGGGATGTGCTTTCAGCTGGGCCTTCCAATTTATTCTCCTTCAAAATCAAAGCACAGCCCAGCAGTCTGGGATGGGTAAGACTGAATAGCTGAGGGCAACATTGCTTCACTTTGGCCAGTCCCCTTCCCTTCCCCAGAACTGCCCCTAGGAACCTTGGTTGACTCTCACTGTTGAGTAATTTTTATGCCTGTTTCAAAAGCCTCTGAACTTCCAAAATGAGGCATTTTCCATCTAATCTTCTTTATGGAGAAACAGCTTTTGTCTATTTAGCAGCTATTCTGTTAAATGCGGTCACATACCCACCTCCTTGGGCTTGTCCTTATTAAATGGACTTGTCATTTAGAGAATGATTCTAAGGACTTCTTTTTTGTGTCCCATGTATATATAATAATAGACATGGTGGAATGCCAATAGCTACCAAGTAATCCAGACCTGGGACGTAGTCCTATTAGATTCTTTTTGCCCCCTATTTTTAAAGGCAAGGCTAGTTGGTGGCTTTAAATTTATTACAACAAATTTATTTATTTGGACATTTCCAGGTCATTTGGGTAAATGGCACGTTCTTCTCAGGAAAGAAAATGAAAAAAATATTTCGGGGGCTTCCCTGGTGGCGCAAGTGGTTGAGAGTCCGCCTGCCGATGCGGGGGACGCGGGTTCGTGCCCTGGTCCGGGAAGATCCCACATGCCGTGGAGCGGCTGGGCCCGTGAGCCATGGCCGCTGAGCCTGTGTGTCCAGAGCCTGTGCTCTGCAACGGGAGAGGCCACAACAGTGAGAGGCCTGCGTACCACACAAAAAAATATATATATATTTCGGGCTCTGTTTTATGTTTTCAAACAAACTCCCACGTTATCTTTTTATACATTTGCTTAATGATTTTTTTTTTTTTTTTACGGTACGCGGGCCTCTCACTGTTGTGGCCTCTCCCATTGCAGAGCACAGGCTCCAGACGCGCAGGCTCAGCGGCCATGGCTCACGGGCCCAGCCGCTCCGCGGCATGTGGGATCTTCCCGGACCAGGGCACAAACCCGTGTCCCCCGCATCGGCAGGCAGACTCTCAACCACTGCGCCACCAGGGAAGCCCTCTTTTTATACATTTAATTAAAAATACATGGATGTTGATGGAGGACTAAATTCACACGGTGGAGGGACTTCCCTGGCGGTCCAGTGGTTAAGACTCCGCGCTCCCAATGCAGGGGGCATGGGTTTGATCCTTGGTTGGGAGAACTAAGGTCCTGCATGCCGTGCAGAGTGGCCAAAAAAATAAAATAAATAAATTCACATGGTGGAGATGGTTTCCAAGCAGAAATCATCCGGTGACGTGGGGGTGGGTTATTTGACCCCTTAATTGTGGTGCCCTTTTACAGGAATAGATTGTAATGAGAGTCATGCCACCATATGTATGAACAAATATGGTTGATATGTGTATGTATTTTGTAGGACTCTGTATAGAAGGGATCCACAGATTCATTTATTCAGCAAATATTTATTGAGCACCTACTACGTGCCAGGTGCTGTCGTAGACTGAGGATACTGCTGTGCAGGTCCCTGCCCTCATGGAGCTGACCATCTCGGGGAGAAAGAAAGCTCATGAGCAACAAATATATAAGGTATTGGGTGATAATAAGGCTCTCAGAGAAGGATGAAGCAGGTTAAGGGGCTGGGTGTTTTAAATATAGATTTTATTATTATGCAGGTACGGCGAGGCCAACAGATCAGTTGCCATTGAAGAGACAGTTTGTTATACTCATAGTTCCCAAGAGAAGGGGGCATGCCACATCATGGGGGGACACATGGGGAAGCACAGGGCTGGTCAGAGGCAGAGGGAGGGGGTAACTGTGGGCAAGAAGTTTACTGAGGTTTTCGAGGGAAGGAGTGGGTGAGGCAGGGTAAGCAGGCTTAGGATTGGCTAGTTTGAAAAATTTCAGCGAGCCCTGGGGCATAGGGCTGTGCTTGGTTGTCTGATCTGGCCCTGGGGTGATGAGGGCATGTGGACAGTGGCCTGGTGTGTGAGAGCTCCAAAAGGGAGGTGGAAGGAGGTGGCTAAGGGTATGGAATCCGGATTGGTTGGTTTGTGTTTGAAAAGCATGCTTGCGGGTGAGTGGTTTACCATCTCTAGGAACTGGCTGTCCCTGGAAGGAGCAGTCCTTGCAGGGTCTGCAAGGTCCCGGATGTCAAAGCATCAGAATACAGAAAAGAAAAGCCATGGTTAATACACTGGGGGCATGCTAGGAGTGTGGTCTTTTATACAGGCTGTGCGGATGAGGTCAGATAAGGGCTCTCTGTTTAAGTGACATTTGAGCAGAGACCCTAATAAAGAGAGGGAGCACGTGGATATACCTTAGGGAAGAGTCTTCCAGGCAGAGGAAACAGCAAGTGCAAAGGCCCTGAGGAGGGACTGTATTTGGTCTGTTCATTGAATAAAGAGTTTGGTGTAGCTGAAGGGAGAGATGAGAGGGAGACAAGGACACCAGGTCAGGGAGCTGGGGCCGCGAGAGACACTGGCTTTGACTGAGTGGGATGGAATGTCACCAGGTTGGGGGGAGACACTCTGTACAGAGGATGCGTATGATCAGAGTTGCGTTTCAACAAGGTCCGTCTGGTGCTGTGCAGAGAACAGATGGGAGGGGAAGCAGGAGAGCAGGGAAACCAAGGAGGAGGCTTCAGCAACAATCCACGTGGAGAGGATGGGGGCTGGACCACTGGAGGAGGTTAAGTGGCCAGATTCCTGATACAAGTTAACAGGACTGGATGGAGAGATAGGAGAACCAGTGTTAGGAGGAATACTTTTTTTTTTTTTTTTCTGGAGGAAAATGTATGTGAGGCCGTTTTAGCAAATGTAAATCTGAGTGAAAACCATGCTTCCTTTAGCTGATTTTTTCTTTTTGGCTGTGCTGTGAAGTTTGCAGGATCTTAGTTCCCCAACCAGGGATCCAGCTCAGGTCCTGGCAGTGAAAGCACCGAGTCCTAACCACTGGAACACCAGGGAATTCCCAGTTGATGTCGTTCTCCATGCTCGTACAGCTCCCTGCGCCTGCACCCCCATCATCCCACGTGAGCAGAAATCTTCTATTCACGTGTCTTTCTCTCCATTAAATAATAAGCACCTCTGGGGCAGGGACTGAGTCCAGCTCTGTTGTTTAATTGTTTTGTCCCCAGCTGCTCTGAGAGGGCCTGGCTCAGAGTAAGGTCTCTGGAAATGTTTGTTCAAAGAGTGTCAACTTTGCAGATCTGAGTTTTCTCCCTAGGAGGAAGGATTCTCGCAGTGGGGCCACGTGCCCACAGGCTCCCTCGACAGCTGGTGGGATGTCCAGGGCTTCCCCACCTCTGGGCTTTGCACTGACTGTGCCCTCTGCTTGGATGGCTGCCCCTTCCCCTCCTCCTGGTCCCCATTTCAATGTCACCTACTCAGAAAGTCCTTCCTTGACTCTCTTCAGGGGCTGCTCTCCACCTCTCCTCTGGCCCCCGTCGCTGTCTGCCAGGTCACCCTGTGCTCACCAACATCAGAAATTATTTTCTTCAATTTGCATTTCACTGTCTCTCTCTCTCCCCATCACTGTGCGGGCCCCATGAGGGCAGGGGCCTGGTTCTCAAATGTTCACTGGGGTAGGAGGTGGGGTTGGTGGCCATTCTGATCCCCTCCAGTGGGAAGGGTGCCCATGCCCAGCAGCTGCGGTGCCAGGTGCTAAAGGCTCCCACCTGTGCTTCCTGGGGGACTGGCTTGGCTGGCTGGAACTGTCCTATAGAATATGGCAGGGGTGTCCAGTCAGGACCGGAACTGAAGAGAGGTATGTGGGTCAGAGTTATGCAGTTGCAAAGGCAGATCCTGTCTTTATTTTGTTCATCATGGGTTTTTAGCATTAGTCTTGATATTTTAAAAATATTGCATTGAAATATGATTTATCTTGATTACTAAGGTTTTTTTTGACTCCCCCTTAAATTCTGTACCCGAGGTAAGAGGTCCCAGCCCTCCTCTGAGGTGGGCTGAGAATCTGTACTGTGAAATCAGCCTTTCCCAGTCCCCACTGTGAGTCTTAGGGAAGCCCTGAGCTCAACTATAGATGGGGGATGTCCATGTGACCTAAAAAATAAGACAAATTTGGGAAAGGTCTGCTTTGCCGTTTCCCCTAGAGCAGTGATTTTCACTCACCGTAATTTTCACTGCATGGAGTTAGCTGTCTGAACCGGGGTCAAAAGGGAGGTGCCCTTAGGACCGGGAGAAGAATTGTGCCCCCAACTTCCAACAGAACAGCCCTTATTCAGTCCAATTTTTAGCTGGGCTTCTTCATCAGATTTCATATTGCTAAAAAAGAGTGGAAAAGCCACTATAGCCAAGTCGATGATGGTCCTAGAAGTGGCTAGTTTGGTGTCCTGAGGCCTCCGGATTCTTAATTAGGGCAAAGGATCCTTAAGCACCATTCTGGGTGTGAAGGTCAGTATCTCGAGCCCCTTTGTCCCTCAAGGGAGGTCTTGAGAGGCGCCTGCGTCTGGGCCTCCACCTCAGCCACCAGCACAGATGAGAATCTGGGCAAGAAGATGCCAGAAACCTGGACCTTCAGTGACCCAGCTCCTCCTCTGCCCTCGGTGTGGTGGGCGCGTGACTCCCCTCCCAGCGTGGCCCGCTCTGGGCTCCCCCCACCTCAGATGGTATTTGCTTTCCCCTCCCTGGAGTTTTAAAGGCTCTTTGTGTGTCACGTTTCTCTCTGTTCTGCGTTTTCAGTTGTCTTCCGTTCTCTCTTAGCCACTTCGGAGGGGGGCAAAGCTCATTCCATAAATCTAAGGTATTATTACGGGTGACGGCAGTGCCTGATCTCTATGACACCCACCGGGCTCCGGAGGGTAGAGCTAATTAGTCGGAACACTTACTTTTCAGGCGTGAGTCACTGGAAGCAGGTGTCAGGGGGAGGCTTTAACGAGGCCCTCGTGACTTGCATATTTCCAGTCGGCATCACTGCGTGTACACTGTGCAGAGGTAGCACTGCCCCTGCCTCCCCACTGGGTAGGGGGAGAGAAAGAGGGAGGGAGAGGGAGAGGGAGAGGGAGAGGTGCTCAGACGTCCCGCTATCCAGTGTTAAAAGCAAAAACCTTTCTACTTTCTGGCCCTTTTTCTTGCTTCCCCTCAGTCTTTCATTCATTCCACAAATGTCTGTTGAGTACCTGCTGGCTGCCGGGCCCTGTGCTAGCTGTTGGGAGTCAGCCGTGAGCTCTATCGCTGAATCCCTGCCACGATAGCACTGACCTCCTTGGGCGGGAGACAGACCATAAGTGAGGAGCAGAGAAATAAACAAGGCAATTCCAGAAGCCCATAAGTGGATGGAGAAGATAAGCTGGGTGAGAGGGACAGCGCGGGCAGCACGCGCGCGCTGGAGGGGATTCTCTAGGCAAGTGGTCAGGAAGGTGATGGGAGGAGGCAGCTCTGCAGTGCTCGGCAGGAAGGGCGTTCCTGGCGGAGGGATCTGAATGTGTGAAGGCCTGGGGCGGGAAATGGGTTGGATGCTTCTAAAGAGCAGTGTGGAGGCCAGCGTAGTTGGATGGAGTGAGCGAAAGAGAGATACGTGGGAAATGGGGCTGGAGAGGGCAGCAGGCCCAGGCAATGCCGGGCATTTATGCTTTATTCTCAGCGTGATGGATGCCGCTGTGGGTTTAGGCAGGACAGTGATGGGACCAGATTTATTTTAGAGCTTGCTTTCCGCAGCTGGCCGAGGGGAGGAGCCGGGGCCAAGGCAGCAGGTGTTTGGGGTGGAGAAGCCAGCGATGCTGCGGTATCTGTGAGGCGGAAGGCAGGCGTGTGACCGCCACCTGGGCGCCAAGCCCCTCTCCAGACTGGCACCGAGGGGCTCTGAACTCTGCAAGCAGAGTAAATCTGGTGGGGTGCCCTGGGGCTCCCTCTCTACCTGGCACCATCCACACTGCATGAGATCGGGAGGTGTTCCTGGTCGGGTGGGTGCTCTGTAGGTCTTTGAGGGGCCCAGGGAGGCCTTTGGCGGCTTCAGACTATGCTCTCAGATGGCCCAGGAAACTGTGGTCCACCTTCCCAAAGCATCAACCTAATGTCATCTAGGTTTACATTTAGATTCAGATAAACAGTCTGAAGCATTTTTTTTTCAAAAATTAAAATAAATGTGGCATAGAATTTAAAAATCCACACTATTTTTTTTAAAGAGAAAATGAAGTGATTTCACCTTTGTAGTCAGCAATGCTGACTTGGTGTCTACAAGGCTGTTAGGGGTGCCTTGGGGGAAAAGTTTGAGAAAAAGGCCTTAAGGTGCAAACGAGGAGAACAGCAGATGGGAGAGAAGGAAAAAGGAGGGAAAGAGAGGCCTGGAGGTGGGAGGAATCAAAGAGAAAGAAGAGCGAGGGACTGCAGTCTTTACCAGCAGTTTCCCAAAGGTACCTGCCCTGTTTTCCTCCAACCCCACGGGGACCCCACCAGGCATGAAGGACCCAAGGAAACAGGCCCTTTTACTTCTGGTTCCCACACTGGCTGGCCTTGCTGGGAAGCGCCGTTTCCTCTCTTAAGAGAGCTCCGTGGAAGGCTTTTTCTCTCTTCTTCACCGGTTTTCTTTAGTTGCACATGATCCACACTGAAGACAGATGTGTAGCTGCTGCTGTTGGTATTTTTTCTCTAGGCAGCCCCAGAAAGCAAGACTTTGCTGGGCATGTTATTTACATGTTGGAAAGAACAAGCCATTTCCTTATTAGGGAAACAGGCATGGGGGCTGGGGCGGGCGGGGGGACCGACAGGGCTGTGTGCTGGGCTTCACTTCTGGACTCTGAGGACCAGGGACCCCCTGCGGATGGATGCTGGGACATCCTCCCTGGGGCGTGGCTCGGTCACTCCTAGGCCAGGGCTGCGCTCGGAAGCAGCACGTGCCTTAGAAGGCGTCTGCAGTGATGGCGATAGCTTCAAGCCTCAGAGGGCGGGTAGGGCTGGGGGTGTCCTGGCGGTGGCGGTGGCGGGCTGTGTCCTCTGGGCTCAGTTGTTGTCTCTGGTGTCTGAGGAGGCACTTCCAAACAAGATGTCACTGTCGTGGGACATGCTGCTCAGCTGCGACTTGGTTTTGATGAGGAACTGGGTCCTCCGGAACATCACCCTTTCTTGCTCCTGCTTGAGCTCCAGGTAGGAGCGGGAGAAGGTGTGGAAGATGGAGGTCACGGGGAAGGCCATGAGGAGGATGCCGCTGAGGATGCTGCTGAGCGCCACCACCTGGCCAGGCGTGCTCCTGGGTACCATGTCGCCATAGCCCACAGTTGTCATGGTGATGACGGCCCACCAGTAGCAGGCAGGGATGCTGGTGAACTCGGGGCTATCGGCCATCTCGTTCTCGATGACGTAGAGGAGGGGGGCAAAGAGGGCGATGGCCACGCAGAGGAAGAGCAGCAGGAGGCCGAACTCGCGGGTGCAGCGGCGGGCCGTGAGCCCCAGCGTCTGCAGCCCCAGCGAGTGGCGGGCCAGGCGCATGACGTACAGGATACGCAGCGCCCGCAGGACGCGCAGCACCAGCCCCACCTTGTCCAGGTAGCTGTTGCCTGTGCCGGGCTTGCGGCGGTCCGCGGCGGCGCCGTCCACCAGCAGGGTGATGTAGTAGGGCAGGATGGCCACCATGTCAATCAGCGTCAGCGGGCTCCTTAGGAAGGCAAACTTGCTGGGCGCCTGGATGAGACGCAGGAGGAACTCGAGGGAGAACCAGCCCACACACACGGACTCCACGATGAAGATGTTGCGGCACATCTGGGAGCACTGGCCCTGGGAGAGAGGGGAGAGGTCAGCGGTCCCACCAGCAAGGGGCACGGGGCTCTGTCCTGGCTGGGCTACCCGGGTGAAGGGTGGTCTGGGCATGTGCCTGTCCGTGTCCTGCGGCCCCGAGTCCTCTTTCTCTGGCTATGCTCACTCCCTGGTTGATCCCGTGCAGACCTAGGGCCTGAAGTACCATCTCAACACTGACCATTCCTAATCTCTCTCTAGCCCAGACCTCGCCCCTGAAGTCCAGCCCCCAGACGGGCTGCCTCCTGGGATGTCTGGTAGGTGTCTCAAACTCATCATGTCCCGAAACGGGCTCCTGATTTCTTTCTTCTTAAAATTTATTTTTATTGAGATGTAACTGACATACAACATGGTGTACAAATTTAAGGTGTACAATGAGTTGATACATGTATATATTGCAGTATGAATAATTATCGTTCCGTTTATTGTGTTGAGAACATTTACGATCTAGTCTCTTTGGGCTCCTGATTGCCTGCACACCTGCCCACTGTGGATTCCCTTCTTAGCGATCAGCATTCCCATTTTTCCGGGTGCTCAGGACAGACTTGGCCTCATCCTGACGCCTCCCCTGTAATCCTCATGAAATCCCACTGGTGCTTCGTTTAAAATGATTCCAGAGTCAAAGCACTTCTCACTCTGTCCACTGCCCCCCCTGGGTCCAGCCACCGCCCTCTCTGACTGGCACAGTTGCAGGCACCTCCTCCCTGGGCTTCCTGGTCCCTGCAGTCCACTTCGCACACACGGCCAGAGGGACTCCGAACATGAATCGGATGCTGTCCCTCCTTGCTGAGCATCCTCCATGGCTCAGAGAGATAGCTCAAGTCCCCCAGGGGCACAGGTGGCCAAGCCACCACCTCTCCCACTTCCTTGCCCCCTCCCTGTCTCGCTCACCTGCTCCAGCCCCACAGGCCTCCTCACTGCTCCTCCAACACCCCAGGCTCACCCCCAGCTCAGCGTTGACTTTTCTTGACTTTCCCTGCAGGATTCCTCTTCCCCCAGACACCCGTATCGCTCTGCCCTCCCTTCCTCCAGCTCTTTACTTCCATATCACCTCCCCAGGGAGGGCTTTTGGGACCTGCCCTGTTTAAAAGCCCTCCCCCCTTTGTCCGGTACCCCGATTCCCCTTGCTCTATTTGATCGTAATGCTCATCATCTTTTAATATGCTTAATAAGTTACTTATTTACCATGTTTATCATCTGTCTCAGCCCTGCCTGCCTGCCCCCCTGCCCCAGGAGACTGTAGCCCCACAGGGCAGGACAGTTTGTGTATTGTTCACTCTCAGGACCCCAGTGCCTGGAAAGGCCCAGCACGCACCCAGTGATCCATTCATATTTGTTACCAGGATGGACGGAAGAGCCCTGGCCTGGTGTTTAGACGGGGTGTCAGATGAAGGCCAGGCAGGCAAAGGGAAAGCCGCGGAGGTGGCCCAGGTGGGGTGGAGGCCTGCTGGGGGGCGCAGCCATCTAGCTCGTCGCCCCCTGATGGCTGTCCCAGGAGAATTCGGTCTTGAGGCTGCCTCACCGAATTTTTTAAGAGAAGCTGGAAATTTGGAGTTTTACATGAAATCTCCTGGGTTTTAAATGTTGTGACAATTCAATACAAAGAAAGCACTCCATGGTTCACTCAAACACATCTGTGCCCTGTATCTGTCATGTGGGCTGCCAGCTGTTGCTCTGGTCTGCAATACAACTGGACGGTGGACCGTCCCCAGTGGGTTTGGACCTCAATCTCAAAGGGGCCTTTGGCAGAGAGGGAAGGCACAAATGGTTCTACCTGGGGCATCTTGTCGGTTCCCGGGCACAGCTGGGTTCTACCAGACCTGCTCTGCTAGGCTTTTCTCTAGGAATATGTGAGAGGCTGGAGAGATGAACTAGTACTGGGTGAGGCTTTGAGATCTCAGACCTCTGGGACAGGAAGCCCCCACCTCTGGGAAGCCTTCCTGGAGTGCTTCCCCTCCAAGTATCCCCAGCACAGTTGGTGGTCCTCTCACAAGAGCCCCCTTGGCTTGTGTGTCATACTTATGGTCACGGGGCTGTCACCTAGACTTGAGCTTCCTGAATCTGGAGACTCACTCTGGTCATCCTGTCTGCCCTGTGGAGCCTGAATACAGTAGGCACTCAAACGTGTACTCAGGTGAAACAGTGAACCCCACTGGTCCCCCAAATGAAGCAGAAGAACAGCATTTTTACTGAGTCATGAAAAAGGCCGGGTATTTTTTTTAAAGCAAGTATCAGAAGTTGAATAAAACTGTGGCTTTGTTAGTATTTTCCTGATAAAATCAGTATTGTGTATGTTGGAGCCAAGAAGAAATCTACACTAAATACAGGTGCTTGCAGACAGGTCTCAAATGACGGGCATTTTCTCTTTTTTTGGTAGGCATGTATAATCGTCATAGTGAGCACTTCCTGCACACACGTCGCCAGGCAATGTTCCAGTCACTTCCCATAGACCCATTCACTGAACCCTCAAGTGCTGTGAGGTGAGCCTGTTCACAGCCTCTTGGACATGTAGGGAAACTGAGGCACAGAGACGTTAAGTAACTTGCCTACAGTTACACAGCCAGAGTGGACGAAGTGGGATTCAAATTCAGGCCGTCTGGCTCTAGCCCTGCCCCCTTCATCACTACCCCTTATGCTTCTCAAAAGTTCATTTTACTGGTTGAGTGCTGTTTTCTTAACACTGGTTTTAAAATTCAGTGTATTAAAAAAGAAGTGCCAGAAACTCCCTGCGAGTTATAAATGCAACAAAAAGTAGCAAGAAAACAAAAAATGCAACAAAAGTAGCAAAAAATTGCTACTTTTTCCATAATATATGTGTGTGGGAAAACCCTCACGTGGTGAGTGGTTCTAATGTTTGATCAGAGAGTTCATGTAAAGCCCCTAGCACATGCAGGGTACACAGCCAGTGCTCAATAAATGCTGGCTGGCATGATATTTATGTTGAGTTCCTACCGCCATACTACCTATTTCTCCAATGCCTACACAATTTGCACCATCTGAACCTTTTGGTCTGTCTTGAGACTTGCTTCCAGAACCCCTATGTATGGGGAAAGGGTCCCAACTCAAAGGCTGAGGGTCTCATACATAAGGAGGCTGAACTGTGGGGCTAGATGAGGTCTCAGGCTGCCACGTGGCACCCATGCTTCCATGTTTAAGAACCAGACTAGGGACTCGGTCAGACCTGGGTCTGGGCAAGCTGCTTTGCCTCAGTGTTCTCAGCTGTCAAGTGGGTGTGAGAACACCTCCCATACCAGGATGCTGGAAGATTCGCTGAGAAGATAAGATGCAGACAGAGTGGCAGCCCAGCCCTTGGCTCCTAGTAACAGCTGGCTAAGTGAGTGGTATCCCTGAGAATTGGACACACACCCCGTCAGGCCCTGGAATAAGCACTTTATGGGAATTCTCTTATTTAACAGAAAGAAATGCTCATTATTTGAGGTCATGTGCACACACACACATCTATCAATAAAACTCATATTCAGGACCCAAAAAAGCTTTCTGGGATATTTTCATGCAAGGGAATTAGCAAGGCTGAGAAAGGATGCAAGTTGGTGAAATAAATTTTGATGGTATACGTCATGTGCTTAGCTTGGGGCCAGGTACATCACATCATAAATCACATCATCCATCCATCCATCCAACAGGGAGTGGCTGAGTGCCTCCTCCCTGCTGGACAATGTTGGGGGGGAGGCAGGGCACAGCACAGACCTGCACAGGCATGGAGCTTGTGTTTGAACGTGGAGATGGGCAACACACATGTAAACACACTTATAAACAGATGTAAGCACAATGATGGACTGGGCTGCTGCTCAACCAGTGCACTCAGGGAAGACCTCCTGGAGGAGGTGACAGTGCAGGTGAGAAGGCTGTGCACTTCTGGGAGGAGAGTGGTCCTGGGCTCTTACCTTCTCCTCCTCCTCCCTCAGGCTGGGTAAGGTGCTGATGGAGAGGTTGACGGCGGTGACGGTGACAAAGAGCACCGACAGGCAGGCGAACACCTTGCCGGGCAGCCCTGAGTGCGGCCTCTCTACCATGTCGCGCAGTCTCCGCATGCAGCGGCCCAGGCGGCCCTCGCCCTCCGTGGGGCCCTCGCTGTCGTGGTCCTCGCTGTCCAGCGGGTCGTCCTCATCCTCCCGCTCCACCATCTCGGCGAACTCCTCGATCTTCTGCAGGTAGCGGCGCTTACAGCAGCCGTCCAGGTGGTCCTCGGCGATGCCCCAGTAGAGCAGCTCCTCCTGGAAGGACAGGGCGCACATCTCCCGCAGCAGCCGCAGCTTGCCGGCCCTCAGGAAGGTCAGGATGGTGCCGAAGGCCCCCGGGTTGCGGTCGAAGAAGAACTCGTTGCAGGTGACGTCGTAGTCATCGCACACGTTGAGGATGTCGTCGAAGTTGGTGCAGGCCTTGAGCTGGCCCAGCCGCGTTAGCGGGAACTCCTCCAGCGTGGTCCAGGGCAGCGAGTACTTGATGCCGCCCACGTTGATGATGATCTGGCGCCTGCGGTCCTCTGGCTGGCCGCCCTGGCGGGGCTCGTCTTGTGGCCGCAGCCGCTGGGCTCGGCGGTAAAAGACGCCCTTGAGTGATTGGCTTTGGGGGAAGAAGGCCGGGTGGAAGGAGGCGTCGGAGGTGCAGCTCAGCGCGCTGTAGTCGTAATCAGAATTGTCTCCCGGTAAGAGGGTCATTTTGGGCCTTCACATCCCTCTCGGGCCTGGGGGGAGAGGGGAGGAAAGACCCACAGTGACTCCTGAGTCTCCCGGATGATGCTGATTCTGCAGATATTTGCTGATATGGACTGAATTGTGTTACCCAAATTCACAGGGGGAAGCCCTAACCTCCAATGGGTTGGTATTAGGAGGTGGGGCCTTTGGGGGGTGATTAGGTTTAGATGAAGTCATGAGGGTGGAGCCCCCGTGGTGGGATTAGTGCCCTTATAAGTAGAGGAAGAGACACTAGAGGTCCCATGTGAGGGCACAGTGAGAAGGTAGCCACCTGCAAGTCAGGAAGAGAGCCCCCATCAGAACCCGACCATGCTGGCACCCTGATCTCAGACTCCCAGCCTCCAGAGCTGTGAGTAATAAATGTCTGTCTGCTGTTGTGGTTACAAGCATAGATTTTGGAGCCACGCGGCCTGGGCAAGTTACTCGACCTCAATGTGTTTCAATTCCTCATCTGTAAAATGGGTGTGACCATATGATCTACTTCACAGTATTACTGAGAGGATTCAATGAATTATGTACTGTCTAAGACCACTTACTACAGTGCCTGGGACATGGTAGGTACTCAATACTTGCTGTCTACTATTATTTTAAAAATTATTTTATTTATTTTTTGGCCATACAATGTGGCTTGCAGGATCTCAGCTCCCTAACCAGGGATTGAACCCGGGCCATGGCAGTGAAAACCTGGAATCCTAACCAGTAGGCCACCAGAGAACTCCCACTGTCTACTATTATTAGTATTTAACTCAAACAGACACCTTGTATTCCTTCCATACATGGAAAACTGGTATCACTTGCCATAAATCAGGGTCAATGTCCAAAAAATGCACAGTTATCACAACGGTGCCATGTTTGCTCATATATCAGTAAACACCATCGTAAGGATACAGGAATGAATCGGACAGGCATGCTCACTCCTCCAGAAAGCCCTCCTTGGCTCTTCCAGCTAAATCGAATGTCAGCCCCCCTTCCACCATTTATCTTCACTGCACTTGTCACCTGTTTTCGAATGATCTGTGTGCAAGCCTGGCTCCTTTAGTAGACCGCTTGCTCCCTGGGGGAAGAGTGTGCTTTACTCGTCTCTGAATCCCTGTGCCCAGCAGTGTAAAAGCTCCAAGAAATGCTTAACAAATGATTACGTTTCCTGTTGGTGAGGCCAACACGATGAGGGCACTTCTGAGAAACTGAGGTCAAAATCTCAGCTTCTATAGACTTCTTCCTTCCCAACCCTCAAAGCTAAGGGTTTGTGCCACTAGAATGAGATCGCTTATTCATTCATAGCTCATGGGCTGCATTTGGTTCACAAATATTTTGCCTGGCTTGGAGAAGATTTTGAAAATGGAGACATTTCCTGTAAAAATTCGTATATCTTGGTTTCTTTTGAAAAATCAGACTATCTGGTAATGTCTGGCCCAAATTCCAGCTGAGAAATGACTGCCCCATTTAGGCAGGGCATGAACGCTACAATACACCACAGTCCCTACCCCTCCCTGTTGTCTTTCTAACACCCACTTTACTTCTCTCATGTATGTTTCCTTCCTGGCCCCTGTAGGCATTTGAGTCTGAGACCCCTACATGACAGCAACAGAGCTCTCCAGAATTCAGCTGATCCAGGGAAAAGTAGTAAGAGTCTAATACTTTGCTTTTAAAAATCACCATTCCTCTCCCCAGCTCAATTCCCCACGGATGCAAGTGGTACCAGCAAAGCCTATCAATTACAAATGGAAACTATTTCCGATACCTGAGTGTCCATCTGTGCTATGGACATGTTCAGGGGAAACACACGCGGGTACACACACATACACGCAGCCCTGCATGGATGAGAAGCAGTGCTTAACAGGAGCCACGGCGGTTCCCACATCTGAAAGGGGTGCCTTCCTAACAAATTCTTTCACAAAAGCAAATCCTCACGCCACTCATTTATCTTTGGGGCAAGCTATAGTTTCACAGATCAGGTTTTGGAAAACTAGGGTACACCCGTGTTTGAAAAAAATGATTTGATTTTAAAGAGTTGAGTGTTTTTAACTTCACCTAAAATTGGAACTCATCTCCTCAGGCAAAGCCTGCCAGAATCCCTTGAAGGGGAAAGATCGCTTTTAAGTGGGACCGCTTTTCAGCTCTGCTGCATTCTCTTTGCCACCAAAGACAAGAGGGAAAACGACATTCTGTTTGGCAAGAATAGTGATGAATGTAAAGGAATATTCCTCTCATCCTGCAAGCCCTGGAGAGCTCTTGTGAAACCCCACATCTGTAATCACTTCTCTTCTTGCAGAATTTCTTCTTTCAACCCTCCTCAATTTCCCTCCAGCAGAAAGCTCCCCCAATGAACGATTCCTCGTTTTTTTTCTCTCATGACCCAAGTCAATTGTGAGTTAAAGCCTCAGCCTCCTATGTGGAAAGTTGTCCTGTCTCAGAGACTTGTTAGTATGGAGAGGAGAGAAAAAACATGCTTCGTTCAGGCTGCTTGTATGCAGAGGGCCAGAGGGCCCTGGGGAGGCCCAGATGCTGGAATTTGCTAAGCGAGGGGTGGGCACACTTCTCCTGCGCCTTTAGTCTTGGGGTTACCCAGTCTGATGGGTGTGGGGCGACAGTTCTGCACGCTAGAGTCTCGGGTGAGGATCATAGCTCAAACAGGCTCCAAAGTCCTGCTTCTGGAATATAATGCTTCTTTTCACCCAGCCTGATACCCTCACAAAAAGGCTGATCTTTTAAAATTACCCTACAGTGTTAGGTCTGTCAGTTCTCGAGCATGGTGAAATTCAATGATTTTGCCTCTTAGGGTCTATATGTGTACTTGGGAAGAGGAAGCCATTTGAAAAAGGGGCTCCGATGGTGGGCATGAGGAGGAGGAGTCCTGAGGGAGCCGTCATGCATTCAGTCAACACTTATCATGTGTCGGACTGGGCTAGGTCTGGAGGCACAGCAGAGGACAAGACGGACCCAGCCCTGTCCTCACGGAGGTGATGTTCTAGTGGGGGAGACAGTCTCTAAATAAGTACACAGGCTGTAGTGGGTGTTGTGATGAAAACAGAACAAGGTGACAGATGGGAAATGACTGGGGGTCAATGTTAGCTGGAGGGCTAACCCAGGAGGGCTTCTCGGAGGAGGGGACCCTGGGGGCAGAGCCAGCCCTGGGAGGACCTGGGGGAGGGTGTCTCAGGTGGTGGGAACGGGAAGAGCCTGCTCCCCGACCTGGGGATGGGCTTGGATGGTCAAAGACCAAAGTGAAGCCCGAGTGGCTGGGCAGAGTGAGTGAGGGGAAGGTAGGAGAAGATGTGTGGGGGCATCGGCAGGCATCAGACGGAGCTGGGGTTTATTCCTCGTGGGCGAGGCATCCTCAGGAGAAGATTCAGGCTGGGTTGGGGACAGCAGGCTGAAAGCCCCTGTAGTCATTCTGGAAAGAGACCATCGAGGTTTGGATCAGTGGAGGGCTCTGGAGAATTGGATGGATTTGGGGTGGACTTTGGTGGAAGAGCTGACAGGACCTGCTGCAGGACTGGAGTGTGGTGAGGGGGAAAGACTAGGCTGCAGGATGATTCCAGTGGTGCCATTCACCCAGGTGACCGATAGGTGGTGCTGTGATGAGGCCTGAGTTAGAGGCAGCCTTTCCTGGCTGTGGGATGATGGACAGGAGAGGGTGTGGGCAAATCAGGGAGAGAGAGCAGGGATGGGGGCCTCGCACATGGATGGATGGGTGGTGTCAGACCACCAAAGCTGACCTGATGATCATGTGTGGTCGGGGAGGGGATGGTATTAGCTGGTAGCTTTGACCTGGCTGGGCTGAGGTGGGCAGGAGGGCCAGGCTAGCAGAGATATGGCGAGGCGCAGAAGCCGGTATTCCCTGTGCTCAGTGCCCGCCGCCCAGCACCCACTTCCCTGCTGAAGCTGCACTCCACCCCAGGCCCGAGTGGTCAGTGTGGGTAGACACCACTAGGGGGGCTCTGGTAGACAGAATAATCCCCCCAATTCCCACCCTGCCCCGCCCAAAAGATGTCCGTGTCCTTATCCAAACCCCTAGAACCCCTGAATATGTTAGGTTATGTGGCAAGCAGGAATCAAGCTTACAGATGGAAATAAGGTTGCTAATCGGTTTCCTTTGAGGTGGGAAGATTTTCCTGGAGTCTCTGGGGCCTCCATGCAACCACAAGAGTCCTTAAAAGATGGCAGAGGGAGGTAGGAGGGTGCATCAGAGTGATGCAACACTGTGAGAAAGACCCGACTGGCCAATGCTGGCTTTGAAGATGGAAGGGGCCACGGGCCAAGGAAAGCAGGCAGCCTCTGGAAGCCAACACAGGCAAAGAATGGACTCTCCCCTAGACCCTCCAGAAAGCAACGCAGCCTGCCCACACCTTTATTTTAGTCCTGTAATGCCCATTTGATACCTCTCTTCTCCAGAAGTGTGAGGTAGTAAGTTCGTGGTTTTTAAAATTTAATTAATTTTTTTTGGAGTATAGTTGATTTACAATGCTGTGAAGTTCCTGTTGTTTTAAACCACTCAGTTTGTGGTGATCTGTTACAGCAGCAATAGGAGACAAATACAGGGGGTGTTGAGAAAAAGCTGGTTAGACTCCAGCTTGGGGGGCAGCTTGCTGACTACCCCAAGACGGGGAAGCAGAAGAGCCCACTAGCTCTGAAGTCTGAACATCTGGGTTCAAGCCCAGTCACTCTGTGACTTTGGAAAAGTCATGTCCTGCCTCTGAGATGCAGTTTCCTTCTCTGTAAAATGGGACTATGAGTTGCTCCAACCTCCCTGAGTTATGCTGAGGACTAAAGCAGATTTCACGGGTGATGTGCTTGGCCCAATGCCTGACACCCTGTGGACCCTCAGTGGGCCTGCTGTATTATTATTAGCTATGAGGGAGGTTTGTCGTCCTCCCCCTCCAGCAGCCAGCTGCGACTCCTTCCTTGACCTGATCAAACAGGACTGGAACCCAGCATTGTCTGACCCCCAGAGCCCGTTGCTGGAGGGAGTGCAGTCTGGTATAGCCTCTGGGAAAGCCATCAGGGGTACTGAGGGGAATGTACCTTATGACGCAGGAAACCCACTCTTTGGTATATTGCCCAGACCTGGGTCCACAGGGGTTGTGATAGACATTGTCTGTAATATATTATTTACACTCAAATAGTTGACTCAGCATCTGCTTCTGGGGACTCATATCTAAGCGAGGAACACGGCACGAGAACGTGCAGCTTGCGTCGCTTTGGTGCTAGGAGGCCTCCCAGTGCCCCTCCCAGGGGGGAAGTGAACAAGTGATGCAGATGGCGGATGCCTGGAGGTTGCACAGGAATTAGAAGCAACGGACTAGATGTAGGTTTAGCAACACATTTAGATCTCAAAAACATGGTGCCGAGTGGAAAAAGAAACAGAAGTTTATAGCACTATGCTATTTATGTAAATGAACACACACACAACATTACATATTTTACGAAGACTTGAGCACATGTAAGGACCTCTGTCAACCACAGGGAGGGTGCCCGGGAGGGCAGGGGGAGGGGAATAAGTGTGGGGATTGGGATGAAGGGAACAGTGACTAAGGTGGCCTGGCACGGACCAGTGATGAAGAGCGGTATGAAGTAGAGTGTGGTTAGCACAACCCTGCATTTTAATCCAGGTTTTAGAAAAAAGAAGAAGAATACGAAAAAAATCAAGCCACTGCGTTCGGAATCTCCCTGGACTCAGTAGAGTTAGACTCCCAGGCCCCTCCCCAGAGCCTCTCCATCAGAATCCCCAAGGGGGAGGCCCAGGAATTGGCATTTTCGAAGGCTCCCTGAGAGCCTGCTGACGTTTGAGAGAGAGAAAAGGGAGGGGGCCAGGAAAGCCTGCAGACCCTCTAGCTGCTCTGGGCTTTGGCAGGAAGCCCCCTGCCCAACTGCTCAACCTCCTTGGGGTTCTGGAAGCCTCTGTGGATCCCACGCTAGGGGAGCTTCACTGGAGAAGTGGAGACGCTCTGTTTAGAGAGAAAAACCTTCTGCACTGCCTTGATCAAATGCCCCTTTGTGAGCCCACAGATCCGATGACACTCCCCATGCAATTTCTTTTCCTTCTTCCTGGGAGAAAGATGACGTTCACGAGCTATGATGGAGGGCTGAGTATACATTTCCAAAGAGAAGTGAGCATTGAAGCCAGGAGGAGTTCTGAGGGGCAGCCCCCCCAACACACCGTGAGGCTGCTCTGTGGTCAGCGTCTGACTGAGGGTGGGGTGCAGGGCCTGGGGGGTAGGACTCAGGCGTGGGGAGCAGGATGGGAGGAAGGTCTAAGTCAGGCTTGCCTCGCTGTTACTACTGCTTTTGTTCATACCCACTCGGCCTGATACAGCCGTCTGCACCTACTGAGGCGCCGGCCCTGTTCTGGGCCTGTTTCCCCCTATAAAGTGGGGACAAAGTGTGCCAACCTTACTGGGCTGTTATGAGGATGTGGTGAATGGAGGTTTGCTGCAGGTATGATCACTGTCACTTGATCTCTCATCCCCAGGGCCACATCCCATCAAGGACAGGAAGGATTCCACAAACTGTTATGTGCTGATCCCAACTGCTAAGACACCTCTTGGGTCTCTCCAGGGTTTTGACCAACTGCTGTCCTCTCTCGTCTCCACTCTTCCAGTCCTAGGCCTGTCCCTCTTCTGAGCAGGAGGGGGCAATGCAGAGAGAGCACCAACCACTCACAGTGCTGTAGCAACACACATCACAGCCTCCCATAATCACACACTAGGCGCCAGGCGCTGTGAAGAGTCTTAACTGTGCGAGCCCACGTCCTTCCCTAAGAGGCAGGTGTTACTATCAACACCCCCATTTTACAGATGAGGAAACTGAGGCTTTGAGAAGTGAAAACTCATGACTCTGGTGATGAAACCAGACTCCAGCTAGGTCTGTGGGATTCTGAGCAAACCTCTCTGACTCTGCATTTTACTGGGCCCCTGCATTGCTCATTCCTGGTGGAGTGGGGAGGGTGTCCAGCACCAGAAGCAAGCCAGGGACGGGGTCTCTCGTCTCTGTTTTCTATGCACAAGCTTTTGAAAAGTCTTTGCGGATGGGGAGAAGCAGGCAACTGCCCATAGCTGGGGAGCCGTCTTTATTCCTACTGCGTATTTGTACAAGAGCAGAGTAGGAAATCAACAAAACTCCTGCTTGCGTCAAGTTCCCAGTTGCCATTTTGGTCTCGGGGCAGAACTCCTATGGTGTAGACAGGCACCAGCCAGGGGTGAGGGTGTGGCCTCTGGACCACGCTGCCTGGCTCACCATTTACCACCTGTGCAGCCTTCTGCAAATAACTTCACCTCTCTGTGCCTGAGTGTCCTCAGCTGTAAAGTGGGGGTAATCATCGCGCTCTCCTCCTAAGCGCTTGGAGCCATGCCTGGCACATGAGAAGGGCTCTGTGCTGGCTAGAATGGCTTCTGCACAGCACGCCTGGCACCTCCCCTGCCCGCTCCTCCCCTTGCATTTCCTCTCTCAGAGGAGGAATGTGAAGCAGACAACTCCTTCCCGAGGGCTGGACCTCAGTGCCGGCTCTCCATCTCACCTGGCGCTGAGGTCAGGTCACTCGCTTGGCTGGGCCTCAGTTTCCCCGTCAGCAATGTAAACTGGTGAGGCGCGTTCCTGTGCTTGGCAGAACAGTTGCCTCCCAAAGATGCCCATGTCCCAAGCCCTGGATGGAACCTGTGAATATGTTACCTACCATGGCAAAAGGGATTACGCTGCTGTGATTAAACTGAGGGCCTTGAGATGGGGAGATGACCCTGGATCGACTGGTGGGCCCAATGTCACACAAGGGTCCTTATAAGAGGGAGGCAGGAGGATCAGAGTCAGAGGAAGAGATGTGATGACAGAAGCAGAGGTTGGAATGATGCGAGCCAGGAGCCGAGGCAGGCAGCCTCCAGCAGCTGGGAAAGGCAGAAACGGATTCTCCCCCGAGAAGGAACACAGCTCTGCTGACCCCTTGATGTTAGCCCAATGAGACCCATTTGGACTTCTGATCCCCCCAAACTGTAAGATAAGAAATTTGTTGCTTTCGGCCACCAAATGGGTGGTAATAGGTGGCAGTAAGAAATGAACCAAGTACAATGCAACTCTCTTAAAAAAAAAAAAAAAAAGTTTTTCCTGAGCTCCTCGGTCTTTGGTTTCTTTCTGCCCATCCCGCTCCACACCTGCCAACTTGTGTGATCCCCTGACCCTGATCGGGTGTCGAGGGCACCCCACTGATCTCTCCATGCAGCCCTTCCCCTGCCTGTGCAGCTTCATCGGTCAGGGTTAGGGCTCCTGGCTGGGCTGACTCAGAGGTGGGTCACGCCGCATTAATCCTCAATTAAAACGTTAATCAAAACAGATCCAGCCATTAGGCTGGCCCAGGTCCTGGCATGCTGGACCTCTGTGCGATGCTGTGCCCGCGTGGGGCGATCCATCTTCCTTGGCTTCCTCCTGTCTTCCCTCGTTACAGTCCAACCATGCTGGACCTCAGCCCTGCTTCCTGCGAGCTGGGGCCCAAGTCACTGGGGTGGGGGGGATATTTGCTGGGAGCTGGGCTCTTTCCTCCACCCCGCCACCCCCAAAGACAGAACATGCCGGAGACACCCCTCCCCCCAGACAGAGGCAGCCTCTGGAGCCTCCCTGCTCTGCTTCTGGCAAAATAACAGTTTGCCTTCTACCAGGAGGGGCTTTGGGGTGGGAGCCGGAAGGCCCATTTCTCTTTGCCTCCTTGCAGCCCCCCAATTTGGGAACACAGGCGTAAGCAGAGGCACAGTCTTGGAGAGCCGTGAGGACCTTGGGGCAGCAGGAAGGGGACACCAGCTTAAACAATCCCTCGTTTCTTATTCCTTAGCAAGTGTTGAGGCCGCGTGTCCGTGGTCAGCTGCGGCAGGGAAGGGAGGAAGGAACGAGGGAGAGCATGGTGTGCCCGCCCGCCTGGGGAGACGCAGGTGTGAGGCTGTGACCACAGGGCAGGGGAAGGGCTGAGGCACCATTCGGATCCTATCTGGAGCACATTCACTCCAGGTTCTGACTTTGTCAGTCAAATACTGGCTGCTATGGAACAAAAATGGCCACCAGGGATTGATTGCTTGCAGCTAGACTTTCTTGCCTCCCCCTTTATATTAATTCTCTTTAGAGTGGCTTCTCCAGCCGCCATTTTCCACCCAGGGGCTCCATCTCTGTGTTTAATGAGCCAACCAAGAGTGGATTCCCAGACCCTATATCTTTGGCAACCGGAAATGTTGACTCTTCCTCACATATTCGGAAGGGGGATATGGAGAAAAGACGGCCCAGTCAAGACACCTTTTAGGGGTCCAGGGGGTTAATTCCTTAGTCTCGGTTTGAGTCTCTCAGTCCTACATCCAGGACACATCTCTCTGCTCTTCTGTTCCCTGGGGCATCTCCCTCATCTCTTGCCACAGCCCGGCTGTGTGGCTGGTGCAGATAATTCAGAATGGCAGTGGGACAGGAGCTTAGCCCCCAGATCTGCCCCAATCAGACTCCAGGACTCCCCCAGCCTGGGTTCTCAAGGCTTGGGACAGGAATCAGGGCTGTCTTGTTTCTAGCACACTCACAGTCCCCTGTGGGTTTGGAGTGGGTCCCATGACAGACATCTTTCCACTGGAATGGGCTGGCTTAGGGAATGACTGGTGAGGGCAATCCCCAGGGGCCATCCTCACCTGTCTTTCAGACACACCCTCCCTCCCTCCCTCCCTCCCTGCTCGACAGGTGCCTCTGCGGAGCTCCAAGACAGAGGACACAGGGTCAAGCTCAGGTCTGACAGGTTCTGAGAACTCCACTCAAGAAAGCCAGCACGTCCTGGTTACCTGCCCCTCCCCTGGCTCCAGCACTGGGGCTGGAGGCTCCAGCAGTGCCAAATCTGTCTTGGAAA
>NW_020173687.1:10489798-10491214 GCF_003031525.2 Neophocaena asiaeorientalis asiaeorientalis | reverse complement strand
CTGAATGCAGTCATGTGTGTGGGTATCAAACACACCCTAGTGAATAAACCTCTGCTTAGATTCATAGAGTCAGAAGCAGCCCCTTCCCCCTTAACACACACACAATGAATCAGAGCAGTTCCTGCTCCCTTCTCCCATCTCCCCTGCATTTGTCTTGAGGGGTCAGCAAACGGGGTCTCTGTGTCCGTCTCGTTCTCCTTGGTGACTTTGGTGCCTGGCACCCTGTATGTGCTTAAGAAGAGCAAGCGCTTAAGAAAATGCCTGCGGAATGGACAACTTAACTAATACACCCCATTGGTGGGAGCCTCCCTTCATCGGTATGGTTAGATCAGTGTTTCTCAGCCCCCCTCCCCACTACCACCCTCCCCTAAAGAGCTTTTTAAAGACCTTTTCTTCTTATCCAACAACCTATTCCAGCCTCCCCCCGCTCCTCCTTGAGAATGAATGCAGTAGGCGAACCAAGGAAAGGCTGTTCTGCAACCTGTCCAGTGACATTCTGCCTACACACATGGGGAGGGGGATGTTTTCCAAGCTGCAAGCAGGCTTCCATCCTCTCCTGCCCTCATCCCATCCCTCTCCTTCACGGTTCTCTCCTCAGCCCAGTGCCTCAATAACTGTTAAATGAATGAAATAATTAACGTTGGGCACTTGGCATGGTGAGCTGTGCGTAGTAGGTGCTCAACCAATCTTTGTCCAATCCATGAATGAACTTCTCTCTTTTCCTTCCTCATCCGAAGACTCCAATCCATCCAGGCTGAGCCCCTTCTTGGTAGGGAGCCCCGGAGGCTGAGGAGTCCCCAGGGCCCAGCACACAGTGGGCGCTCAATAAAAGCTTGTGGCGTTAATGAGTGACTCAATAAAGCCCACTGACAGGATGCTCCCTTCGGAGCGGTGCCTAAGGATGGAGTGAATGAGCGAGTGACAGACGCCCCCCTACCACCTCCCCCCAACACTCCCTCTTCCCTGGATCCTCCCGCGAGACGCCGAGAAACCTCTGCCACAGCCGGGATGTACCCCCCCCCTTCCCTGTCACTTCGCACCCCGGGGACCCCAGGGAAGAAAAGAAGCTGGACCCGCACCATGACCGTGGCAAGCGAGCTCCACCCCACTGCCCGCAGCTGCTCCCGGATCCTCTGTCGTCCCGGCCGCCCCCCTCAGTGGTTTTCGGGGTCCCCTCTGGGGCGCCGGGGCCACGGCCACGTGCATCTCCCCCTACCGGAGCCCGAGTCCGCCAGTCCGGCGGTGCTCGGAGAGGCTGCAGCGCGCCAAGTTCCCACCTCAAGTTCGCGGCACAGCGTCCCCACCGCGGAGTTGGCCGGGCCGCGGCTCGCCGGCGGGTCCCGGCGAGGACACGACCAGGGGCTGGAAGCCACCCGCGCCACCTCCCGGAGCCGCCGGCAAACTTCGGCCCGCGGG
>NW_020173687.1:10448184-10489772 GCF_003031525.2 Neophocaena asiaeorientalis asiaeorientalis | reverse complement strand
TCCCGCCCGCGCCCCGCCGCCCGCCTGCCCTCGTGGTCCCCGCGCTCCGCTGCCCTTGGGAGGCACTCGCCCCGCAGCGCGCCAGCCTCCTGGGGTCAGGTGCTTCCCCCGGAGGTTCGAGTCCCCGCTGGCCCTGGACCCCTCGCGTCACTGCCCCAGGCGCCAACGTGCCACGTAAAGGCTCCACGCTCCGCTGCCCCGGGGCCGCACGCACCACGCGCCCGGTATTGTGCTTCTCCCTGGAGGTCCGAGTGCGCCGTTGCCCTTGGGCCCCTCGTGCCACTGCGGGCCAGGGAGTGCACGCGCCTTGCGGCGTCAACTTTTTAGGGACAGCACGTGCCGCGCCAGGTGCCTTTCCCTCCAAGTCCCTGTGCGCCAACAGCTCGGAGTCCGCGTGGCCCAGCTGCCAGCACCCCCAGCCGACGCGGGGCACTCGGACCGGGTCCTGGGGTCCCGAGCCGGCTGAGAGCGCCGCCTCGCCTCGGAACTGGTAGGAGTCGCGCCTTTGCTGGGGGTTGGTTTGGAGGGCTCTGCCCGAGAGAGGGCGCCACCGCAGAGCCGGCCTTTTAGGGTCGCTGGCCTCGCACCCCGTTTTCCTCTTTCCCTTCCAGTCTCTACCGCCCTTTCTCACCATCAGAGCACCCAGCAAGGCCGTGAAGAAACCCTGCCCTGAGCCCGGCCTGTGGCCTCCTCCTCAGGCGTGGGGAGCAGGCTCCGGAGCTGAGAGCGCTGCTCTTTCTGGGAGTGCGCGAAGAGGAATAGGGTTAGGGTGTCACGGCTCACCCGTGCCGCAGAGGCCACCGCCACAAGGAGCCGCCCCCAAGAACTCACTTTCTGTTGGGAGACAGGCTGAACCAGCAAAGCCGCTGAGGCGCAAGATGGGAGGCTGTGAGAAGGGCAGGGAGGAAGCCCGAGCAGGTGGTGGGGCTACAGAGTGAGGGGAGAGACCGCTTTAGCTAGACCTAGGGGGAGGCGACATTTACACTGAGCCCTGAACAAGGAGAAGCAGCCCATCTTTGGAAGATCTGGGAAGAGAGCTTTCCAGGTAGGTGGAACCGCAAAGACAATGGCCCCGAAGCCCAGGAGAGAGAGGTGTGTTTGAGGAGCAGCAGGGACACTAGAGAGGAGTATTGGGGGGCGTGTAGGAAAGGAGGTCTGCCTGGCTGTGTGGGCTTTGGTGCTCAGGTGGTCCCTGGAGTGCACTTTGAGAAACACAGCTCTATGTGGTGGATCAGGCCCCTGCCTTCCTCTCCCTTCTGAAAATCGGCGTTTATATCTTTTTTCCTGGCTTATTATCTGTCTCCCCACTAGACATCAAGCTCCATCAGGGCCAGGATTATGTGCTCTCCTCCTAGCATCTTCCACGCTGTCTGGCACAGACAGACCAGGCTTCTGAAATAGTTGTTGGAGGGATGCTTAGGACAGTCCCGTAGGATAGAGTTGATCCTCTCAGTGAGACATAGGCCTTGCTGAGGACCGCAGGATAAAG
This sequence comes from Neophocaena asiaeorientalis asiaeorientalis, assembly GCF_003031525.2. Taxonomy (NCBI): domain Eukaryota; kingdom Metazoa; phylum Chordata; class Mammalia; order Artiodactyla; family Phocoenidae; genus Neophocaena; species Neophocaena asiaeorientalis. Next base: position 10,488,283 of record NW_020173687.1, on the reverse strand, counting down.
ATGGAGAGTGGGAGTTCTCAAACTTAGTGTGCATGAGAATCCACTGGAGGGCTTGTTACAACCCAGGCGGTTTTAACAAGTGGTTTTGTTTCAGTGGGTTTGGGATGGGGCCTTTCAAACAAGTTCCCTGCTGCTGCTGCTGCTGCTGATGGGGTCGCTGCTGGTCTGGGGATCACGCTTTGAGAACCTCTGATGTTGAAGACTTGAAACTCAACCCAGCTGGGTCTGACTTCAAAGTTCATCTGTTGTGTAGGATCAGCTGGGCCTTATGCGCCCCTCCGTGGAGGCGCTGTCCCCATCAGAACGCTGTGAGTCGGAGGCAGATGTTGGGGTGACCTGTGGACAGAGGACCCGAGACACTGGTGGAGACCATGGTAAGAACAATTCCTCCCTCCCACCCCCCATCCACCCCACAGGCACAGACTCGCTTGCTGGGCCCAGGAGTTAAATTACTGCCTGATCTTATCCCTGACTTGTGCTAAACTATGGCCAATAAAATTCTTGTAAATCCTTTTAAGGAATTCCCTTGGCAGTTCCTCCCTCCCTTTGGAGCCTTCCAGATTTTCAGCTCTTCTTTTTGTATCTTCATTTTCCTCCTGAGAAGCATTCCTTCCCAAGCTGTTGTGTGGAAATGGACGTTGATGATGCCTGGAGAGTTTCCTGAAAAGATGGAAATGACCTGTGTTTGCTGAGCACCTACTAGGTGCCAGGGAGGTTGCTGGGTGATTTGTGGATGTCAGAGGCACAAACTGGGCCAGTCGGTGGGCTCTGGCTCGCAGACCTGCTTTATTTGGCCCTTCTGGGTTGACTTTTTTTTTTTTTTAATTTTGAATTAGTTGGCCAGCCTGTAAAAATCAGGAGATTTCACATAATTTGTTTTTCTTTTGAAACACTGGGAGGTCTGGCTGACATCCCCCATGAGAGCAGTGTGCTGGTGTTGGGTTGTGCCCTGCCCCCTTTGCCCATGGTTTGCCCCTCAGCCCCCATCATGTCCTTTAAGTTACCCCCGGACCCCTGGAAGCATGAGTTGCTATTGTCTCGTCTCAATAACTTGTCTAGGGCCACCCAGTAAATGGCAAAACTGGATCTGAATCCAGGCCTGGCTGACCTAAAAGCCCAAGCTTGTCACTAAAAAACAAGGTGCTATTAGAACCGGGGTCAGGAGGAAGATGTGGCGTCTCTGGCCCCAAGGAAATACCTTAAAAGGGAGTTACAGTCTGCGGTTTAAGGGTATGCTTTCCTTCCCATTCATAACCCACTGTCAGTAAGTCATAAAGTTCTGGGTTGTTTCTCCGTGGCAGAAAGGGTTACCCAGAGCTGTCCAAACTTTTTAATCCATCCTGCCTCTGGAGGTGAAAAGGCTAAGATTTACGAGACAATTGGTTAGATTAGGAGGCGGGTGTCTAGGAAGGGGGGTGGCGGGTGGAATTTTCTCCCTGAGCTCTCCTGGCAGGGGGTCGAGCTGGGTGCCCCTGGCACACAGCTTGTTGCAGGAAAAATGCTGCCCTGCAAGTTGGGGTGGGGATGGGGGTCGGGGTGGCATTCACCTGCCACCTCTCCCAGCACTCTGCCGCTTTTCTGTGCCTCAGACACCCCAAGCAAGCCACGTCCTGGGAATTCCCTGGAAGGGAATCTTTGAAGTTTCCTGAGTGATTCTAAAGTGCAGAGGTTGAGGGAGTTCCCTGGCAGTCCAATGGTTAGGACTCCGCGCTCTCACTGCCGAGGGCCCAGGTTCAGTCCCTTGTCGGGGAGCTAAGATCCTGGCGTGATCTTCCTATAGGTTTCCACACAACCATTTCCTCCGCGTCTTAGTCAGTTGTCACTTCGGGGCTCCTAGTCTAGGCTGGGATCAGGGTGCAGTGGAGGAGGTTGAGGCACACGAGGGTACAACTTTAAGTCTTTGTTTTAAAAGTTGCTGTGTTGCTTATCATGGATTTGTTTTGCACTGGTTTTGTTTTTTAAAAAATATTGCATCCAAAAAAATAAATATTGCATCAAAATGCTACTTACCTTGATTGCAGAGCTTTTTAGCCTCCTTACATTTTGCTCCTCGGGCGAGTGTGCCTCCCCTGCCTCCCCCTAGTCCCAGCTCTGCTCCTAGTCTAGAGTGTCCTGGAACGGGAGTCAGGAGAGCTGAGCTCTGGTCTAGCCTGTGCCCCTAGACTCGCTGTGTGACTGGACGCAAGTCCCCTAGGTGCCCTGAGCCTCTCAGCTGCACCATCTATCCAGGGAAGGGCTTAAAATAATAAGTTAGTTTATTTTGATTTTTTATAATACATTAATTCTAGAATGATCCGAGACACCCACTGGAGCTTTGATAGGTTGTGCATCGTGTCTATCTCCTGGGGGCTTTGGGATGTTGTAAGCCTCACTGACTCTGGTCTTTATGGGATGACACTGTCCTTTTCCTGACACCCCACGCGGGGTATTTCTCTGTACAAACACCAGGTCTTCATGGCTGCTGCGTGCAGTGAGCACTGATGCCTTTGCTCATTTTCCCTGAGGGAAATGTTCAGTTCTGGAAGTGTGGGCATGCACCCTGTTCTTTGATGTGTTGCTTCTTGTTCTTTGGTTTCATTCAGTGGATCATGTGACACTCATTCATTGCGGACCTTCTATACGCCCAGCACATAGAAGTCACCTTTCCAGCTTTAGAAGAGCTTAGTTGTAGTGAAGGAGGATGCACGTAAGCAGATCATGTGTTGAGCGAGGTCTGCATGGGGTAGAGGACTTCCAGCTAAGGCCACATCCAGGGAACTGGGCACCGTCTTTTCTCCTGGGAGGAGCCTGCATCCTTGGTGCTATCTCCAGGTGCCACCATCCCAGAGCAGTGTACAGTCACCTTCCTAGTAGAACCCTCTGGAGGGTGATGCTGTGTGACATTTTGCATCCGCACTCGAACAGGCAAAGCTCTGAGTTAGAGCTTTCAGTTCCTCCTCATTCCCCATCTCCCTCCATCCCTCCTCTGGACTGTGCTTTGTTCTTCAGTTTTTCCTGGTCCCACAGGCCCCAAAACCCATTTCAAAGCCCACCTCCTTCTTTTAGCTTTCCTCCACAGCTCCAGCCCTCAGGGGACTCTTCCCTTCACTCTTTTCCAAAGCCTTTATCAACTAATAGGAGCTCTGCCTGGAGCTTAATTAAGATCTGTCTCGAGTTCCTTGTGACTTCAGCCCAGCCAGGATTCTGATTCTTGCAGGGAGAGGGCAATTGCCCAACAGACAGTAACAGTTGGGAGGGCTCTGCCCCTCAAGTCAGTGGGTACAAACAGATGAATCTTGCTAGGACTTCCATATTTTAAAAATAATGAATTATGTGCCAGTATTTGAACATCAGGAGATCTCACATAAAAATCTGGATTGCTGGCTTCCCTGGAAAACTAAAAGATGTGTCAATCCTGGACCTATCTTCCTCCCTGGCAAAAATTGGCTAGAGCTGGTAGCAGCTTTTTCCTTCAGATGGGACATGGGTTCTCTAGTTTGCCACAGTCCTCACTACTCCTTGATGTCTAACACAGGGCTCCCTTTACTCATCTGTTTTACTTTCCTGGCCCCTGTAGGCATTTGAGATTTTAACCCTTGCTTTCAAACGTCTTTTCCTCTAAGAGGAGGGACAGTTCATCAGAGCTCTGTGCACTGGCAGAGGCTTAGCAAGGCTCAAAGGGAGGCTGGGTGTCATTGCTAAAGAGTGTTCGGTTGATGGGGGAGGGGAGAGTCAGGAGATTGTTTGCTATGAATCCAGGCTGTAGATTCTTAGTATCAGTGAGCTTAGATGGGTGTTAAACTTGGCTGGTACTATGTTGCTTTACCTGTACGTATAGAGACATATTTAACATGACTACAAAAGAATGTAAAAATTAAAGTAAACTAACTTATTGAGGGCACTTACTATGTGCCAGAAACTGTACTCAGATTTTTACATTGAATTCTCATAATAACCCTGCGTGGTCAGTACTATTGTTTCCCCCACTTTAGAGGCAAGGGGACGGGTAAGTAACTTGCTCAGGATGACACGGCCAGAAAACAGTGTCCACAGATGACCCTGGAACCTCGAGCTTAGTAGGACTGGAGACGCCGGTAGATGATGGTTTTTAAAAATCACTGTCTTCTCTATGTTGCCTCATTTCCTGGGATTGGAACCTGCAGGCCTCCTGCTGGAGGCTGTCAGCTTTGAGGCTCCTTTCCCTGGCACAGGGTTGGAGTTAGCCAGCCCTGCAGGTCAGTTCCTGGAGGCTCTTTGATCTGGAGAAATGCAGGAGGATAAGGCTTTACCGAGAGGAGGATGGGGTGGGGGTGGGGCAGGGGCCCTGTCAGCCCGGCCCAGGTCCCCTCAGACAGCCCCTGGATCCCAGAAACGCAGGCCCCACCAGCCGGCCCTGGGGCGTGAGCTCATTCCTCCAGTGTCCCCACATCCGAGGTCAGTGCCACGTTGCACCGCTCTCTGCATCCATCTTTCTGCAGTGGAGGATTTTAGTGCCCTTGTCGTTACTTTGCATTGCTTCTGGGCTGCGTTCCCTCTTATTTCATTTTCATCTGAAATCCTGAGCTCACCCTCCTTGGAGCTGATGGGACCATTTATTTCCAAGGTTGTAGCCAGTCGGAGGGCGGCCGACAGCTAAGCGGAGTACTCTGTCTGGGTTTTTGCCACCTTGTTTTGTTCCTGTAGACAGGGATGGGAGACAGGAGAACGTCTTCATTTTGCAGCAGCAAAGCTGTCAGAGCCTTAGAGCCTCAGTGCTTATCCCCTTTGCCCCAGAGGACACTGCCTTGGTGGACTCCGTCCCTCGGTCCTTTATCCTTTCGGACTCAAAAGCTTGGGAGAGCACAGCATGGGCTTTGCAAGTGTCCAGTCAGATACTCCTGGATTGTCATAGTTGCAATGGCTCCGAGAGACTGTTTTCAGACCTTCTCTCAGTGTTCTGATAATGAAACAAAGCCCAGAGAGGGCAAGAGATTTGTGGAGATTGCACAGCAAGTTGAGTGGCAGAGCAAGACTGACAGGCTCCAGCTCTTTTACGTTACAGGAGCCGGCCTCTTCAGAATCTCAGGCCAAACCTCAGGAGGTCCCTTCCCTGTGCACCAACCGTCTGGAAAGCTCTACCGCCAGCCCTTCATGGGGCACTCCTCCTATTCCTTTGGTTTGAGCTCAGAAGTTTCTTCCTCAGAGAGACTGCCTCTGAGGTCTTCCTCTGGAGCAACCCCTCTCCCACATCACATTCTTTCACAGCCTCTATTTTCTTGTCCTCAAGAGCTCTGGTCCTATCCCAGTTGATCTCCTATCAGAGTTTCATTTACATTTTTATTGTCTCTCCCACCAGAATGCAAGCTCCCTGGGGGCAGGGACCAGGTCTGTTGTCTGTTTTATTTACCACTCTCTCTCAAGCACCTGGCACACCAGGGGTGCTCCATAACTATATTTAGAACGAAGGAATAAACCTATGCAGGTGGATTTCAGGGACTTCAACTGATCCTTAAACAAAGGAGACCGTTTTCCGGAAGTGATGAAGATTTAAACATCTTTAAAGCGGAATCACTTTTATTTGCTTTAGGTTAAGATTTTATTTGTGGAAACAAAGTCCACTCCTAAAAATGCTTCAAGGGCATATATCTAGCCTCACTTTTATTGGTTCATTTGACACTATTCGCTCAGCTCCAGGTCTGTGCCACGCCCTGTGCAAGGTGCTGGGGGGTGCAGAGACAAGGAGAAGCCGGGATTCACCAGGATTCTTCTCAAACTGGCCTCCCCACAAAGGAGAAGCCACTGGTTCACGTGGTTGAAAAGTCAAGGGCTTGGTCTGCCTGACTCCAAAGCCCATGTTCTTTAAAAGCTACTTGAATAACGATGGTGTGATTTACATAGGGTGAAATGCTGCAGATCACAAGCGTGTGGTTTGATCCCATGTTCTTTAAAAGCTACTTGAATAACGATGGTGTGATTTACATAGGGTGAAATGCTGCAGATCACAAGCGTGTGGTTTGATCCGTCTTGACAGACGCGTGTACCTGCATAACTCACACACCTGTCAAGGAACGGCGTTTCCATCACCCCACGTAGTTCCCTCCCCTTTCCTGTCAGGCCCCCCTCCCCCAGACCTGCCATCCCAGAGGCCACCACTGTTCCCATTTCCTCCACTGTAGATTAGCTTTGTGTCTTGTGGAATTCCGTGTGAGTGGGACCATACGGAGTGTACTCTTCTGTGTCTGCCTTCTGTGGCTTAGCATGAAGTTCAGTGCTCAGCTTTGAACTTGGCGTGTTGCTGCAAATGTCACTCGTTCGTTCTTTTTCATTCCTGAGTAGCGTTCTGTTGCATGGATGCACCACATTTTGTTGCTCTGTTCCCCTGTTGATGGACATTCGGGTGTTCCCAGTTAGGGACTTCTGTGGATAAAGCTGCTATGAATGTTCTCGTACACGTCTTTCTGTGGACACGTGCACCCATTTTTAGTAGATTCCTAGCAGTGAACTTGCTGGGTGAAAAATCCCACATCCTCATTTACAATGCTAGACTGCCTCCCTGTGCTAGGGTCTTCTGTCTGGAGGTGTGACCCGGTTGTGAACTGTGTGAAGGCCCAGTGCATTATTATTTGAGGCACTCTGCTTAGTAGCTCGTCCACAGCTAGCTCTGATGAGTAGGTTGAGGGGTGAGTCTTTTTTGGATTGCTAGTTGTTTGGAGATAATCCTCCTGGGTGTCTTGTGTTTCTGCATGTCTTGTAAGCAGAGTCACAAACTGTTTTCCTTTAGACCACATTTTAGAGGATGTTTGTGTTGGGAAAAGTTTTGGAAGATAGAGATAGTGTTTCTTTCCGGAGCAAAGGACAAGCATGTTTACTGTCCATTAGAAAAGATTTAGGTTTCCAAATCTTATTCCAACTTTTAAATTCCTTTTTAAAGAAAGGAAATTCTGACAAGGGCTATGCCATAGATGAAGCTTGGGGGCATTATGCCAAGTGAAATATGCCAGCCACACACACAAAAACCCAAATACTATGTGATTCCACTTATATGAGGTACCTGGAGTGGTCAAATCCATAGAGACAGAAAGAAGAATGGTTGTTGCCAGGGGGGTTGGGTGGCGAGTGAGTGGGGAGATGTTTAAAGGGTATAGAGTTTTGGGAGATGGAGAAGTTCTGGGTATGGGTTGCATAGCAATGAGAATATTAACACTACTGAATGTACACTTGGAAATGGTTAAGATGGTAAATTTTATGTTACGCGTTTTTAATTTATTTTTGGCTGCATTTGGGTCTTCATTGTTGCGTGCAGGCTTTTCTCTAGTTGTGGTGAGCGGGGGCTACTCTTCTTTGCGGTGCGTGGGCTTCTCATTGCGGTGGCTTCTCTTTGCGGAGCACGGGCTCTAGGCGCGCAGGCTTCAGTAGTTATGGCGCGTGGGCTTCAGTAGTTGTGGCACGCAGGCTCAGTAGTTGTGGCGCACGGGCTTAGTTGCTCCGAGGCATGTGGGATCTTCGCGGACCAGGGCTCGACCCCGTGTTCCCTGCATCGGCAGGAGGATTCCTAACCACTGCGCCACCAGGGAAGTCCATATGTTGCATGTTTTAAACACACACAGACACACATGGATGAAAGATTTGGGTTTCCTAAGCTCAGGGTTCCTCTCCTGTAACGCAACTCACTGTATGTCTTTGCACTACCCAGTGGGAACTGGGGCTTGGGGAACTCATATGAGAAAATGTTGATCCTCTGGCTTGCAAGTAGGGCCAATCTCAGAACCTTCACAGTTCTTGACAAAAGTGATCTCTGTATTTTTTTCCTTGGGGCACTTTTGACAACAGTAAGTATAGTTCAAAACTTATCTTTAAAAATCTTGAAGTCCTTGTCTATGCCCTCTTGTTCACAGCTTTATTCCCAGGGGCTTGCACAGTGTACAGTGATACATAGAAAATGCTTAATAAATATTTGTAGAATGAATGACTGGATGGCTGAGTGAATGAACGCATGTTGCCTCGATTCCACCATCTCTTCCTCAAGAAGGGAACTTCGGGAATAGACGGCCTGGCTAATTGTCACAGCTCTTTGGAGGCCAGCTCCTGGGGAGCCACCTCTGCTTTGTGCCAGGCTGGCTGTCATCTTCCCCCCCATCACCTCCCCTGAGCTGCTCCCACACAAATGCTGCTGAGAGCACTTCAAGGGGGACGAAGCCCCACCTTTCTTGCTCTGCCAGATGTTTGCCTGTGATGGTCAAATATTGCCCTCTCTGTGTTACAGAAGAGGAAACAGAGGCTCACCAAAGTAAAGGTCTCATGTAACTGCCCTGCGCTTGGCCACTGGCTGGCCAGTCTCAGCTGGGTCCAGGCGCTGGGGCTTTTGCCTCCTTGTACTACTAGCAGCCCTCTGGACGTCAGGGAGGTGGGATGGGGGTGGAACTTAGAAGTATCTTGGGCTGTTGACAAGAGGGTCGACCCACCTGTTAGTGCTCGACAGAGTCCTGGTTTTAGGTGGGCATCACCCTTCTGGGGGATCCCTGGGGGCTTCTGGGCAGCTGCCAGGGGAAGGCCCTTGTCTGACTCTGAACTGGAGGCTGGTGGTCTGCAGGGGTGGGCTTGGCTTTCATGGCTCTCTTGAGACTGACTCAAATCCTAATCTTGGTCCTCCCAAGTCTGGTCCCTCAGTCTCCCAGTCTAGTCGAGTCCCCTCCAGCCACCCCTGGAATGGAGGGCTCCGGCAATTTCTCTGCTCTCTTTCCAGACCCTTATTATGGAGCACACTTAATGTTCATTCCCCTTGGGGCCTCCCATTTATTTTCAAGAGCTTCCTTTTGAAGTAAGAAAAAAAAAAGGAACCTTATCAATTTCTCCTTTTATTTCCCCTGAAACAGTTTTAATTCTCTTTCCCACAGTGCGGATCCTTCTGACTTATTGGGGCAGAGTCTTGGATGGGAAGGATGGGCAGAGAAGGCAACAAAAACATAAAGACATATTTCAAGAGAGTCTGTTGTAGCATTTAGAAATTGTAGGGTGGGTTTGGGGTAGACTGGGGCTCCCAGGTTAATGCTTTCTCGTCACTTCAGCTTACATGCCTGGTCAAGTTACTGCATATTTATTAAGCATCTACCGTATGCCAAACGCTTTGTTGACTCATGGACCCTGAATGCTTAAAAGCTATGCTTTCTTAGGGGTAAAGCGGTAGCTCTTGCCTTTAATTTCATAGGGACTGAAATGAAAAATCTTTCAGGGGAAAAGAAAAAAACATTAGCTGTCAGCAGTAGTAGTAGTTTGTGCATTCTTGGTCCACTCATTTACTCACCTTGAAAGAAACATTTATTGAGCACCTGCTATGATCCAAGCCTTCTACTGGCTCTTGGGGATATGGCTGTGGCCATGACAGGTAAGATCTCTGTCTCCATGCATTTTAAATATTAGTGTGAGGGAGAGGCAGTAAATAATAAACAAATACATATGGAATGATAGATAATGGTAAACGAAGGACAGCAGAGTAAAATGGTGAGGGTTCAAGAGCAGTGGGGGCAGCTCTGGGAAAGTCATGTCCCGGGCTGAGTGCACTCCGCTCACTCAGTATCACTCCTTGCAGAGCATAGGGCTGAGCCGCAGATCCTTTGTCCATAGCGTCTGTCCCTTGTGTTCCTTCTCTGCGAGTCAGGAGCTTGCCGTGCTGAACCATTGTCACCCTCGCCCCCTTCTCTTTGGCTCCTGCCCCACCTGCATTCTCCTAAATCCAGTCCATCCACTAGTGCCCTGGGCCACCCCTTGCTCATCTGCTCCAGCTGCCCTTGCCGTGGCTCCAACACACCAGGCATCTGGAACATTCTTCTTCCCCAAGCTATCTGCACGGCTTGATCATTTACTTGTTTTTAGGTCTTTGCTCAAAGGTCAGTGACCTTCATGGTGAAGTCTTTCCTGGTCACTCTGTTTAAAAGTACAGTTACCCCATCCCTACCCCTAGACCTCTCCATTCTCTATCCTGTTTCCTTTTCCTCCTTAGCTTTTGATTTGACATACTGTAGATTTTGATCATCTGGGATGAGGGAGGAAGCATTACCGGAATCCGAGGGAGAATGGAGACAGAGAGCTGTCTGGAGAGAACCAGTGACCTGCAGTTGAGGGACCAGGCAGCCTGATGAACTCGTCCTCTCCTCACTCCCTCTGGTCTTGCTAAGGCTCCCCATTGGCCACGCCCAATCAGAAGATGGAGGCAGGTACCTGTCAGCCTCTAAGGGCACAGAGAAGGGTGGAGAAAGTGATCTGGAGGCAAGTGGCCTTCAAACTCTTGTTTGGAGCCCTAGGCTTTTATTAAAGAGTTTGGGGGCCATCACAGTAGGCAAGGGTTGACCCAGTGGACAGCAACATTTCCACCAGTATGAGTGTGGAGAATTACAAGACCTGAATTTGAACTTCAGCTCTCCCACTGACCAGGTATGTGATTTTGGACAAATCACTGTGCCCTCTGCCTCATCTGTTAAATGCAGCTAAAAATCCCTGCTCTGCATCCCTGTGTGGGTGGTTGTGAAGTTTCAGTGAGGTTCAAGATGTGGAAACGCTTTGCAAATGGCAGAGTCTTGGACAAATTTGTTGCTTTCGTTTCAGCCACCAGCATGTTGCCTGCGTTGACTTGGGAATTCCAAGTCTAGATGCAAAATGGGTTACTGGTCACCGTGAGGACCTGGGAATGACAGATATTTTTAGCACAACTGATTCACTTCAATTGGTTTCTGATGGAAAAATCCACAAAATTCTTAAACTCCCAGGTGTGGGTAGTAGTTCTGTTACCCATCAGTATGCAGGATACCCAGTTTTTGCTGGGGACCTGTAGACAAGATCTTGACTCCAGCTTTTAATAAATGCTTCAGGCAGTGATCAGTTTATTTCCCTCCTCCCTCCCTCCCTCCAGCCAAAGGGAGCACCTCTCCGAGGGTGAGGGAAGGTGGCAGGGTGTGGTGTGCCAAGCAGCAGGAAGAGTGTAGGGAAGACTGCCCTCCCTCTTCCTTTGTTCCGGGACTCACATGCCAGGCTGTAGCAGCTCGGAGACACCCCACAGCCGGAGCCCTATAATTCCTGCTCCAAGGAGAGCAGAGAACATTGCTGTGGTTGCCAAGGCATTGAGATGCAGAGGGCGTGGCTCTTCAGCAATCTGGACCACTAGCCCAGCGTGAAGTTGGCTGGTGGGCACTACACGGCTAATTGCTGTGATTTGGCATTCAGTGCTGGGTACAGGCATTGTACCAAGCGCCGGGGTTAGAGGCGGTTCTCAGTCAGCCACCGCTGCCTGCTGTCAGTCTCCGGCTTTGATAATGATAATCGTGTCTGTTGCTGAGGGTGGGGAAGGAGGCCCTCTTTTTCTCCCTCTGTCAGCTTACTGAATCCATCCTCGTTTCCAGCGATGGGGTCTCATGGCTCAGCGGCCCGAACTCTAGCCTGGGCAAGGGAAATTTGAGTATTCGTCTCAGCTCTGTTACTCCCTCATTCCATCTTTGGGCGAGTTACTTCCTTTTCTGGCCCTCAGTTTACCTCTTAGTAAAATGAGGGTGTTGTACTGTGATACGTAAGGTTCCTTCCAGTTTGAATACCTTGCGTTTCGAGGCACGGCTTCCCAGCCCAGGCACTACAGGACACCTCGCGTTATTGTTCCTCGCTTTATTGTACTTCACAGGTATTGCGTGTTTTGCAAATTGAAGGTTTGAGGTCACCCTGTACCGAGCACATGTATCGGCTCCACTTTTCCAGTAGCACCTTTTCACCTCAGGTCTCTGGGTCACAGTTTGGTTATTCTAGCCACCTTTCAAACTTTTTCATTTCTGTTGTATTTGTCATGGTGATTTGTGATCAGTGATCTTCGATGTTACCACTGTTAATTGTTTTGGCGCACCACAAACGCTGCCCACGTAAGGTGAGGAACGTGCATTCTGACTGCTCCACCGACAGGCCGTCCCCCTCATCTCTCCCTCTGTCCAGCCTCTCTATTCCCTGAGACACAACAACATTGAAATCAGGCCAGTTAATAATCCAACTGTTCAAGTGGAAGGAATAGTTGCGTGATTCTCACTTTGAATCAAAACTAGATATGATGGGCTTCCCTGGTGGCGCAGTGGTTGGGAGTCCGCCTGCCGATGCAGGGGACGTGGGTTCGTGCCCCGGTCCGGGAAGATCCCACATGCCGCAGAGCGGCTGGGCCCGTGAGCCATGGCCGCCGAGCCTGCGCGTCCGGAGCCTGTGCTCAGCAACGGGAGAGGCCACGACAGTGAGAGGCCCGCGTACAGCAAAAAAAACACAAAAACAAACAAACAAACTAGATATGATGAAGCTTAGTGAGGAAGGCCTGTCAAAAGCTGAGATAGGCCAAAAGCTAGGCCTCTTGTGACTAACAGTTGGCCAAGTTGTGAATTCAAAGGAAAAGTTCTCGAAGGAAATTAAAAGTGCGACTTCAGTGAACACATGATAATACAATGAAACAGACTTACTGCTGATATGGAGAAAGTTTTAGTGGTCCGGGTGGAAGATGAAACGAGCCACAATATTCCCTTAAACCAAAATCGAATCCACAGCCAAGGCCCTAACTCTCTTACATTCTGTGAAGGCTGAGAGAGATGAGGACTGTAGAAGAAAATTTTGAAGCCAGCAGAGGTTGGTTCATGAGGTTTAGGGAAAGAAGCCGTTTCCATAACAGAAAAGTACAAGGCGAAGCAGCAAGTGCTGATGTAGAAGCTGCAGCAAGTTATCCAGAAGATCCAGCTAAGATAATTCATGAAGGCGGCTACACTAAACAACAGATTTTCAATATAAAGAAAACAGCCTTCTACTGGAAGAAGATGCCATCTAGGAATTTCATAGCTAGAGAGGAGAAGTCAGTGCCTGGTTCCAAATCTTCAGAGGACAGGCTGACCCTCTTGTTAGGGACTAATGCAGCTGGTGACCGTAAGATGAAGCCGGTGGGTGCTCATTTACCCTTCTGAAAATCCCGGGGCTTTTAAGAATTATGCTAAATCTACTCTGTCTGTGCTCTAGAAATGGAACAACGAGGCCTGGATGACAGCACATCTGTTTACAGCATGATTGAGTGAGTATTTTCAGCCCACTGTTGAGACCCACTGCTCAAGAAAAAAAGATTCCTTTCAGAATATTGCTGCTCATTGACAAGGCACCTGGTCGCCCCAGAGCTCTGCTGGAGATGGACGATGAGATGTATGTTGTTTTCATGCCTGCTAACACAACATCCATTCCGCAGCTGATGGATCAAGGAGTAATTTTGACTTTGATGTCTAATTCTTCAAGAAATATACTTCATAAGGCTGTAGCTGCCACAGATAAGTGATTCCTCTGATGGATCTGGACAAAGTCAATTGAAAACCTTCTGGAAAGGATTTACCATTCTAGATGCCATGAAGAACAAGGGGTCAATAGAGCCTGTCATACAGAGTGAAGTAAGTCAGAAAGAGAAAAACAAATACCGTAGGCTAACACATATATATGGAATCTAAAAAAAAAAAATGGTTCTGAAGAACCTAGGGGCAGGACAGGAATAAAGACACAGATGTAGAGGATTGACTTGAGGACACGGGGAGTGGGAAGGGTAATCTGGGACGAAGTGAGAGAGTGGCATGGACATATCTACACTACCAAATGTAAAATAGATAGCTAGTGGGAAGCAGCCGCATGGCACAGGGAGATCAGCTCGGTGCTTTGTGTCCATCAAGAGGGGTGGGATAGGGATGGTGGGAGGGAGGGAGACGCAAGAGGGAGGGGATATGGGGATATATGTGTGCATATAGCTGATTCACTTTGTTATACAGCAGCAACTAACACAACAATGTAAAGCAATTATACTCCAATAAAGATGTTAACAATAAATAAATAAAAATTAAAAATAGAAAAAGAACAAGGGGTCTGTAAGTTCGGATCTTAACAAACAGCACCACAAAACAGAGGAAAGCTTCAAGTGAGCTTTATTAGGGAGCGCTCCCGGGCGAGGTTCACTGGTCCGAGAGAAAGGGGCCAGAGAAGTCGCACCCGGGCGAGGGTTGGGCAAGATTTTATAGGGGAGGAAGGGAAAGGGGTGTGGTGAATCTGGGAGGGCACAGGGTATTCCTTATTTGGTGGTCTTTTCGGGTATCCTGGGGGACCGTTAGTCCCGCCTCCCGAAAGGCGGGAAGGCTGGGCTGGCTTCAAAGTCCCCAGGTCAGTTCCTGGAACTGGGTGGTCCGGAGAGTTTCGGTCTGATGCAACCTGTGAATCTGATTGTGTTCCCCTGCCTCGGGCCAGTTGGCCTTACAGGGTCAAAATCTCTCTGAGGTCCGCCTGTATTGACACTTGGGGCAGGAGCATTCTTAGCTGCGGGGGATGGTCCTGTATCTTGTCCGGTGTCTCCAGCATCCCTGGTCTCTACCCTGCTAGGTGCAAGGAGCACCTGCCCTGAAAGTCATGACAAAGAGAAATGACTCCAATAAAACGTGGTAACAAATATCCCTGGAGAGCAAAATTGTGCCTGGTTAGGTTAAGAACTATTGATTTAGGGTGTAGGCTAAAAGTTTTGCAGGTTATGGGAAATATTTTCCCTGGATATTACTCTGGAGGATAAATTATTGTCATTGTTGTTATTATTTCTCCCTCTCTCAGTATATGTAGAAGACCATGTACTATGTGCCAGACATTGGGAATATAAAATTGGACCAGACAGACCTGTTTCTGGTGTGTCCTGGTTCTGGTCCTACCCACACATTGAAGCCCATATTCTAGAGAGGGTTTGGGGAGAAGGAGACAATATTCATGTAACCACATAAGGCAATTTCAAATCTCACCTTTAAAAAGGTGATGTGATGGAATGCTTCATGGTGCCTAATTTATCTTCATATTTAACAATTTTGAAATTTAACACATTAGGTAATTAAATACGATAACCAGAGCATATTAAGCATTAGGTAACGTATCCAGAGATAGGACTAGAAAATATATATATATTTTTTCCTAGGCGGGGAAAAATCCTTTGAATTCCTAAGCTTTGTGAAATTTATTGAGGAGTAAGTAATCTTATTAAAAGTCTGGGTTAGTTTCTTGTGGCTGCAGTAACAAAGTACCACAAAGCAGGTGGTGTAAAATACCAGAAATATATTCTCTCATAGTTCTGGAGGCCAGAAATCTGAAATTAATGTATCAGCGGTGCCATACTCCAGAGCCTCCAGGGGAGAATTTTCCCTTCATTTTCCAGCTCCCAGAGGCTTCTGGCGCTCCTTGGCTTGTGGCAGCATCACTCCACTCTCTGCCTCCGTCCTCATGTGGTCTCCTTCCCTCTTGTGTCTCTGGGTCCAAAACTCTCTCTCTTTTCTCTTACAAAAACACTAGATTTAGGACCCACTCTAATCTAGGGTGACCTCACCTTAACTTGGTTACATCTGCCGTGAGCCTGTTTCCGGCTAAGGGCACATTCTCAAGCAACAGGAATTAGCTCTTGAACATAACCTTTTTGGGGGGCAGATTCAACTCAGTGCAAAGGCCAAGACTGATAGTCAGTCATGGCCAAGGAGAAGTGAAATCAAGTCCGTCTGCTCTGTGAGTCTTTGAAATAAGCCAGTGAGAATCAAGCCCAGTTTCTGATGTAACAACCCTGGGAAGAGCAGGCCCCTCTTAAATTCCAGTTCCACGGTTACAGCTGGTCTGTGCACACAGCTTCAGCTCTCCGGTCCCTCTCCCTCTGTTGAGTCCTTCCAGCAAAACCCTGACCCTGATTAAATCCAGCTGTCCCCAGCTGCGCCCACGCTGGACACTACCTGGACAGAAAAAGACAGCTGTGCCAAGGGTCTCTTTTTAAATCTTCGTGTACAAAAGCCCTCAGTGGACCCTCAGAAATGCCGACGATCCCACCCCCCTTCCTCAGTCTCTCTGTTCATCCTCTTTCTACCGAGGATTACTGTTTTGCATTTTCTACTCCATCCTCAGTTTCTCTCGCTCTTTACGCTCAGCTGGTGATGTGGCTTCTTACTTTCCTGAGAGCAGAAGCAAGCAGAAGAGAACTCTCTCCTTGCCCTCAGCGCGTCTGCATCGGTAGCCGTACACCCCACCTTTTCTCCCTCTCCCTCCTCACCCAACTTCACTTGCACCCTGGAACCCACCCCCTTTCCTTGCGGATTTTATTCCTGCATTGATCTCCTCTCCACCTCCAGCATTCTCTCCCCACCGCTCCTTCAGTGTCGTAGGAAAACCTCTGCCTACAGCCCTCCCAGTTTCCCACTTCTCTTGAGAGTGACACCCTTGAGTTGAACATACCTGGGTCTCCAGTTCCTTCCCAGCCCATTGTCTTTTTTTTTTTTTTTAACATTTTTATTGGAGTATAATTGCTTTACAATGGTGTGTTAGTTTCTGCTGTATAACAAAGTGAAACAGCTCTACATATACACATACCCCCGTGTCTCCTCCCTCTTGCCTCTCCCTCCCTCCTACCCTATTCCTTACCGGGGCACGAACCCACGTCCCCTGCATCGGCAGGCGGACTCTCAACCACTGCGCCACCAGGGAAGCCCAGCCCATTGTCTTTTGAGCGACTCCAACTGCTCAGGAGAATCACAGACTCTTAGCAGCATTTGATACAGTTGACCTTGTCCTTGAGCTACACTCTTGAGCTACACCTCACGCACTCCTGGCTTCCCATCTGCCTCCCTGACGGCTCTTCCCCAGCGTCTTCCTCCTGACTTCTGAATATTGGAGTAAATCACCACTTAGCTTTTGTCTCTCTCCCCTCCCCTTTCTACATACAGAACCTACGTGATCATATTCAGTCCCAAGTCTTAGAATACCGTCTATATTGGGATGAATCCTAAATTTATATCTACTGCATTGATTCTCTTTTGATTTCCAGACTCATGTATCTATCTATTCAACAACTCCACTTACACAAAGTACCACTGATTCCCCTCCAACCCAGATCACTCTTGCCCCGTCTTCCTCACCTCTTTCTAAACCTAACTTATCAGCCTAAAGTCCTAGGAGTCTTCCTTTATTTCTCGTCTCCCCCCATCCCATATCCAATCAATCAGCGAGTCATACTGTTACTCCCTTCAAAACGAATTCTGAATCCAGGTTTTCATCCCTCCATGGTCCCTCTTCTGATCCAGGCCACCATCATGTCCTGCCTGGAGGAATGTAGCAGCCTTTCAACTGGGCTCCCGGCTGCCATTCTTTTTTTAATTTTAATTAATTAATTTATTTATGGCTGCGTTGGGTCTTCGTTGCTGCGCGCGGGCTTTCTCACGTTGAGGCGAGCGGGGGCTACTCTTCATTGTGGTGCACGGGCTTTTCACTGCGGTGGCTTCTCTTGTTGCAGAGCACAGGCTCTAGGCACGTGGGCTTCAGTAGTTGTGGTACACAGGCTCAGTAGTTGTGGCTCGTGGGCTCTAGAGCACAGGCTCAGTAGTTGTGGCGCACGGGCTTAGCTGCTCCGAGGCATGTGGTATCTTCCCGGACTAGGGCTCGAACCCGCGTCCCCTGCAATGGCAGGCAGATTCTTAACGGCTGCGCCACCAGGGAAGCCCCCTGCTGCCGTTCTTGCCCTCTTACAAGTCATCCTCCTCTGTGCAGCTGGAGGGATCTTTTGAAAACTTAGTGGCATCACCTGTTTAAAATTCATCAGTGGCTTCTCATTGCACTTAGGAGGAAAAAGAAATCCCAGTTCCTTCCTGTGTGTCTGCTAGGGCTCCTGCCTCCCTCTCCAGCCTGTCTTCTCACCTCTGCGTTGTCTAGGATGCTACTCCAGGTTTCTTTCTTCATCTTGCACAGGCTTAGAGCTTTTGCCCTTGGTGTTCCTTCTAGATCTTTTCATGGCTGCGTCTTCTGTTTTTCATGTTTCAGCTCAAAAGCCACCTCTCCTCGGAGACCTTTCCTGGTAGGTGACCACTAGTAGTCTTTGGTAGCTTCTTCAATTTCTGTTATGACAAGATGTCCCAGACTCATGTTGTATACTTCCTGCCCCGGACCTAGGATCAGTCATTTCTCCAGGGGGCTCTGTTTCTTTTATTGGGAAATGACACCTAGAGACCACAATCTAGGCACTAGGGTGCTCATTGCTACTGGGTTGGTCATTGTTCCTAAGTCTTTTCAGAAGATAGAGTTAGGAAATATTACTTAAAAAAATATATATGTATACAATAAATCATGATTTCATACTTCAAATTCAGGAACTACAGGGTTTTTACTTAACTTCATTGATTTTACATTGTGTCTTCTTTCCCTCATGCCAAAACCCTCATTCTTTCAACAAAAACATAATTGCTCACCTTCTTTATCCCATTACACACACACAACAGTCTCAGAATAGCAAAACGTCAACATTACCATCAACAATATGATTACCAAAAACAGTTTAAGATTTACTTGCAGTCCTTTTGCCCTTAGAATAATGTAAGTCAAAATACTGTCACTTAAAGTCACTTGGCATACTTCCTCTCTGTGAGGTGATGCCATCAGCTGGATACATAGTATCTTTTATTTTAATTTATTTTCATTTTTCAAGTATTGCTTTGTGAAAAATTCAACTTTGTAAATATGTAAAATATTTGTATGGTATCTCCACCCTTCCCCTGCCACTGGCTGCAGATGTCCACAGTCTAATCCCTGGACTGGAACCTGTGAATATGTTACTTTACATGGCAACGGGATTTTGCAGATGGGATTAAGGATCTTTTTTTTTTTTTAATATTTATTTATTTTGGCTGCACGGGGTCTTAGTTGCGGCACGCGGGAATCTCTGTTGCCACGCGGGAGATCTTCATTGCGGCACGCATGTGGGATCTAGTTCCCTGACCAGGGATTGAACCCTAGCCCCCTGCATTGACAGCGTGGGGTCTTACCCACTGGATCACCAGGGAAGTCCCCAAAGGTCTTGAGATGGGAAGATTATCCTTGATAATCCAGGTGGGCCCAATGGAATTATAAGGGTCCTTATAGAGGGACACAGGAGTGGGGGAGTCAGAGAGAAAATCTGGTAATGGAAGTGGAGGTCAAAGAGCAGAGCAGACGCTGCACTGCTGGCTTTGGAGATGGAGACACAGGAGCTGCAAGCCCAGGGATGCAGGCAGCCTCCAGAAGCTGGCAGAGTCTGGGACCGGGTCTCCCCCAGAGCCTCCCAAAAGAGCACAGCCCTGCCAGCACCTTGATTTTAGCCCAGTGCCCCCCACCCCAGACCTGTAAGAGAATAAGTTTGTGTTGTTTTAAGCCACTCATGGTAATTTGCTACAGCAGCCGTAGGAAACTCATACAGTTCCAAAAACTGCGTCTAGCATTTATTCCTGCCACCTCCACCCTATTCCATCTTTCCCTTATAATCTTTAAACTATATTTATGGCATATCCTTCCATCTTTAAGAAATATAATCATACATATATATGTGTATATACATATATATGTAATCAACTATACAAATACATAACCAAATACATATATCTTTGTATCCCCTGCTTAGATCCATAGGTTCTATACATGTTCTTTTCCTTGCGTCTTTCACTTAACCGGATGATCTAGAGCTCACTCCATAGCAGCATGTAGAGTTATTCCTCATTCCTTTTTATAGTGTAGACAATCCCATTGTGTGGAAGTACCATATTCTATTTATTGGTCTCCTTTTGATGACGCTGGATTGTTTCTAGTCTTTTGCGGAAACAAATAGTGCTGCAGTACATATATCCTTTTGTATTTTTGCCAGTGTATCTTTGGGATCGATTCCTAGAAGTAGAATTGCTGGATCAAAGAGTAAATGCATATGCAGTTTTGCAGATATTGTCAATGCCCTTGACGGGGGGTATAGCATTTTGCATCACCACCTACAATGTGCAGGAGGGCTGCTTTCTTTCCCCCAAACCTTGTGTATAAACCTTTGGATTTTAGCCAATCTGATAGAGGAAAGGTGGTTTACCAGAGTAGTTTTTTAATTTTAATTTTATATTGGGGTACAGTTGATTTACAATGTTGTGTTAGTTTCAGGTGTGCCAGTGTAGTTTTAATTTGCATTTTTCTTATTATGAGCGAGATTGAACATCTTTTTTATGGTTAATAGACATTTGCATTTCTTTTTTTATGGGTTGTTCCAATTACATTTGAACGAATGAGGAAATGAGTGAATATATCAGAATTTCTAGGAAGAAGATGAGCTCCTTGAAGCAGAGCTAAACATCTCCCATTTCTTTGTTTCCCAGCCACTACCACTCTGTCAGACGCCTAACACCACGCCAGGCACCTCACTGGTACTTGGTAAACGTTGCTTTTTTCAGGCTGGAAAGGAGAATCTGCTGGCTCCTCTTCCATGTCCCTTCAGTAAAGGGAACAGCAAGAGCTGGCTTGTGAATATGAGCACTTGAGAAACCGATCCGCCAGGTTCTGCTGTGGGTTGTGAGAGGTGGGAAGCTGAGCGGTAGCTGAAGGTTGGGGTGGAAGCTCATGTCACACCTGCAGCAGCTGCGGCCCCAGCCGGGACTCAGCTCTGGCTGCGAACTGACTGGCAATTCCTGCGCCCCCTGTTTCGCCCTCCCCGCAGCTGTTCTATACCCACCAGCCTGATCCAGCTCTTTGTGTTCAAGGAGTGGGAGTCTTTGGATGGATACAGAGGGTGCAAGGCAGGGTACCGTGGCGGAAAGGTGACTGGCTTTGAGCCTAGTAGCCCTGGGTTCGAATCTTGGCTCTGACACTCCCTTAGCTCTGATTACTTGGGTGAGTTGTTTAACCTGCCCTGTCTCAGATGCTTCATAGAAAATGAGGATAATGGTAACTTCAGCGTCATTTTTAAAAAAACAAAAGTGTGAAATTGTACTTGCGGAGCACGTGATATCTGGCAGCGATGGTTATACCAATAAGCGTGGTCAGCTATTGCATTCCTAGTATAAGCGAGGCCTGGTGCTTTGTGTTCTTATGTATCATCTCATGTATTCCTCATGGTAACCCTAGGAGGTCATCGCATTATCATCCTGCTTACTCAAATGAGGAAACTGAGCGGCAGAGCTCAGGTCATGGCCCACGGTCTCAAAGCTACCGACTGTCAGAGGCAGAAAGTGAACCCAGGTAATTTGCCTCCCAAGCCAAGGTGCTTACACCCCGGCCTCACCTGAAGGCCAGTGAAGCAGACCTGGCCACCTTGTGGTGGGTGGTTTTTGGACAGGCTATGGAGTTTGCAGGGTCCAGTGCAAAATGAAAATGTGGGCCCTTAGTCTTAAAATATTAAGCATTTTAAGATGGCAACAGCAGAGCATTCACCCACCCAAGCACAGGGCTCTTCTGAACAGGGGGCCCACTGGTCACATGCCCTTTGCAGCCCACCCGCTGGTCTTGGCAGGGCTGTGCCTCCCAGCAGACTCAGGGCTGGCGGGGTGCAGCCTGCCTGCTCTGGGGATCCCTCTGAATGCATTGCCAGCCTCCTAACTTCTCCGAAGACCCAAGGGAAACCCTGAGATCTGCTGACTGGCCCCCAATACGAACCCTGAAAACATTCCTGGCTGCCCTTGGTTCCACAAAGAGCATCACCACGTGTGCATGAAATCTTTACACGTGACTCAGGCTGGCCCGGAGCCCTGATGTGCTCAGATGAGATCAGGAAACGCTCCATGGGCAGGATCCTCACGTTTCCTCTCCAGCATTACAACATAAGAAATTATAATAATAAGTACGTCAATTATTATAGTAATAGTAATAATAGTAATAACATAATGACTTTTAACAGTGATTAGTAATTTACTCTGCATTCAATATTCACATTTACTTAACTTCTGCAGGCTACAGACTTTCTGAAAAATCAGAGACCAACCTTTTTATGTTCAAAGTTGTAACCAGTGTTCTCTTTCTTGTTCTGAAAAACTCTAAATGCTGCAGTTTCCTGCAAAATTCAGTGAAGATTCTAACACCTATCAAATCGTTGACAAACAGGAAGAGCACCCTTCTCATCCCCCCCCCCAATACACACATACATTAATTAACTACATTATTATAAATATAATGCTGTAGTGGAAGGTTCCCAGCGCAGACGTGTCCTTACACAGGCCTGTCTCCGGCCAAGCTGCTCGCACCTGGATTCACAACTTGGGTCTCATACACTGGTCTGTGTCATCTGAGGAAGAGCTGCTTTGGCCAAGGTCACAGGCAGGTGGAATAACAAGGCACCGCTGTGACCAGCCTTGCAGACAGGAGGGCTGTGAGAGGTGGTCAGAGGGATGTAAACAGCCTGGCTGGGGAATGTTGAGTCATTCTAGTGGGATGTTGTGGGGCCCCAGCTGGCCCGGTAACCTCGGCATTTGTCTCACATGGACTTTGCAGGGGACATTGTAGCAGCTATAAATCTTAGTCTGTAAATATTGGGCAGGCCAGAAAAAGAAGTAGCACATTTCTCTACTTTCTTTCACTTCAGCTGGTGGCAAATTCAATCTCGGTCATTAATGGGGTTCTCTATGTCGCCTCCCAACTGCCAGGAGTGTGCCGAGGACCTGGCAGATCCAGAGCAGTGGGAAAGCCCTGGCTTTTGACCTGTGTTTGAGCCATAGGTATCTTCACTGTGGCTGGGATCTGACCTTATCATCCTAGGACAGTCATCCTCAACTCAGGGCAATCTCCCTCCCCTCCTCCCACCCCCGGGCGTGTTTTTCTGGAGACATTTTTGGTTGTCACAACTGGCACCTGGTGAGTGGAGGCCACACACACTGCTGAATGCTCTGCAGTGCATAGCACAGTCCCCCGACAAAGCAAAGAATTATCCTGCCCCCAGAAGTGCTGACATTGAGAAACCTGCCTTAGAGACTCACAAGCCTCTATTTTCCCAGCTTTCTGACTTCTGACAACTTCACAGTCTGGGAACCTCTTTTTCTTTCTCTTCCTGTTGTTCTGAATGTAACTTCCCTTTGCATTCTTGTTATCTGCTAAGGTACCTCACCCTTCAAAGAGCTTAGTCTTTTTTTTTTTTTTTTGCGGTATGCGGGCCTCTCACCGCTGCGGCCTCTCCCACCGCAGAGCACAGGCTCCGGACGCGCAGGCCCAGCGGCCACGGCTCACGGGCCCAGCCGCTCCGCGGCATGCGGGATCCTCCCGGACCGGGGCACGAACCCGCGTCCCCTCCATCGGCAGGCGGACTCTCAACCACTGCGCCACCAGGGAAGCCCCGAGCTTAGTCTTTTACCAGCCACGGAGATGAACTGTGACAGGTCTAAGCCAGTTGTGTACACACCCCAGCGCTAGATAATTCTTGCTTCTCTTGCAGCTCAAGGTTGCCATGTGACACAGTTCTGGCCACTGAGATGTAAGGGGAGATGTGCTGGGGGCTTTTGGGACAGAGACTGCTTCTTTCCTGAGAATGTTCTGGAGAGGAAGCTGTCTGGTGTCAGCCCCTACAGCTTCCCTGCCTGGAGTACCTGTGTGGGGATGTGATAAATAGGGCTGTGGCAGCCATCTTTTTTTTTTTTTTTAAATAAATAAATTTATTTATTTATTTATTTATATTTTTGGCTGTGTTGGGTCTTCGTTGCTGCACGCGGATTTCTCTAGTTGCGGTGAGTGGGGGCTACTCTTCGCTGCAGTGAGCAGGCTTCTCGTTGCGGTGCTTCTCTTGTTGCGGAGCACGGGTTCTAGGCACGCAGGCTTCAGTAGCTGTGGCACACAGACTCAGCTGCTCCACTGCATGTGGGATCTTCCCGGACCAGGGCTTGAACCCCTGTCCCCTGCATTGGCAGGCGGATTCTTAACCACTGTGCCACCAGGGAAGCCCTGTGGCAGCCATCTTGAGACCATGAGGTAAGTCAGGAGACTCACAGAGATGTCTGACCTTGGTGAACCAATGAATAAAGCCTGGAAGCATCTACCTCTAGGCCTCTTGTTAAGGCACAAATATCCTTAGAGTTTAGACCATACTTGATATACTTGGGCAAGCAACTTAAGCTGTCTCTGTCTTGCTCTTGTGTGAGAAGGGAAGAATAAATACTTACTGCATGAAGTTGGTGTAGAGATTTAATGAGATGATGTATGTAAAACATATGACTAAGTTTCTAAAATATAATAAATATTCAGTGTATTGTAAATGCCTTTGTTACTGTCACTATTAACTGAATTAATCAGGGATGATATTGCAGGTCTTATGGGAAGTTTCTTCTAATGATTGATCCTCACTGGATTATCCAGCAAATATGTATGAGAGCCTGCCATGCTAATATACTGGAAATAGTAGGAAAATATTTAAAAGGAATAAAATTAGAGGGAAACAATACCCAAGAAGTTGTATATTAGATTCCATCAAAATTCCCTTTTATTTAAGAACAATATTTTGCAAACGTTAGTTTTCTGCATTCCTTATATTTGTCATATCCATTTACCATGTCCATGCCATAGTAGAATACCTGTGCTATTACTGACAAAGTTTTTTTTTTTTAACAATTCTTTTTTTTTTTTTTTGCGGTACGCGGGCCTCTCGCTGTTGTGGCCTCTCCCGTTACGGAGCACAGGCTCTGGACGCGCAGGCTCAGGGGCCATGGCTCACGGGCCCAGCCGCTCCGCGGCATGTGGGATCTTCCCGGACCGGGGCACGAACCCGTGCCCCCTGCATCGGCAGGCGGGCTCTCAACCACTGCACCACCAGGGAAGCCCTTTAACAATTCTTTTTGACGATATGGATTTATTTTAAAAAGAAGCTTTAACAGAATCCAACAGCACATGAAAAGGATCATACACCATGATCAAGTGGGGTTTATCCCAGGAATGCAAGGATTCTTTAATATACGCAAATCAATCAATGTGATACACCATATTAACAAATTGAAGGAGAAAAACCATATGATCATCTCAACAGATGCTGGTCAGAATGGCCATCATCAAAAAATCTACAAACAATAAATGCTGGAGAGGGTGTGGAGAAAAGGGAACACTCTTGCACTGTTGGTGGGAATGTAAACTGATACAGCCACTATGGAGAACAGTATGGAGGTTCCTTAAAGAGATAAAAATAGAACTACCATACAACCCAGCAATCCCACTACTGGGTGTATACCCTGAGAAAACCATAATTCAAAAAGAGTCATGTACTACAATGTTCATTGCAGCTCTATTTACAATAGCCAGGACATGGAAGCAACCTAAGTGTCCATTGACAGATGAATGGATAAAGAAGATGTGGCACATGTATACAATAGAATATTACTCAGCCATAAAAAGAAACAAAATTGAGTTATATGTAGTGAGGTGGATGGACCTAGAGTCTTCACCAGAGTGAAGTAAGTCAGAAAGAGAAAAAGAAATACCGTATGCTAACACATATATATGGAATCTAAAAAAAAAACGATTCTGAAGAACCCAGGGGCAGGACAGGAATAAAGATGCAGACGTAGAGAATGGACTTGACACGGGGAGTGGGAAGGGTAAGCTGGGACAAAGTGAGAGAGTGGCATGGACATATATACATTACCAAATGTCAAATAGATAGCTAGTGGGAAGCAGCCGCATAGCACAAGGAGATCAGCTCGGTGCTTTGTGACCACCTAGAGGGGTGGGATAGGGAGGGTGGGAGGGAGACACAAGAGGGAGGAGATATGGGGATATATGTATACGTATAGCTGATTCACTTTGTTATAAAGCAGAAACTAACACACCGTTGTAAAGCAATTATAAAGATGTTAAAAAATAAATAAAAAGAAGCTTTATATCATCACTATGGTAAATGGAAAACCAACATCACTTGGCATAAGTAAAAAACAGCCAGATATAAATGCAATAAGATTCCCTAATGTTACTAAATTAAAACAAAATATTGATTTGTGTGCTACCTAAAATCACCTTGTGCACCACGGTCATACCTATACTGCACTTAGAAAACCCCGAAGAGAATAATCGTACTTAGTGAAAACACTTAAAAACCACCTGAGCTTCATAAATGCTGCCAGCGTGTCTCGATATAGAAGTTAGACATAAATAATATGATTATTATACCTAATTATTCTCAGCAGATCACCATTCTTCGAGGAAAATCACTATGAAATATAGTGTGGCTTTCTGGTTAGCAATATTTTCCCCCTCCTTATTAACTTTATGAAACATTTCATCATAATCCCCAAGATATTTCACTGTGAACGTAGGAATCCAGTAATCCCTTTCAACAGTAATTTACTCTGCATTCAGCATTCACATTTACTTAATTTTTGCAGGTTATGGACTTTCTGAAAAATCAGTGTTACTGAACCAGCCTGTTTATGTTCGAAGTTATAAACTTTTTTCTTTCTTGTTCTGGAAAACTCTTAATGCTGCAGCTTCCTGTGAAATTCAGCATAAGATTCTGACACCTTTCAAATTGTCGACAGAAGGTTTACCCCCCGCCTCCACCGTCCCTCTGCCCTGGGATTTGGGGGTGTATGTCTCCCAAATACTGTAGGATACTGTAGGATACTGTAGGTCCCCAAACGTTCAGCCTCCCTGAACTTGTTGCTGAATTATTGCAGTTCCTTTTCTGATGCTGCCTCCCGCCCTGAACCAAGTGCATTTCTCACAATACGTTCTGATTCTTCTCCCGGACTCTGTCGCTCTCTATCTCCCTTTGAAAACAGTCTGAACTCAGCGTAGCATTCAAGGTTCTCCACAATACGATTCTGACCTGCCTCCCTAACCTTGACCTACTCATCTTCGGCACCTGGCCGCAGACCGAATAAGTACACTGTTCTCTGCACACAGCCCCACTCTCTCGTGTCTGACCTTTTTGTCCTTGTCACTCCTTCCTCCCGGACACTCCCTCTCTCAATCTTCTCCATCCTTCCAGAGTGAGTTTTTTAAAAAATAAATTTATTTATTTTTATTTTTGGCTGCGTTGGGTCTTGGTTGCTGCACGCGGGCTTTTCTCTAGTTGCGGCGAGTGGGGGCTACTCTTTGTGTGGTGCGCGGGCTTTAGGCACGAGGGCTTCAGTAGTTGTGGCATGTGGGCTCAGTAGTTGTGGCTCGCGGGCCCTAGAGCGCAGGCTCAGTAGTTGTGACGTATGGGCTTACTTGCTTCACGGCATATGGGATCTTCCCAGATCAGGGCTCGAACCCATGTCCCCTGCATTGGCAGGCGGATTCTTTTTTTTTTTTTTTGATAAATTTATTTATTTTATTATTTTATTTTATTTTATTTTTGGCTGCGTTGGGTCTTCCTTGCTGCATGTGGGCTTTTCTCTGGTTGCGGCGAGCAGGGGCTACTCTTCGATGCGGTGCGTGGGCTTCTCGTTGCGGTGGCTTCTCTTGTTGTGGAGCACGGGCTCTAGGTGCGCAGGCTTCAGTAATTGTGGCTCGTGGGCATTAGAGCACAGGCTCAGTAGTTGTGGCACACGGGCTTAGTTGCTCTGCAGCATGTGGGATCTTCCCAGACCAGGGATTGAACCTGTGTCCCCTGCATTGGCAGGCGGATTCTTAACCACTGGGCCACCAGGGAAGCCCTGGCAGGCGGATTCTTAACCACTGTACCACCAGGGAGGCCCCAGAGTGAGTTAATAGTCACTTCCTACAGGAAGACTCCCGGATTCCTTGTCTGTTTACTGCTTTTGGTCAATCTTGTCACTGGCTATACTGTACATTATTATTTGTGTACCTCTGAGGGTTTCTCCAGCCTGTTTCTAAGCTTCCTGGGTAAGGAAGTGCTTGTGATTCATTTCTGTATATCTGGGCTTGATTACAGGGGTGGCACATTGGGGTGATGACAGGGAATAGATAGTAATGTGAGTGGGAAAGGGTCTGACTGAGATACAGCGGGGGTATGGCTAGCTGCCCCTGGTGGGGAGAAGGGATTCGGCCAATTATTGCCACGAGAGGATACAGCCCAGCGCTGTGGAGCCTCTGTTTTTCCCAGAGCGGGAGGCTGAAATCTGGAGTTTAATGTGAAGCCTCATCCAATGGGCCATCAGCACAGGGTCTCTGGTTTGACACTGTTGATATCCCAGCCTGCTACCTGCCTTCAGTGTACGTTATGGAGCGTGTGGACAAAGAATGTTGCCTGCAGTTTCAGTAAACAAAGGTTGTTGTGGGCATCAAGCAATCGGCCACTGCAGCTGCCCCTGACATTGCGCCCTGAGGGGACTCAGGTTGGAGAAAAATCGGATACTGGCCCCAGATAGTGAAGGTGCATATCCAAGGAATAATTTCAGTGAGCCCAGACTCTTGCATCTTCTCATACTTGGGAAAACACTATAATCATTAACTTGAGATGTCTGTTTCTTATGATGAGGAGTCATTTTTTGATCTTTGACTACATGGGTTTTTTGTTTTGTTTTGTTTTGTTTTTTCAGCAAAAACTCATATATCCTTGTTTCTCCTTTACCTCTTTAGAACAGTCCCTCAGAGCTATTTGAAAGGCTGCGATACCGGGCTATAGCCCTCAGTGAGGCTGCCAGATAAAACAATTCCCAACTTTTAGGTGGTGCATTTTTTTCGGTCAACAAGTGAATAACTATATATTGAATAATTTAGAAATGGAAATCAGCTCACCCCACTAGCTACCTTATCTGTCATGTGACACCACTGGTTTGCTGGTGTGTTTTTTCACGCAGATGACTGAATTTGGCAGTAATGTAGGTGTAGTTTATGGGGTGCTTACTCTGGGCGGGCCTGGTTCTAGGTCCGTAGGGGAGCGTGCTCATTTCGTCATCTTGACAGCCGTGAAGCAGACACTATTATTATGCTTGGAGGGATGCGGTGACCTGCAAGGTGGCAGACAGGGCTTGCATGGGGCCCAGGCGAGATTTGAACCTGGGGCATCACGTTGGAGTCAGGACCGAGCCACGAGGCATCAAGTCAAACCCCAGAGGACCCTGCTGGTCGGGAACAGAGAGCACAATGCTGTCTTCATTCCAGTGTCCAGTGTAATTGTGTTGATTTAGCCCCATTTTGACCCTTATTTCTGGGTCCTGTGCTTCTGAGAGTTACTTAGGCCATCTGGATTCGTCAGGTTTGTTTCAGCATTCAGGGAAGCCAGGGCCTTGCAGATAAGAGGCTGGGGAAAGGCTAGGTAAACACAATTAAGCACCGTTAGAGGGTTTTGAAGGGCGAGGGGAGTGACAGTGAAGTGAGAGTAAATAATTAGGTTGGAGAGGAAGACCACAGACTGTGAGACTGCTGCTGTCCTGAGGCAGCTCATCTGTGAGATGAATCGCAATTCAGCACCTGCCTTGGCTTCATGTCCTGGAGGAAAAACTCCCTCTGCAAGCCTGGCACTGGGGGACCTACGTTATCTGCCCCTGTTCCAAACAAACCCCATCTCCTGGAACAATTTTCTTTAATCTTCCAACTATTTGGACTCAGGCTAATAATAATAATAATAGCTAACATTTATTAAGGGATTATGTGCCTGGCACTATTTTAAGGGCTTTCTATGTTTTAATTCATTTAATAATCCTAGCCATTTATGAGGTAGGTCTATTATTTCCTTCTTTACAGATGAAGGAACAAGAGGCACAGAGAGGTGAAGGTTGCTCAGTGGGATATGAATCTAGACAGTGTGGCTTGAAAGCCTGGGCTCTTACTTCCGGATTGTGGAGAGTGTCCCCTTGGCTTACTGGCTCCTCTCTCCACCCCCCCATCAGTTGCAGTCTCTTCCCCCAAGGTAATGACTGCTGTCAGATAAGGGTATTGTGACCTGGCCCTTTATCTGTATTTACAGTAGTATCTCCCTACTTATTCCTCTCTAATCCTCTCTTCGAGGTAAATTTACATGTTAATTACATGCAGGTCGATTTCATTCTTCTTTGTGGTGGTGCTGGTGGTAACATATATATAGCATAAAGTTCACCATTTTAACCATTTTTAAGTGGACAGCTCAGTGGCATCGTACTCACATTGTTGCACAACCGTCACCACCATCCACCTCCAGAATGTCTTCATTATCCCGAACAGACACTCTGTATCCATTAGACGCTAACTCTCCCAAGCCCATGATCGCCTACGATCTCACTCGTCTTCTGTAGCTCCAGCTGTGCCAGTGACGCCCCATAGAACATGGCAGAGCCCCCTGCTGTTCCCACCTACTGAAAGGCAGAAACACAGCCCTGGTGAGCTAGCCTTCGACTTTCTTCGTCTGTCCCAAGGCTGTGTCACAATAGCAACACTCCAGCTCCACCGTCTGCGTCTCTTGAAAAGTCCCCTCCTTTCCGTGAATACCAGCAACCCAGTGGTCATCCTTCCAGTTTGTGCAATTTCTTCTACCAGAGTTACTACCTTCAGTAGTTTCTGCTTAATTCATCCCATCCATTTAGTTATTCCTACCTTGGTTCTGCCTCTTCCAGGAAGCCTTCCCTGCTTACTCCCACTAATTCTTATCTCTTTCTTTTCTGAACTTAATAATAATAATACTAAATACTAGTTTCAGGTGTGGTAAATATATAACCTTTAAAAATCCTTACACAAGCTCTTTGGGGGAAAACAATATGGTTATTTACATTTTAGGAGGACGAAACAGGCATAGAAAGGTGAAGTAACTTGCCCCAAGTTAATGCACTGACCAATGGCAGAGCCGGTTTCAAGCTCAAGCAGTAGGGCTTCTGAGCCCTGAAATTCATACGGTGAATTTCATGCCTCCTGCTTTTGCCACCTTGCTGTCTGAACTCTTCACTTTGTCACATCATCAGAAACCACCCAGCATCATTTCTAATGCAAAACAAGGTTGATGCCCTTCCCAAAGAAGCTGTGTCTTTTCCTTCCCTAGTGTTCTAGGTGGATAGCAGGTGCTTGTCTTTGTCTCATTGTCATCTGTTAGTCAGTCTACAGGCTGTTTTCCAGGAAGGAGGGTAAGTAATTTCCTGTCATCAGTGGAAGCAGGCTGATGGTAAAGGATTCTTAAGAAGACAGTCTTTCTGTTCGTGAAAAAGAGGAAAGGAGATACAACCAACTCAAGAGGCAGAATGAGTCACTGACCCTCACTTCCACAGGGGACTGATGAACAAAATTCATTTATTGAAAATGTATTGATACCTATAGATGTTAGACCCTAAAAACAGGCAAACAAAAACTCAGTCCCTGACTTCAAAGAGCTCACAGTGGGCAAGACTGGGTGGTCAAAATGCAGTGACAAGAAAGTGTGATAAATTCTAAGAACAAGACGTTACAGAGAAGGGATGTTTCCTACTCACAGGTGTGTGAGTGTACGTGAGCGTGTGTATATGTGAGAAAGTGTGTAAGGACCGAGGCATTCCTGGAATGAGGGAGTATACGGGAGTGTGTGAGTGTGTGTGAGAAAGCATGAGTAGGTGTGCATGTGTGTTATGCGTATGTGAATATGTGTGTTTGAGTGTGTGCTTGCCTGTGTGTGTCTGTGGCTAAGTGGTAGGGAAGTCTTCCTAAAGGAGCTGATTGTTTTCATTATCTGTTGCTGTGTAACAAGTGACATAACCCAGTGGCTTAAACAGCAAACATTTGCTCACAGTTTCTGTGGATCAGAAATCAGGGCTTACTTGGGTGCTGGCTGCCATCAAGGTGGGGTCTCATCTGAAGGCTCAGCTGGGGAAGGATCGGCTTCCAGCTCCCTCACTTGGTTGAGGGCAGGACCCAGGTCCTTGTGAGCTACAGGACTGAGCCCCCCACTCAGTTCCTTGTCACAGGAGTCTCTCCATGGGACATCTCACCACGTGTCAGGTGGCTTCCAACAGAGCAGGTGAGCTAGAGAAGGTGACAGTGAGCAGGATGGAGACCGGAGTTTTCTTGTCACCTAATTTCAAAAGTAACATTCCATCACTTTTGCCATATTCTGTTTGTTAGAAGGGAGTCAGAGGGTGTGACCTACACTCAAGGGGAGGGGATTACACAAGGGTGTAACACCAGGAGGCAGGAATCATCAAGAGGCATCTTAGAGGCTGCCTGTCATCTGTACTTTAGCTGAACCTTTAAGGGTGACCAGGAGTTAATCAGGTGAATAAGGGTCAGAAGGGTGTTCTAGGCAGAGAGAACAGGGGAACGGAAGTACCGATGGAGAAGAAAGCGCACAGCATCAGGGGAAAGCTGTGTCCTGTGTGACTGGCGTCAGGTTGTATGTGTGCTTGCACACATGTGTGGTTGCATTCACAGGCATGCACATACCTGTGGTTATGGGGAGGCATGCGAAAACAGAGCTAGAGCGCGTATTTGTCATAGAGGTGGTATCACCAACAGGGAGGGAAAAATCTTAGGTATTACGATGATAAATGGTCCTCCAGAACTCAACCCTAGGTAGTGTATCTGAGGTATTAAATTTCATGTGGAAGTGGGGGCCAATTAGGAAAACACTGTCCAAAAGGATCCTTGGAGTGGGAGTGATAATAAAAAAAAGTCAAGGAACTCTGATCTAAAAAAAGTCAGAGAACCATTTCCTGAATACTTATAATCTATCAGACATCGTGTTAAGCATTTTGTGTACGTTATATACTTCAATCTAGTAACAACTCCATAGTTTGCACTTTAGGGAGAAGGAAACTGGGGTGGGCAGCTTCTGATGATGTGGCCCCCAGTGATCCCCACCCTGTGGTGTTCACGCCCCTGTGTATTCCTCTCCCATTTAATGTGGGCTGGACCTAGCGACCAGCTTCTAACAAATAGAATATTTGTTAGAAGGTATAAGATGTCTTGTCTGAGATTAGGTTACAAAGATGGATTTCTTTTATAACCTAATCATGTAAGCGACTCTTCTGCCTCTTCTCATGTGGTTTGTCTGATGAAGCAAGTAGGAGGGACCCAGGTGGCAAGGAACCCAGGGCAGCTCCTGCCAGCTGTCAGCAAGGAGCTGAGGCTCTTACTCCAAAAGCTCCTGAGGAGCTGAATGCCTCAAACACCAGAGGGGTGAGCTTGGAAGTGAATCCTTCCCCAGTTGGCCTTTCAGATAAGACCACAGGCTGACACTTAGACTGCAGCCCATGAGAGACTCTGAGCAGAGGACCCAGTGAAACCACGCCTGGATTCCTGATTCCTAGAAACCGTGAGGTAACAAATGTGTGTTGTTTTAAGCCTCTAACTGTTGTGGTAATTTTAAAATGCAGTAATATGTAATACAGAAACAGGCTCAGAGAGATGAGGACACTTGTCCAAGGTCACAAAGCTATGATCCCAAACCTGGTGTACTAATTCTCAGGTCAGCTCTCTTGATCATCCCCTCTGCATCTCTAGCGTCTAGATCACAGTGGCCTTAAATGCTTGGTGCAGGAGTGAGGTCCTTTTCATGAAGGCGATGGGAAGCTATGGAAGGTTTTGGCGGGGGGGCAATGTGGGGTAAGGAAAAGCATGTCTTCTTGAGTTGAATGTCCAGATTCTAGCCAGCAGTGGCCAGCTTGGGGGCCAGGGACATCTGGATCATGCCAGCAAGACCTTGGAATGTTCTCAGGAGTTGAGCTGAGGGTCAGAGGTAGAGAAAGAAATACCCCCTTGGTCTTCTTCCCATCACGGTTTCCTGAAGATGCGTGAGTGTTCAGAGGGAAGGCAAGGAGTCCAAGGCAGACTCAAGGCGCCGGCACTCTTTCCTGTGACAGTCCCAGAGACCCGAGGGTAGTGTCCTCTGAGTCGGGTGGTCACTGCAGTGGCCTCCATCACCACGCTCAGCCCACGCTCCCGGGCATGCAGCATATCTGCGACCACCCGTGGCCCCAGACGAGAGCCACTTGGGAGGCTGGCGCCTTTCATTTCCTTGTGACAATAGTGCAGGAAAATAGCTTTCTGGACTTGGCCCCGAACTGATAATTAAAGGAACGCTTTATCGCCAGCAAGAGCAGAAGTGTCCACCAGTGGCCTTTCAGAAAAAGGAAAAAAAAAAAAAAAATAGCCTCGCTCTCTTAGTGTCTTTGTGTTCATATGGAAATAGCTGACAGGTTTGCGAACAGCCTCAGCTCTGTTTATCTCCTCTATGTTTCTGCCAGGGATGCAAAGGGACATACTTTGCAGGCTGAGAGTTTTAGTTCAGTTTCACGTTTCTGCATGAACCCAACGGTCCCATCTGTTCTCTCTTTGTCTTCCTGGGGCCATGTCGTTAGAAGATGCCGTGGGGTCAGCTGTAGAGGGACTAGGCAGACCTAGGCAAGGCCCAGCCATCAGAATTCGGGTGTGAGAGTGCGGGCTTTGCATTTAGATTGCCTCGGGTGCCAGCACTGCTTCCGGCATTTTCCAGCTGCCTAAACCTGGGCGAATTACTTGAATTTTCCAAGCCTCAGTTTTCTGACCTGTCAAATGGTTGCACCTACCACACAGGGCCCATGAGGATCAAAACGGAAAATGCAGGTAAAGCACTTGGCCTGGTACCTGGCACACACTGAGTGATCCCCAAATCTTAGCAAGATATTGATGCTAGTGGGGTTGGGGTGGGTGGGAGGTGGGATAGGGCAAGCCCATAACCCCCTAAGAGCACACGCATGGACGTCAGTCTGCTTAGTTGAAAGGCTCGATGTCCTGGGACTTCCCTGGCGGTCCCCTGGTTAAGACTCCATGCTTCCATTGCAGGGGGTGTGGGTTTGATCCCTGGTCAGGGAACCAAGATCCCACATGCTGTGCAGCATGGCCAAAAAAAAAAAAAAGAATAAATCTTTAAAAGAAAGGCTTGATGTCCTCCCAGGGACACCAGCTCTTGGACCTCCCTGAAAATCGGAGCTTTGTTGTCCTGCCCGTTCTCTACGAGGGGCAATAGCAATTGATGGTAATCAGATTATTAAAATGGGTGCCACGGCTCATGGAATCCATGTTTGGGATTAAGGAAACCGCCACAGGCTGGTTTGCATTTATCTTGGGTTGTTTGGAATGAAAGATCCACTTTGGTGTGTGTGTGTGTGTGTGTGTGTGTGTGTGTGTGTGTGTGTGAGAACATGAGATTTTTTGGTTTTGCGCTTAAAGATATAATCCTGACTAGAGGCTAAAAGGTCTGATGTGATGGAAGGAGCACTGCAGTGGGGTCTGGATGTCTGGTCTGAGGCTGACACATGTTCCACCGTCCTCTTGTCTCAGTTTCCCGAAGTGTGACAGGAAGGCATCTCTAACAGTTGTGTTGGTTCCACCACCTATGTCTGTATGCCTTTGGGCACCTCTTTCAGCCTTTGTGACATCACCTGTAAAATGGGGCTAATAATCGCCCCACCTCATGGGACTGTTGTGAGGGTCACATCAGATAATGCTTCTCCCTTCAGTGGGGTGTCATCCTTGACTGAGAGCACGGATGCTGGTGGTGGAGGAGAAGCTGCCTCTTAGTGGAGCTCCCCGAAGATAGAGCCTGAGAGGGGATTGCGCTGCCTGTGATTTATTGAGGGTGTGCCCCTGCAATAAATGGGGTGAGGGAAGGAGGATGGAGCAGGGGAAGAACTGAGTAAGGTGGTGGTCTCAGCTTCAGCTGAGCTTCAGCCCGTTCCCACTGGGGATGGGTGAGTGGGGTTCTGGCATGTGAACTGCACAGAACTGGTCCCACTTTGGGGCAAGAGGCTAGACTTTGTGACCCTGTGTCAGCCAGTGGTTGCTCCTGGGCTGCCTCCCGGGGTGGAGATGGGGGCTTCCTCGTGCAAGAAGGTAATTTGCTGGATTAGGAGGCAACTGGGAGCTGTTAGAAGCCAGTCCTTACTCATCCACAGTAGGGAGGGGTGGGTGCACGCCTGGTAAGGGGTGATCAGGGTGGGCACCATCAGGGCCCTCGGCACTTCTTCATTCCTAAAAGATTGAGGCTTGGTGGTCCTTGCTCTTTCTGTGAAAACTCCTGTGGGATTACGGCCTGTGACGGGGGCAGTGGCTGGCATATTGATGGACTTAGCCCTCCCAGGGGCGTCATCTACCTGAAGTCGATGTTTCTTCATTTCCACTGCCCTGATGGTTTCAGGTAGTGGAGATGAAAAGGTGTCTCAGCCCTTTGCACTGTCCTTCTCGTCCTTTGCTGTAAATGAAAGCAGGCAGAAACATTGCTCACACAGAGGCCAGAGAGATGAGAGCCTGGGGGAAAAGCACATTACCACAGAGACAGAGAAAAGGATTGCAGTCCCCAGGGAAGTGTGGGACCTTGGCAAGTCATCAGAAGGCTTCCCAGGGGTGTGACTAGAATTATCCTCTGTGCTAGAGGTTGAGCAATTCCAGTCCACGAGATTTGTTGCAATTTGGTTCTGTCCTTGCAGATAAAGTGGATGGGTGTTAGAATTTGACAGATGAAGTCCCCCTGGCTAGGGACATAACCGCAATGGGCTAGAAGAAAGCATCTCGGGCTGTAGGGTGTGGGGGAAAGCTCTTGGAATCAGGGGAGATGCAGAACTGAGAGAAGCTGTGTCTCATAAACTAAAGACCTAAAATTGAACACAGCACCAGCCACCCTCAAATCAGAGATTAGCCTGGGAGCAGCCTATCCTTGTGTAGTTGGGGCGTGGAGCCCAAGGGGAAGTATTGTGGAGCAAATGTGTGGAATGGGAACTGTGCATAGACTCATTTTTTTGTCCACCCATCCATTCATCCTCCACCCACCCACCCACTCATCCACCCATCATCCATCTATCCATCCATCCATTCATCCACCCGTTCACCCAACCATCTTCCATCGATCCACCCACTCACTCACTCCCCACCCACCTACCCACTAA
The DNA here is from genome assembly GCF_003031525.2 of Neophocaena asiaeorientalis asiaeorientalis. Classification (NCBI taxonomy): domain Eukaryota; kingdom Metazoa; phylum Chordata; class Mammalia; order Artiodactyla; family Phocoenidae; genus Neophocaena; species Neophocaena asiaeorientalis. The sequence continues at coordinate 10,451,819 of NW_020173687.1, read as the reverse complement.
TCCACCCATTATCCATCCATGTATCCATCCACCCATCCATCCTTCCACCCATTCTTCACCATTAATAAAAATTTTTTTTGAATAGTTCATACATTCACGTGGAAAAATTCAAATAAAACAAAAGAATAAAAGGTAAGCCCAAGACGGTAGCAACTTGGTTTTCCTCCCTAGAGAGTAACAGTTACCAGTTTCTTTTAGTTCCTTCCGGAAATGTTTTGCGCGCACACAAATGTATCTGTATGTACAAATGGCAGAAAACTATACTCTTTATTGTGTGCCTTGGCCTTGTAGCATATCTTAAAGACACAGATGGCAACTGTGCCAGCCTGGGCAAGTTTGGGGTGTGCCACGGGTGTTTCAAGAACCAGGGTGAGTGCAGTTTAATCACAGACACACGCTTTGAAAAGTTCTGCCGAGTGGCTTCACAGAAATCAAACATCAGTAAGATCTAATTTTTCACTTTCTGTCTGAGTAGGGACAGCTGGAGTTTCATTCATCTGCAATACTTGGTTTTAAATTGTTTTCTTTCCTGCTTCTCCAATCCCCCAAATAAATGAAGAGGGCATTTTCCATTGATGTTTCTGAGTAACCAGTTTTTCACAACAAAGCTGTTAATAACTTACCTGTTGGTATTCTAACAGCGTTCACACCTATTGCTAAAAGAGGGCTCCCTTTATCCACAACGTAATTGGGTTTTCATGCCCAATTCTTCATTTTCCCCAACTTTTATTTCAAACCTTTGCAAGTCTATAGAGAAAGGAAAAGAATTGTACAATAACCAGCCTTATGCCCTTCATTTAGACTCACCAGTTGTTGGCATTTGACATTTTGCCACATTTTTCATTTTTTCCCAAACTATTTGAAATTAGATTGCAGACATTATGATCCTTCATCTTTTAGGAGCCTGCATCTCCTAAGAACTAGGACGTTCTCCTACAAAGCCGCGATACCGTCATCATGCTCAGACATTTAATAATTGGTATAATAATTTTATCGAATGTAAAATCCATATTCATATTTTCCCAATTACCTTCTTATTGTTCTCTAAAGCAATTTTTTTTTCTTCCTTGACCCAGTCAAGGATCACACACTGCATTCAGTTGTCAGGTCTCTTAGGGTTCTTTAATCTAGAATGTTCGCCACATCCCCCTCCCCTAGCCTTTGTTCTTTCCACCCCCATGACATTGGCGTTTTAAAAGAATCAGCCAGCTGTCTTCTAGAATGTCCAATAACTTGGATTTATCTGATTATGTCCTTATGATTCGATTTAGGATAAACCTTTTTGGCAAATGTCATACACAAGGAATGTTTTTCACTTCCCACTGGTTCCCACTGGCAGGCACATCATGTCAGTTACTATCCATTATTGGTAATGCTACATTTGAGCACTGTTCAAGGTTGTATCTACTGGTAAAGGTACTTCTTTCCTTTTATAATTAACAGTTGAGGCCATGTGACAATTCTGTTCCAAACAGCCTTTCCTCTATGGTTTTAGCATCTACTGATTATCCTTGCCTAAATCAATAATCATGTTGGCAGTTACAGTCTTCTAGTTGTGTTGTTCTTTGTACATTTATTATCTGGTATTCTTGTGTAAAGAAGCGCTCCATCCACCTGTCCATCCCACTCACCTTTAAGTTTCTTATTTTCAGTATCGTTGTGGAATTACAGAGTCTCTCCACTCCCCACAAGATTTGGCCAGTGGGAGTCCCTTCAAGGTGGCTTCTTTGACCTTGTGACATGCCTCCGTCAGTTCTGAGCACTTCCTTACTCTCTGACACAATAAGATGTTGCCTCAGAAATTGAATCAGTCATTTCTCCTTTTAGAAGGGGCATGGTATTTAGAAACCAGGATCTGGGTGCTAGGTGTGCTTTTTTTTTTTTGTGGTACGCGGGCCTCTCACTGTTGTGGCCTCTCCCGTTGCGAAGTACAGGCTCCGGACGCGCAGGCTCAGTGGCCATGGCTCACGGGCCCAGCCGCTCCGCGGCATGTGGGGGCTTCCCAAACCGGGGCATGAACCCGTGTCCCCTGCATTGGCAGGCGGACTCTCAACCACTGCGCCACCAGGGAAGCCCTAGGTGTGCTTTTTTGATACTGGAGTGTTATTAAGTCTAGATCTTTTGAGTGGAGAGCTAGGATATGTATATATTTATATCATGAGTTCATAGTGATACCACCAATTTTTCCTCATCTCTCCTCATTTCATATTTATATCTTCATTCTCCCACAGTGGGAACCCTAATTTCCAAAAAATTTAATATAGGTACTCATTTAATCTATTAAACAACACACACAGAATACTTTCAGAATTATTGTCCTGTTACCACAAATGTACTAAATCAAGTTCAGAATTTCTTTGCAGTTCTTTTTGCCCACCTGCTAAGGGTATCCAGTTGGAATGTGTGTCTAAAAGTCACTTGAATCAATTATTTTCTCTGTGGATTACATTATTTATTTGATGTAAGTTAGAGTTATTTGTTTCTGCTTGTATTCAGTCTTAGGGTTTGCTTCTTTCTACCCCTTTTAATTTAATTTACCTGGTTCCAAAGCAAAGCTATATGAAAAGTTATACTCAAAGTGATATCCCTCCCATCTCTACCTTTGACCCCATTCTCATCTACACACTATAGCAAATAATTTTCATTAATTTCTGGATTTTTCTTCCTTGGCAGGCTTTTGCCAAAACCATCACACACACTCACACACACACACATACACACACACACACACACACATACACACTACTGTTTTGCACCTTGCTTTTTTCTCTTGACAGTGTATCCTGGAGATAACTCCCTATCAGCTCACAGGCTGATTCTTTTTTTTCGTTCAATCACTCTCCCATGATGGGAGAGATTTTTTAGATAATTTAGATTATTTTTCATATTTTACTATTACTAATAATACTATTATTATTATATAATAGTAATAATAGTAAATAGTATAATAGTATATATACTAATAGTATAATAGTATATATACTAATAGTATAATAGTATAATAGTATATATACTAATAGTATAATAGTATAATAGTATATATACTAATAGTATAATAGTATAATAGTATATATACTAATAGTATAATAGTATAATAGTATATATACTAATAGTATAATAGTATGATACTAAGTAGTATTATTATTACTAGTAAATAGTATTATTTACTATTACTAATATTACTAATAATGCTGCAATGAATAGTCTTGTGCATATTTTTTCATATTTATGGCGTTATATCTGCAGGATAAATTCCCAACAGGGGGCTTTGGTGGGTCAAAAAGTAAATGCACATGTAAGTTTGTTAGATATTGTCAAATTGCCCTTCCTAGTGATTGTACCTTTATGTACTCCTACCAGCAGTGTATGAAGTGCCTATTTCCCCCTAGTCTTGCCAGCAGAATTTGATGTTAAACTTTTGAATTTACCAATTTGTTAGAGGAGAGATATCTCAGTGTAGTTTTAATTTGCATTTCTCTTATTTTGAATAAAGTTGAGCATCTTTCTTTATGTTTAAGTCTCATTTATATTTATTTTCTGTGAACTGTTCATGTCCTTTGCCTATTTTTCCAAAAGGCTTTAGGTCCTTTCCTCCCCCCCTCTATTTTTTTTTTTTTTTTTTTTTTTTTGTTAGG